>NC_045427.1:275592036-275911267 GCF_902635505.1 Sarcophilus harrisii | reverse complement strand
CTTATATGAACTGATGCTGAGGGAAATGATCAGATGATCATTACATACTTCAACAACAGTACCATATGATAATCAATTCTGATGGACATGGCCCTCTTCAACAATGAGATGAACTAAATCATTTCCAATAAAGCAATAATGAATTGAAGCAGCTACACCCAGTGAAATTCTCTGGGAGATGATTATGAACCACTACATAGATTTCCCAATCCCTCTATTTTTTTCCATTTTTGATTTCCTTCACATGCTAATTGTACTCTATTTCAAAGTTCGACTCTTTTTATACAGCAAAATAACTGTTTGGACATGTATACATATATTGTATTTAACTTTAACATGTTTAATATGTATTGGTCAACCTGCCATCTGGGGGAAGGGTATGAGGAAGGAGGAAAAAAGTTGGAACAAAAGGATTTGCAACTGTCAATGATGAAAAATTACCTATGCATATATCTTGTAAATAAAAAGCTATAATAATATAAATAAATAAATAGTCATGTAAATTAAGAAAGAAAGGCCAAAGAAAAACATAAAATTCATTTATTATTATTTTCTGAAGAAGAATTTTTGGAGAATATAGTAAATTTTTATAATTTTACATATTTAAATAAATAATATTTAATTGATTAATATTACAATAGCATCGACAGCAAAGCATGATAAAGTAATCAAATGCTAATAAAATTCGAAAACATTCTAAAAAGTAAATTCAAAGCTATTCAAAGAAGTAATGGTTCAATATATTTTAAGGAAATATCCACTAATATTATTGTACTTGGATTTTCCCTTAGTCTTTTGTTATTTTCTTATTTATTTGTGATCTCAAAGATTTTTTATTTCATTTGTTCATTAATTCAAGTATCTTATTAAGCACCTGCTATTTTATTATTTGTGTTGTGTTTAAGGATGAAAAAATAGCAACAGTCTTTACCAAGAAGGAACTTATATTCTGAAGAGGAGAGATATGTAATTAATCATTTAAAAAGTATTTATAAAATAATACAGGAAATAGAAATAAGAAAGCTGAAAAGTGGGATGATCAGGAAAGACTATAGGATTTAGTTGTACTCGACACAAGGTTTAAATGAAGCTTTGAAAGCTAGAGACTCTAAAAGGTAAAGAAAGTGACAAAGTGCATTCTTATCATGAGTTAGATTCTGTGCAAAATTTTGTAGTCAAGAGATGAATGTCATGTCTGCAAACAAGTAGACCAGATTTACTGGGGGGAGAAAAGAATGCATGGATGGTAGCAACAACAAACAATTTGGACAAAAGGATGAAACTAATATATAAAGGAAATTTAATATCATAAGGAGGAATTGGAATATAGAAACACAAAAGTTTCTTGAGTGGGGGAAGGACATTTTCTTGAATGTGGTCCAATCTGGGTTAAGGGATATCTAGAAAGATATTATCCCAATTAACACATATGGGAAGAAGCTCATAAAACTAAAACAAAAATAATAGTTAGGCTTTTCCTCCTTACTTACTGTATACCCAATATGACAACCATAGCATCAGAATGTGAATCAATATTTATTTTAATATGTAAAACAGAAAAAGGAAGAATGAGATATAGCAAAACTAATTTCCAATGCCAAATGAGTAAAGTCTACAACTAATAGTTTTCCATTACATTTATCTTTACTACTTTCCTGTTATCAGTAAGTGGCCTTTGTTATACTGTTCTTGGCAACTTTGCTGTCATGAATAACCCTATAGTAGTTTCTATCCCATTTAATTATCCAGCCTGGCTTAAAACATAATCAGCATTAAACCAGCTGTGTAACCTTGAAAGAACACCATTTCAATAATACATTGGGAAAAAAAAAGGAAAAATAGGCTATTAATTTTACTAGAATCCTTCCCTTCTGACCACTGCCTAGACAAAGTTTTAGAATTTGGAACCATTTACTGTAAAATAGTAACAATCCCTGGTACATTCATTAGAGGAATGGATTCTACCATAGACTGTCATTGTGACTGGCTAGATGGTTAAAGGGGACCAATAAGGTCATCTTCTGAGAAGCACACTTCCTTATTTCTATGACTGACTAACTCAAGGAAGGAAACCGAGTACTGGAAACATGCTGAACATAAGAAGTGGGAAACCTCAAAAGTAGTATGGATGGACTAAATGGTTTACCTGTTATATTGAAAGCAAAATGGCCAGTAATCAGACTGTCAAAGTATTGATCATTCATTCAATCAACAACAAAGTTGAGTGATGGGATCCAATTCCCTTAAGGTAAATCATAACCTTGCCCTTGGTCTTGAATCTTTAGACATCATAGAAACATGAGACTTACAACAAATAAAGTATATGTATTTGGACATGAATCTGCAAAGTCAAATTATAACTCCATGCAATTTGACAAACTTCATGATAGTATCGACTATATATGCTACTTCTATTTTTTATTGGAAAGAATCTCAAATATTCATATTTGGTCATACTGACACTATAAGAATTGCAGTTTAAACCTTAGGTCCCTATAATGGGGACCTTTCTTCTAATGATTATATATATATTTTTGGTTGGAAAGAGACATTATTCTATATTATAGAAAAGAAAGAAGGGAAAAAAACAGTTTTTGAACACCTACTATATGTTACTCTAAGATCTTTACAGATATTTTATTTGATTTTCATAGCAGCCTTGGGAGGCAAGCATAATTGAGCAACATGAGGCCAACAGGGATTAAATGACTTGGCCAGGGTCACTCAACTAATGTGTTTGAAGTATGATTTGAACTCATGTTCCTGACTCGATGTTTACTGCTCTATTCACTTTGCCATCAAGCTTCCTCTACAAAGAATCCCTCCATGAAGAAACTGCCTATTCACTTGCCTATATAAGTCAAAAGTCTGTTACTTGTAAACATTTTTAATAGCCTTTTATTTACAGGATATATGCATGGGTAACGTTACAGCATTAACAATTGCCAAACCTCTTGTTCCAATTTTTCACCTCTTACCCCCCCACCCCTCCCCTAGATGGCAGGATGACCAGTAGATGTTAAATACATTAAAATATAAATTAGATACACAATAAGTATACATGACCAAAACGTTATTTTGCTGTACAAAAAATTTTTTTTAACAGCCTTTTATTTACAGGATTTATACATGGGTAACTTTACAGCATTAACAACTGCCAAACCTCTTGTTCCAATTTTTCACCTCTTACCCCCCCACCCCCTCCCCTAGATGGCAGGATGACCAGTAGATGTTAAATATATTAAAATATAAATTAGATACACAATAAGTATACATGACCAAAACATTTTTGTTACAAAAAGAATCAGCTCTATTATTCAATGCTGGAAATCAAAAAGATTTATAAATATGGGATTAGAATTTAATGTAATGGTTTTACTCATCTCCCAGGTTATTTTTCTGGGCATAGCTATCATTCATTCTGCTCCATTAGAAATGATTTGGTTGATCTCGTTAGTGAGGGATGGCCTGGTCCATCAAATGGTCATCATATAATTGTTGGTAATTATAAATGATCTCCTGGTCCTCTTTTCCTCAGCATCAGTTCTGAAATCTCTCCAGTCCTTTTGAAATCATCCTGTTGGGCATTTCTTACAGAACAGTAATATTCCATAATTTATATACCACAATTTTTCAGCCATTCTCCAACTGTGGACATCCATTCAGTTTCAGTTTCTACCACTACAAAAGGGCTGCCACAAACATTCGTACATAAGGTCCCTTTCCTTTTAGTATCTCTTTGGGATATAAGCCAGTATAACACTGCTGGATCAAAGGGGTTACAGTTTGATAACTTTTGAGCATAGTTCAAACTCTCCAAAATGGTTGGATTCGTTCACAACTCCACCAACAATGAATCTTCCCAGTTTTCCCCATCCCCTCAACAATCACATTATTTTCCTGTCATCAGCCAATCGACGGGTGTGTAGTGGGTATCTTAGGTTGTCTTAATTTGTTTCTTGATTAATAAGACTTGGGCATCTTTTCATATGACTAGAAATAGTTTCAATTTCTTCATCTGAAATTGTCTGTTCATATCCTTTGACCATTTTCAATTGGAGAATGGCGATTTTTATAAATTAAGTTAATTCTCTATATATTTTGGAAATGATTTATCAGAACCTTTGACTGTAAAAATATTTTCCCAGTATATTGCTTCCCTTCTAATCTTGTCTGCATTAGTTTTGTTTCAAAAACTTTTTGTTTGTATAATCGAATTTTCTTTTTGTGATCATAATGATGTCTAGTTCTTTTTGGTCATAAAGACCTTCCCCTTCCACAGGTCTGAGGGGTAAATATCTGTGTTCCTCTAATTTATTAATAATTTTATTCTTTGCTGGTCTGAACCCATTTTGACCTTATTTGGTGCAATATTAAGTATGGATAACCTAGTTTCTCCATATTAGTTTCAATTTTCCGGAAATTTTATCAAACATAAGTTCTTATCCCAAAGCTGGGGTCTTTGGGTTTTGTCAAAACTAAGTTGCTATATTTGTTGACTGTTTTATCCCTTAACCTAATCTATTCCACTGATCCAACTAATCTATATCTTAAATACCAAATGTTTTAGTAACTGCTGCTCTATAATATAATTTTTAGATCTTGCTAAAACTATCATTTGATTTTTCATTAATTCCTTAAATCCTTGACCTTTTGTTTTCCATATGAATTTTTTTTTTTTTTTCTAGGTCATTTTTGGGACTCTATTGGTATAGGTAAATAAATAGATTGTTTAGGTTTTTCATCTTTTTATTTTGCTCACCCTATCAAAAGCATTTAATATTTTCTAATTGGTTGATCAGACTTAATTTGTGTGAAAAGTGGTCTGTAATTTTGTTCTTAAATTTTTTTCCCTTGGCAGTGTTCCTAAATATTTTATATTATCAGTAGTTACTTTAAATGTAATTTCTCTTTGTAACTCTGACTTTGGTTTTTAGTGATATAAAGAATGCTGATAATGTGGGTTTTTTTATAACCAGCAACTTTTAAAGTTGTGGTTATTTCTCATAACTTTTATAAATCTCGGGGTTCTCTAAGTTACCATCATGTCATCGCAAAATATAATTTGGTTTCCTCATTGCCTATTCTTATTCCTTTAATCTTTTCTCAGCTCTTATTGCAAAGCTAGCATTTCTAATACAATATTAAATAGTAACGGGATGTGGGCAACCTTGTTTCCTCCAGATCTTATTGGGAATGGTTGGTTTGTCTCCTTACATATGATCTTATGATGGTTTTAAATAGATGCTGGATTATTTTTAAGGAAAAGTCCATTTATTCCTATACTCTCACGCGTTTTTTAAGGATTTGGATTTTATCAAATGCTTTTCTGCAATATTGGGATGATCATTTGGTTTTTTAATTTGGTTATTAACATGGCCAATTATATTGATAGTTTTCTAATATTGAAACCCCATTCCTGGTATAAACCTCTTGACCATAGTGTATTATCTTGGGATGATTTTCTGTGTCTTTTTGCTAATATCTTATTTAGTTTTAATCAATATTATAGGGAATTGTTCTTAATTTTCTTTCTCTGTTTTCCACCTACCTGGTTTGGTCTATTAATTCTTGCCATAGAAGGAATTTGGGACTCCTTCATTCCCCTATTTTTATCAAATAATTTATATAGCATTGGGGCCAATTTTCTTTAAATGTTTGGTAGAATTCAATGTTCCATCTGGTCCTGGGGATTTTTTCTTGGGAGTTGTTTAATTGCCTGTTCTTTTTTTTTTCTGAAATGGGTTTCAAACAATTACTTCCTCCTCTGTTAGTCTGGGAAGTCTTTTTGGAGGTAGTCATCCATTTCCTTAGGTTATCAAATTTATTGGCATAAAGTTAGCAAAATAACTCCTTATTATTTCTCTAATTTCCTCTTCATTGGTGGAAAGTTCTCCTTTTCATTTTTGGACTACAAATTTCATTTTCCTCCGTCCTTTTCTAATTAGATTTACTAAAGGCTTTCTATTTTATTGGTTTTCATAAAACCAACTCTTAGTTTTTTTATTGTTCAATAGTTTTCCCACTTTCAATATTTTTAATTTCTCCTTTTAATTTTAAATTTCCAATTTGTATTTGATTGGGGTTTTAATTTGGTCTTTTTGTTTTTTTTAGTTCAAGCCCAATTCATTAATCTTTTTCTTTCTCTGTTTTTATTCAAGTAAGCCTCTAAGGATATAAAAACCCTCTTATTACCGCTTTGTCCATCCCACAAATTTTGGTATGACGTCATCATTGTCATTATCTTGAGTGAAAATTAATTGTGTCTATAATTTCTGCTTCACCCCAATCATTCTTTAAGATGAGATTTTTAGTTTCCAATTACTTTTTTATACCCCTAACTTTTTGTTGAATGTAGTTTTATTGCATCTATCTGAAAAGCATTTATTTCTGCTTTCTTGCATTTAATTTTAGGGTCTTTATGTCCTAAATATGGTCAATTTTTTAAATAGGTTCCATGAACCTGAGAAGAAAATATATTCCTTTCTATCTTCATTCAATTTTCTCCAAAGATCCAACATGCTAATTTTTCTAATATTCTTTTCTTCTTTAATTTCTTTCTTATTTGTTTTTGGTTTGATTTTCTAATTGAGGTCAAGGTTGAGATTCCCACCATTACAGTTTTGTTTTATTTCTTCTTTTCTCTTAACTTCTCCTTTGGAGTTGGATGCCATATCACTTGGTGCAATATGTGTAATATTGACATTGCTTTTGTTTATCTCCCTGTAGCAGGATGTGTTTCCTTCCTTATCTCTTTTATTAGATCAATTTTGCTTTCTTGTCTGAGATGGATGGCTACCCTTTTGACTTCCCTGAAGCATAATAGATTTTGCTCCACCTTTTACCTTTACTCTATAGGTATCTCCCTGCTTTAAATGTTTTCTTGTAAACAACATATTGTAGGGTTCTGACTTTTGATCCAGTCTCTTTCCCCTCTTTATTTTTCATCCATTCCATTTCAAAAAAATCATTTCCTTTCCTTCCCCAAACCTTTTCCCTCCCCCCCCTTTCCTTTTTCCCTTTTCCCCTTTTTATGTTTCCCTTTTCTTTCCCTCCCTTCCCCCTTAACTTTTCCCCTTCCTTCCATTCCTTTTTTTTCCCTTTTCCTTCCCTTTTTTTTAAAGGAAAAAAATGTTTATTTTTCCCCTCTTTAAATTCCCCCCTCCTTTCCCTTTAAATTCTGCCATCATCCTTTTTTTCCATATCTATTTCCCTTTTTATGTCATATCAAACAATCAAATTTCATGTTTCTTTTTTGTATATCCACAACAAATCAATTCTCAAAGGTTTTTTTACCTTTTCTGCATCTTTGGTTCTATTCTTAGTAAATTTTTTGTTTAGTTCTGGTTTTCTTTGAAACAAATGGAATTCATTTGTTTCATTAAATTCCATCTTCTTCCCTGGAAGAAAACCTCACTTAGCTGGGTAGTTTATTCTTGGCTGCATCCCAAGTTCTTGTGCCTTTCGGGATATCATCTTCCAGGCCCTTCGTTCCTTTAATGTGGAGCGCGGATGTTTGGGTCCTTTTGGCACCTCGGTATTTAAATGATGTTTTTTGGCTGTTTAAAAATTTTTCCTTAATCTGATGTTTAAATTTGGCCACAAATTATTCCTTGGGGTTTTATTTTAGGGTTTCTTTCAGAAGGTGTTGATGAATTCTTTCATGCCTATTTTCCTTCTGATTCTATTACATCTGGGCAATTCTCTTTTGATTTCTTGTAAAAATAGTATCTAGGCTCTTTTTTTTCATCATAGTTTTCAAGTCCAATAACCCAGATTTCTTCCTAGATCTATTTTCAAGTCTTCGTTTTGCAATAGATAATTCTGGTTTTTCAGTTTGTCATTTTTTTGTTTTGTGATGATTCTTGTTGTCTCAATGAATCATTAGTTTCTTTGTTCAGTTCAATTTTTTTAAAATTATTTTTCTATTAGCTTTTTTTCTTCTTTCTTATATGTCCAATTGGTTTTTAAATGTATTGTTTTGGTCGGGATTTTTTCCATTTCACTAATTTTTTTCTATGAATTATTTTTCTTTTTCAATTCAAGATCCTCTTTCTTTGTTCTTTTGTCTTTTCCAATTATAAATCCTACTTTCTAGGAATTCTTTATTTTTCCAATTCCCAAATTTTGTTTCCCTACTTCCTGGAAATTTTTTTAACTTTTCCAATTCATATTTCAGGAAGTTGTTGTCTCTTGAAAGCTTCTCTTTCCTTTTCCCCATTTATCTTCAACTCTCTTTTGGACTTTTAATGGTCTCTTCTTGGGAGCATCATGTAAAGGAGGACAGTCTGATGCATTTTGCTGTTTGAGGTCTCTTCAGGTTTGTGACCTGCTCTTTTTCCATAAACTGTCCATCGATCGTTCTTTTCATCTTTTTTATTCATGTTTTAAAGCCTTTGGGGTATGTCTCCTGGCAAGGGGGTTACCAGCTTCCTCCAGAGCAGGGGAGATGTAAACGATTTCGGCTCGGGGTATGGGGTGCTCTGGTGAGTTTTTCCCTTCCCCAACAGGAAGTGGATTCAGTACTGGAGTTTGGTAGTAGGGCTGTGTGGGTTAGTGATTTGCCCTAGGCAGATCTAAGGGGTGAAAGTTCACTGCCCCCAGGCCGGGCCTCTTGTGGGCTTGGATAGCAGCTGACCACAGACTGCCGATTTTAGCGAACTCTGCCCCAGTGTCTCTGCCTGATGCAAATCGGCCTTGGAAAAGCTCTGTGGCCCCAAGCCGAGGCCCCCACTGCACAGATTGGAGGCTAACCAGGGCTGTGTCCTCCTGCATTGCAGGATCACAGCTGCCCCAAGGAAAAGCCCTGTACTTCGGGTTGGGGCTGCACTCTTGTGCTGAGATCTGTGCTTTCACTTTCGGTTTGAGTCTCTCCTCAGAACCTAATTTCTCTCCTAGTCTGCGCTGATCTCGCCCCCTGGCCCTGGAACCAACGTTTTTTTGGCGAGACTGCAGATTTTCTTAGGCTGTTGAGTTGTTCTACTTCTTATCTTTCTGAACTGTAGCAGTCAAGACTATTTTTGAGGCTCGATATAATATTGATAAAGAGGGTAAAGAGAAGAGCTTAGAAAGTCGTGTGTGTCTTCTCTGACATCTTGGCTCCGCCCCCTGTTACTTGTAATCTTATAGAATTGCCTGGGAACAATGAAAACTTACATCATTTGTTCCATAGTTATTATAGCATATATCAGAGGTAGGCATTGTACCAGAAATTAGTTGAATTTTAAGCCAATCGTCTATTTTTTCATGTATTATTGCTGTTATATAATAAACAACAGGTGAATTCATATAATATATTGGTACAATGAGTCACAATTCATGGAAATATTTGGTTATAAAAATTTTTCAATTATTGTAGTTCATTAAAAAGGACTTTTTAATAGTGTTTATTAATACATATAATGAAGATCTTTAAATTTTGTTGTATGTGGTATGTGGTAAAAAAATGTCATTTAATCTTCTTAAAATCTGTATCTGGTATAATTGTCAAGATTTCAAATGCAAATTTTTCACTTCAGTGAATGAATTTTGGAAAGTAACTGCTGATTTTAAGGGCACAAATACCCTCAAAATCAAATTTCATTGCATTTCCATCCTCCTGAAGGATATCTTATAATTACACTCAATAATTTCCAAAATACATACCATATAAACTGCATTTTCCATTGGTAAGAAAGAGGCAATCACATATTCATGCAGTAGTGTTAAGATGTTTGCATGGCAATTGCTAAACCATTACATTGTCTTTTGTTTAATTCAATCAATTCTATTTCCCTCTTTTTGGGTCAGGCTTAATGGTGGAGCTAACTATGTATTTAACTATCACAGTGCATATTTCATGCTTTAGATGTCAATGGAATCTTAAAAGAAGCACTGGAACTTTCCTAGGAAGAGTCTACATGTGACTTCCTAAGGTGTATGCATTTTTGTCTGTGTGGAAAACACCTAGTTTGTAAATGGCCTCCATCAACCTAGACTCATTTAGTTCATGTGTTGGCAGAAGACTTGTCAAGTTTGTAGAGGAATGTAAATGCTAAATTTACTTGCCTAGAGTCATGCAACTAATATGTGTTAGAGAAAAGTTTTGCTGCAAGGTCTACTAGACCAAAAGTCTAATACTATCAACCAAATGAGGTTATCTTTTGATAGAGCTTACTAGGAGGGGGGGGTGGTGAAAAAGAAGGCCAAGTCTTGAACATGCATAATATATTGTATCAACCATTTCCTTTTCCACCTTCAAGTTTATATTAAATATTATGCTATGTCAAAGCAGCTGTAATTTTAGACAAAAAGTCCCATTCTTTCTTCTTATGTGTCATGCTTATCAGCTCAGCGGTTTCTCTTTGATATTTCCCTTCCATCATTGTCACTTGAATTTATGTATAACACAGTAGTTGAAATAAGCTACAACTTATTTCTCTTACCATTAGAGTCTTTAAATCATATCCATGTACCTAACTAGTCAATTTTTATTTTTGTAATATATTTCACTTGGTCTTTGTGATCTTGAAATTACATTTCTTTCATTTCTTGATATTTTTTAACCTATGATGATGAAATGCACCATAAAAATATAGATTGACCTAGATTTTATAAATTAGTGATTTAACAACTCTGAAACTACTTTTTGTACAAGATCTATCACTTTCAGGTTTTCTTTATTTTAAAATGAAAGGTAATGATATATTTTGATAACTAAATTGGAAATGAAATTAATTTAATTAATATTTAGAAACTTTGGTATCTTTATACAAAAATTCCATGTAAAAAGAGAAGAAATAAAATTTTACATTGGATAGAATTCATACAAATTCAATTAATAAATTTTTGATGTCTAAAAAATGCCTTTAGAAATCTTCTAGTTAACCACCTTAATTTTGCAAATGAAAAAAGAGGGGCAAACACTGAGTAATTAACTGACTGATTAATTTATATATTCTAAGAGAGATAGTGTATCTGAGGTAGGATTTGAACCATGAACGTTCTGGTTAAGTTCTCTATCCATTGAATTTAGTTCCTTTTTTCAGAGTTTACTGGTCAGAGATAGAGCCAAGTTTGTAGTCACTTAATGTTTATTAGTACTTACAAATTACTTGTTATTTTGTGTTGTTTAAATGCATTTCAAACTATTATTTGAAAAAATATTTGATTACTTTCTAGTTTTATTGTCATACTTTCAATATGTACATATGTATTCTCTAGTTTGAAAAATAAATGAAATACTACACTGTTTCTTCATTTCCCAAGAATTAGGAAAATTTTTGTTGATAAAATTTTTAAAAATGTGTTTTCTCCTGTTGTTTAGCCTAGGATACTACTGGCTTTGTTTCTGTGCCTTGAAAATAAGGTGGGAACATAATAAATTCAAAAGCAGCAGGGTATTATTAAAAACAAACAGCAAAATGTGAGATGTTGATTAAAGATCAAAGAACAATGCTAGAATTAATTATCTAAAAGCTGTGAAATCACTTACAAATTTCATAAAATCAAGACAATGGAATTTAAAATTTAATCCGAATTAAACTTCTGACAATATGTTAACAAAAATGGACAAGAAATATCTTAATATTGGGGGTAGACTTAAAAAAAAAAAACTAAAGCATTCAACTCATATATGTGTTTCAAATAATGGAATCCTAAATTTTTGGGTTCTAATTATGCCAACTTTAGGGGAGAAAAGGTTGTAAAATAGCTATAAGATTTAAGAGAGATTTTTCTCAAGTTTGGATACATGAAACATGAGAGTGTTTGAAGTGGATAAAGGTAATAGCATAGCTACCATGAAGAACGGCAATTCCAGTAATTTTGTGGAGAAAGTAATGTAGATCATGCAAACTATTGGTTCTATAGAAAAAAAAATGGAGAACAAAGTAACACTTTTAAAAGTATAATCAAAATAATATCTAGTACTTAGACTGCCTTAAATATCTCCTTTCATTCTAGAATCTCAAAGTTCTTAGCAGGCATGATTTAATTAATTACCCTATTTATATGTAAACAACTAAGGAAAACAAATAAAAAAGATTAAATCGTTCTCCATTCTTCTCAGCTGAAAATAAAAATTGCAAAAAAAAAAAAAAATAGAACTTATATCCACAAAACTCTAATTAAAAAAAATATAACTGATGACATGACACATTTAATACTATGTTTCCCAAATTTATGGCAATGTCAATTATTACTCATACGTTAGAAAGATATGACCTGATTAGAAGCTACTATGAAATCACCTTCAGAAGGTATAACTCCATTGGCTCAATCTATTCTATTGATTAATCTCATTGAGCCTGTGGCTTAAATAATATAAATATACAAAACTACATATATACATATATATATATATATTAGTATTAAATATCTAAATATACAAAACTATATATAAAACTATATGATACTACTAAATATCATAGAAATAGAATGAAAAAAAAAACATAGTGACTGATAAAATATAAGAGATGGAGAAGATGGAAGATTGGAGTTCCATCCAAGGTGATTTTAAGAATGTCCTTAACAAAAACAGAGAAATTTAGATGAGAAAAATGAGTTTCTCAGGGAAGACACTAAGTCCTGTTTTAGATACTAAAATTTGGTAGGCGATAGGAAATCTAATATGCCTGGCAGAGAATTGATAATGTTTGATTGGGGTTCCGAAGAAAGAGTAGGGTTAGAAATAAACATCTGGGAATCACACACAGTTAGTTGTAAATTGGACTAACTGTGATTTATATTGGATTATAGAAAGACAAAGAGAAATAAGAGAGGTTGAAAGGATACTAATTATGAAGAAAAAAGCAAGAACAATGATCCACAGAATGAGAATAAAGGGTCATTCATGTGGCAGACAAATTTGGGAGTGATTATGTAATCATCATGACAGTGACAATGATAACAATAATAATGACATTATTTTGAATCTAAGTAGGAATATGACTAACATTCAGAGAGAAAAGGAAATCTAAGAGAAGTGGTTGATCAATAACATTTAATGCTACATAGAGGTAAAAATATGATTAATGAGGAAAAAATCAAAATATGTCGTAACTAATCAGTAAAAAATAGCTAGGTCTCTACAATTGTACAATACTTTATATTTCTAGGCTTTTTATTCCACACAAAATTCTGGGGATGTAAATGCTATTAAGATCCAAATTTTACAGATGGGAAAACTGAAACTGGAACAGATTAAGTGATTTATTCAGGCTCATAGGATTATATAACTAGTGTAATGGGAGTCAGGATTTAAGCATTGTTCTTCTAGATTACAAGTACAATACTCTATCGATGGTAATTAGCTGCCAAAAAGAAAGTTATTGCAGTAATCATCAGAAATATTTTTATTGGTCTAACAGAAGAATAAATTACTGGAACAAAGTCTAGAGAACAGAAAGAGACAATAGCAGTCCAGCTTTTCATTAACCCAAATATACATATTATGGATAGAAGGACTCTTTTCTTAATTTAACGCAAATTCAATTTTGTTTTATTTTTCATTTCCACATTCTTTCTCCTTTCCCTTGAGCAGTCAAAAACATAAAAATCTATTATGTACATGTATCATAATTATACAAAACAAATTCTTGCCTTATCCCTGTCTACAAAATTAATACTACTATTATTAATAACTAACATTTATATATAACATTTATGATATTACATAATATATATATTAATGTTATATGTAATATAACATTAATATATATATTATTAATAGATAACTATATATATATAACAAAATGTAATAAGACAAATGCTGTATTAAGCATTTCATAATCTCATTGATCTACCCTGAAAGGTAGGTTTTGTTGTATCCCGATTTTTCAGATGAAGAAAGTGAGGTAAACATAGGTTAAATGACTTGCCTAAAGAAACACAATTAGTAAACGAATTATGCCACATGTCTACTCAAGTCTTCCTGACTACATGTCTTACATAATCCACTGTACCACCTAGCAACCCTGAAAGTACACACAAAAAAGAAAGATTAAAAATATTCTTCAATTTGCATTCTAAGTACATTCTCTCAATGTAGAATTGGACAACATGTTTCATCATGAACATTTGAAATTTTGGTTCATCATTATGTTTATTAGAGTTCATAAATCCTTTAGAACTAATTATGTTTGAAATGTTCCTGCTATTGTTGGCACTTAACTCTAAATCATTTCATACAAATCTTTCTATTTTTTATTCCAACAATTCTTTTTGTTAATTTTGGTAGCACTACTGTATTCCATCACACTCATTTACCATAAGTTGCTCAATTATTCCCCATTTGATGGCCTTCTTTTACATGTTCTATACTTTGTTAACATTCACACACAAAAACACATACATCATTGTACATATGTATGTATATTTCATCTTTTTTATATTTTGAGTAGTTTATACATGGTTGTAAGGCCCCTTAATCAAAAGGTATGGACATGATAATTGCTTTTGTGTCGTAGTTCTAGCTTGTTTTAGCTAGAGCTAAATGGTTGGGCTAGTTCAATAATAGTATTTATAATTTTCCTTTTTGTTTTGTCAAGTTAGTAATCTGATGGATGTGACATGGTTCATTAAACTTATTTAAAATTTGAGTTCTCAAATTATTAATGATATAGAAATAATTCATATGTAAATCCATCTGGTCCTGGGGATTTTTTTTTAGGGAGTTGATTAATAGCTTGTTCTATTTCTTTTTCTGGAACGGGACTATTTAAGCAATTTACTTACTCCTCTGTTAACCTGGGAAGCCTATATTATTGGAGATAGTCATTCATCTCACTTAGGTTATCAAATTTATTGACATAAAGTTGGGCGAAGTAACCCCTTATTATTTCTTTAATTTCCTCTTCATTGGTGGAAAGTTCTCCCTTTTCATTTTAAAGACTAATAATTTGATTTTCCTCTCTCCTTTTTCTAATCAGATTTGCCAAAGGCTTATCAATTTTTATTGTTTTTTTTCATAAAACCAACTCTTAGTTTTATTTATGAGTTCAATAGTTTTTTACTTTCAATATTATTAATTTCTCCTTTTAATTTTAGAATTTCAAGTTTAGTAATTGATTGGGATTTTTTAATGTGGTCTTTTTAAACTGCAAGCCGGATTTAGTGATCTTCTCTTTCTCTATTTTATTCAAGGAAGCCTCTAAGGATATAAAATTTCTCCTTATTACCACTTTGGCTGCAAACCACAAATTTTGGTATGATGTGTCATCATTGTCATTATCTTGAGTGAAATCATTAATTGTGTGTATAATTTGTTGTTTCACCCAATCATTCTTTAAGATGAGATTATTTAGTTTCCAATTACTTTTTGGTCTATTTACCCCTAACTTTTTGTTAAGTGTAGTTTTTATTACATCATGATCTGAAAAGAAACCATTTACTATTTCTGCCTTCCTGTATTTAATTCTTAGGTCTTTATGTCCTAATATATGGTCAATTTTTTGTGTAAGTTCCATGAACTGTTGAGTAGAAAGTATAATCCTTTCTGACACCATTCAGTTTTCTCCAAAGATCTATCATACCTAATTTTTCTAATATTCTATTTACCTCTTTAATTTCTTTCTTATTTATTTTGTGGCTTGATTTATCTAATTCTGACAGTGCAAGATTGAGGTCTCCCATTATTATAGTTTTGCCATATATTTCTTCTTGCAATTCTCTTAACTTCTTCTTTAGGAAGTTAGATGCTATACCACTTGGTGCATATATGTTTAGTATTGATATTGCTTCATTGTCTATAGTATCCTTTAGCAAGATATAGTTTCCTTCTTTATCTCTTTTAATTAGATCGATTTTTGCTTTTGCTTGATCTGAGATAAGGATGGCTACCCCTGCTTTTTTGACTTCACCTGAAGCATAATAGATTCTGCTCCAGCCTTTTACCTTTATTCTGTATGTGTCTCCCTGCTTTAAATGTGTTTCTTGTAAACAACATATTGTAGGGTTCCCACTTTTGATCCAGTCTGCTATCTGCCTTCGCTTTATGGGACAATTCATCCTATTCACATTTAGGGTTAAATTACTAATTCTGTATTTCCTGCCATCATAATATCCCAGGATTGTGCTTTTCTTTTTTTCCTCCCATACTCCTTCCCTAGTATTAAACTTATGGGCCCCACTTGCATCATGCAGCTTTCCCTCTTTAGGATCCCTCCCTCCTCCCTTTGAATCCCTTCCCCTTTCTTATACCCTTCCCTTATTACTCTTTTTCTTTTTCCCTTTTATTCTCTCACTTTTTAATAGGTTAGAAAAGATTTTCTGTAAAAATATGTCAATTATTTTCTCTTTGAGCCAACTCTGATGAGAGTGAGATTCACGCAATGTTCCTCCACCTCTCTAAGTTCCCTCAGATATGATAGGTTTCCTTTGCCTCATCGTGGGATATAATTTCCCTCTTTTTATCTCTCCTTTTCACTTTTTCTGAAACTATCCCCTTTCCATTTCTACTTCCCTTTTTTATGTTATATCAGTAAAATCAAATTATCCATGTGGTTTTTATGTATATCCACAACAGAAATACAGTTCTCAAGCGTTCCTTTTACCTTTTTCTGCTTCTCTTGAGTCCTATGGCTGGAGATTTTTTGTTTAACTCTGGCTTTTTCCTCAGAAACAAATGAATTCCTCTGTTTCATTAAATGTTCATCTTCTTCCATGGGAAAAAACATGGTCAGCTTAGCTGGATAGTTTATTCTTGGCTGCATTTCAAGTTCTTTTGCCTTTCAGATTCCAGATCCTTCAGTGCTTTAATGTTGAGGCAGCCAGAACTTCAGTGACCCTTACTGTGGGACCTCGGTTTTTGAATTTTTTTTTCCTGGCTGCTTGTAATATTTTTTCTTCAGTCTGGTAGTTCTGAAATTTGGCCACAATATTCCTTGAAGTTTTTATTTTAGAGTCTTTTTCAGAAGATGTTCGATGAATTCTTTCAACACCTATTTTACCTTCTGGTTCTATTACTTCTGGGCTGTTCTCTTTGATGATTTCTTGTAAAATAGTATCTAGGCTCTTTTTTCATCATAATTTTTGGGTAGTCCAATAATCCTCAGGTTATCTCTCCTAGATCTATTTTCCAGGTCTGTTGTTTTTCCAAAAAAAAAAAAAAATTGATATTTTTTCTAATCTCTCATTTTTCTGGTTTTGCTTGACTGATTCTTGATATCTCAATGAATCAATCATTTCTATTTGTTCAATTCTGATTTTTAGTGAGTTATTTTGTTCATTAGCTTTTTTTTTTTTACTTCTTTTTGTATATGTCCAATTGAGTTTTTAAATGAGTTGTTTTGCTCTATGGGATTTTTTTCCATTTCACTATTTTTTTTAGTGAGCTATTTTCTTTTTCCAATTCACAAATCCTACTTTCTTGGGAATTCTTTACCTTTTCCGATTCATAAATTCTGTTTCCCTGCACTTCTTGGGAGATTTTTACCTTTTTCAATTCACATTTCAGGACGTTGTTGCTCTCTTGCATCGCTTCTCTTTCTTTTCCCCATTTTTCTTGTAGTTCTCTTTTAAGGTTTTTAATACTCTTTTCTAGGAGTGCTTTTGGTGTTGGGGACCAACAATCCTCTGGATTCTGTCTGCTATTAGTCTCCTCGGGGTTGAAAACCTGCTTTTTTTCTGTATAGAAGCTATTCATTGTCCTTTTGATTTTTTTGTTCTCATTTCGTTAAAGCCTGTAGGGTCTGCCTTCAGGGCCAGAAAGTTACCAGCTTCCTCTACAGAGAAGTGATAGGTGTATGGACCGGTTAGCTGTCCTGCCAACTGGCTACAAAGAGCAGGGAGGTACAGGAGTGCTCTGGGAAAGGGTTCCTCCCAGAAATAACTCAGGCTTGCACTTAGGAGCTGGGGAAGTGCCCTTTAAAGAATCCTGCTGTGCTAGTTAAGAACTGCCCTGGGGATAGACGCTGTGCATTGAAAGTTTCACTAACCCAAGCCAAAGCCCGCCCTGAGACTGCGGGTATTAGTGGCTGACCAGTGAATAGACCTGCAGAGACTGGAAGTGCCTCTGCCCCAGGAAGCACAGTCATGCTGGGGAAGTTCTATTGCCCCAGGCTGAGCTTCCCCCCCCCCCCCCCCCCCCCCCCCGTGAAGATTAGAGGCTGCCCTGGGCTGTGCCTCCCTGCTGTGCAGTTTTGTAACTGCCCCCACAAATGCCCCTAACTGTAGAATGTGGCTGTAGGGCTGTGCTACAGGTCTGCCTGAGCCACTTCCAGTTTTGGGTGGTTATAGCCAGATCTTGTTAGGTTCTGGTGTTTTTCAGAGAGTATCCTCTGTTTTTGCCTTTAATTTCTATGCCTGTTTACTGCTTTATAATTAAGGCAGAGCAGTTAGCCTATGGGAGAGTTGCCTCTAGCGGCAGAGGTCACCCCCGCCTCTGGTCTGCCTGTGCTAGTCTGCTCCTAGCCCCTCAGGACAAACCTTTCCTGGCAATCTTCCAGATTATCTTTGGCTGGTGAGTTGTGCTTCTAGTCTCCATGGGTTTTACCATCATGACATCTTTCTTAAAGAAATTTACTAAATGATTGTTTTTTGCCTATTCTAGATTTCTCATCTCTGAGACACCACAACTTGGAAGTTCAGGTGTTACTGTGTACAATGTTCACTTGGTTCTACTCACTTCATTAAGCACCAGTTCATTTAAGTCTCTCCAAGTCTTTCTGAAATCATCCTGCTGATTATTTCTTATAGAACAATAATATTCCATAATATTCATATACCACATCTTATTCAGTCATTTTCCAACTGATGGGCATCCACTCAGTTTCCAATTTCTTGCCACTACAAAAAGGGCTGCCAAAAATGTCTTTTCCATTTTTCATGATCCCTTTGAGGTACAGCTCCAGTAGAGACACTACTAGATAAAAAGGTAGGCACAGTTTAATAGCCCACTGGGTATATTTCCAAATAACACTGTATAATGGTTGCATCAGTTCACAATGCCATCAACAATGCATTAATGTGGGAGTATTCTCACAACCTCTCCAACATTCATCAATATCTTTTCCACTCATCTCAGCCAAACTGTGACATGTCTCATGATAACTCAGAGTTGTCTTAATTTGCATTTCTCTAATCAATAATGACTTTCCAGATGACTAGAAATGAATTTAATTTCTTCAACTGAAAATTGTTCATATCCTTTGACCATTTAATTGAATAATGACTTGAATTCTTATTAACTGGAGTCAATTCTCTAAATATTTTAAAAATAAGGTCTTTATCAAGACCTTGGATATAATTTCCCCCCAGTTTTTTGTCTCCCTTAATCTTGTTTGCCTTGGCTTTGTTTACATAATTTTTTAAACTTAATATAATCAAAATTTTCCACTTTGCATTTCATAATGTACTCTAGTTCTTTGGCCACAAATTTCTTCCTTCTCCAAAAAGTATACTACCCTTTGTTCTTCTAATTTACTTAAGAGTATCACTTTTATGCCTAAATCATGAGCATATTTTGAGTTTATCTTGATGTAGGGTGTTAGGTGTTGGTCAGTGGCTAATTTCTGTCATACTGTTTTCCAATTCTTTCTGCAATTTTTACCAAATAGAATTCTTATCTCAGAAACTGGTGATTACCACAGTCATTGACTATTGTGTCTTGTGAAATTAGCATATTTCACTGATTGACTACATACACTGTTTCTTAAACAGTACCAAATTGTTTTGATGACCACTGCTTTATTTTTTTTTATTTTTTTAAATAAAGCTTTTTATTTTCAAAACATATACAAGGATAATTCGACAACATTGACCCTTACATAGCTTGTGTTTCAGATTTTCTCCTCCTTCCCCCCACTGCCTCCCCTATATGGTAAATCATCCATTATGTTAAAAATGTTAAAATATATGTTAAATCACACACACACACACATACATATCTATCTATCTATCTATCTATCTAAACATATTTATACAATTCTCTTCCTGCACAAGAAAAATAAGATTAAAAAAAATCAAGTAAATGAGTAAGAAAACAAAATGCAAGTGAATAACAATGAAAAGAGTGAGAATGCTATGTAGTGATACACATTCAGTCTCTACAATCCTGTCTCTGGGTGTAGATGCCTCTCTTCATCACAAGACCATTGGAAATAGTATCAATAATCTCATTATTAGAAAGAGTCATGTTCATCAGAATTGATCACTGTATGATATAGATGTTGTCGTGTAAAATGATCTTCTGGTTCTGCTCATTTCACTTAACATCAATTCATATAAGTCACTCCAGGCCTCTCTAAAGTCATCCTCCTGATCATTTCTTATAGAACAATAATATTCCATAACTTTCATATACCATAACTTATTCAGCCATTCTCCAACTGATGGGCATTCATTCAGTTTCCAATTTCTTGACAGTATGAAAAGGGCTGTCATAAACATTTTTTCACATATGAGTCCCTTTCCATTGCTTAAGATCTCTTTGGGATATAGACCCAATAGAAACATTGCTGAGCCAAAAGGTATACACACTTTAATAATTTTTTCAAAATAGTTCCAAATTGCTCTCCAGAATGATTGGATCCATTCACAACTGCATCAACCATGTTTTAGTGTTCCAGTTTTCTCATATCCCCTCCAACATTCATGCTAGACTTTTCTTGTCATCTTGGGCAATATGAGAGGTATATAGTGGTATCCCAGAGTTGTCTTAATTTGCATTTTTCTGATCAATAGTGATTTAGAGCACCTTCCCATATGATTAGAAAAAGTTTCAATTTCTTAATCTGAAAATTGTTCATATCCTTTGAACATTTATCAATTGGAGAATGGCTTGAATTCTTATAAATTTGAGTGAATTCTCTATATATTTTAGAAATAAAGCCTTTATCATAACTTTTAAATGTAAAAAAATGATTTCACAATTTATTCTTTTTCTGCATTAGTTTTACAAAAACTTTTTAACAATATAATAAAAAATTTTCTGATGCTCAATTATGAGTTTTGGTTCTTCTTTGGACACAAATTCCTTCCTTTTCTGGAGATTTGAGAAGTAATCTATCCTATGTTCCTCTAATTTGCTTATAATATCATTCTTTATGTCTAAATCATGAACTCATTTATATCTTATCTTATATCTTATATCTTATATGGTGTTAGGTGTGGGTCAAGCTCTAATTTCTTCCATACTAGTTTCTAATTTTCACAGCATTTTTTGTCAAATAGTGAGTTCTTATCCCAAAAGCATTTGTCAAACAGTAGATTGCTATAGTTGTTGACTATTTTGTCCTGTGATCCTAACCTTTCCCACTGTTTGACTATTTATTAGCCAGTACCAAATGGTTTTGATGACTGCTGCTTTATAATATAGTTTTGGGTCTGGCACAGCTAGACTGCCTTCATTAGCATTTTTAAAATCAATTCCCTTTAAATTCTTGACTTTTTCTTCTTTCAGATGAACTTTGTTATTATTTTTTTCTAGATTTGTAAAATAATCTCTTGAGAGTTTGATTGTTATGGTACTAAATAAGAAGATTAATTTAGATTAATTATTATATTTGCTCTGCCTACACACAAGCACTTGATAATATTTCCAAGTAATTAGATCTGACTTTATTTGTGTGGAACATGTTTTGTAGTTGTGATCATTTACTTCTTGACTTTCCCTTGGCAGATAAATTCCCAAATATTTCGTATTATCAACAGCTGTTTTGAATGGTATTTCTTTTTGTATCTCTTGCTGTTAGACTTTGTTGGTAATATACAAAAATGCTGATGATTTCTGTGGATTTATTTTGTATCCTGCAACTTTGCTAAAGTTGTGAATTTTTTCTAGTAGTTTTTTTAGTTGATTCTCTAGGGTTATCTAAGAATACCATCATATCATCTGCAAAAAGTAATAATTTAGTTTTCTCATGATCTACTCTAGTTAGTTTAATGTCTTTTTTCTTCTCTTATTGCCAAATCCAACATTTCTAATACTATATTGAATAGTAATGGTGATAGTGGGCAACCTTGTTTCATTCCTGGTCTTATTGGAAATGGTCTAGTGTGTCCCCAATACATATGATGTTTGCTGATGGTTTTAAAGAGATATTATTGATCATTTTAAGGAAAAGTCCATTTATTCTTATACTCTCTAGTGTTTTTAATAAGAATAGTTGTTGGATTTTACAGAGCTTTTTTCCTGAATCTTTTGAGATAATCATGATTTTTGTCAGTTTGGTTATTGATATAGTTTATGCTTCATCACAAGACCATTGGAAATAGTATCAATAATCTCATTATTAGAAAGAGTCATGTTCCTCAGAACTGATCGTTGTATGATATTTATGTCGTGTAAAATGATCTGGTTCTCCTCATTTCACTTAACATCAATTCATATAAGTCACTCCTTATTTATGCTAATTATTTTCCAAATATTGAACCAGCCCTACATTCCTTGTATAAATACTACTTGATCATAGTATATTATGCTGTGAATGACTTTCTGTAATCTCATTCCTATTTATTTTATTTAAGATTTTTGCAACAATATTCATTGGGGAGATTGGCCTATAATCTTCTTTCTCTGTTTTCATTCTACTTGGTTTAGGTATCGGCAACATATCTGTGTCATAAAAAGGATTTGGTAGGAGTCCTTCTTTTGCTATTTTTCAAGTAGTTTATTTATTATTGGAATTAATTGTTCTTTAAATATTTGGCAAAATCCCCATGTAATCCCCCATGTAAAATCCCACCTGATCCTGGAGCTGTTTTCTTAGGGCATTAATTAATAGCTTGTTCTATTACTTTTTTCTAAAATGAGTCAATATAAATAATTTATTTCCTCTACTGTTAACCTGGGCAATCTATATTTTTGTAGATATTCCTTCATTTCACTTAGGTTATCAAATTTATTGACATATAATTGAGCAAAATATCTCCTAACTATTGCTCTAATTTCCTCTTCATTGGTGGAAAATTCTCCCTTTTTGTTTTTGAGTCTAACAACTTGATCTTTTTTCTTTCCTTTTTCTAATCAAATTAACTAAAGCTTATCTATTTTGTTTTTTTCCATAAAATCAACTCAATTTTATTTATTAATTCAATAGTCTTCTTATTTTCAATTTTATTAATTTCCCCTTTTATTTTCAGCATTTCAAATTTGATATTTAATTGAGAGTTTTTAGGTTGTTCTTTTTCTAGCTTTTTCAGTTGTAAGCCCGATTCATTCATCCTTTCTTTCTCTATTTTATGCAAGCAATCATTTAGATATATACAATTTCCCCTTATTATCACTTTGGTTGCACCCCCCAAATTCTGGTATGTTTTCTCATTAATATCATTCTCTTTGATGAAGTTCTTGATTGTGTCTATGATTTTCTGTTACACCCCATTCATTTTTTTCAGAATTAGGTTATTTAGTTTCCAATTAATTTTTGGTCTATTTCCCCTTGACCCTTTATTGTATGTGGTTTTAATTCATCATTATCTGAAAAAATGTATTTACTTTTTTGCCTGTCTATATTTGATTTTGAGATCTTTATGTGTTAATATGCCGGGAAGCAAGTGTACTCTTTTCTGTCTCCATTCAATTTTCTCCAAAGATCTATCATATCTAAATTTTCTGAAATTCTGTTTACCCCCCTTAACATCTTTCTATTTATTTTTGTGACTCAATTTATCTGGTTTTAAGAGAGCAAGGTTAAGATCCACACTACTATAGTTTTGCTGTCTATTTCTTCTTTAAGTTCTTTTAATTTCTCATCTAGGAATTTGGATGCTATTCCATTTGGTGCATATGTTTAGTATTGATATTGCCTCATTATTTATGGTACTTTTTATCAAAATATAATTTCTGTCCTTATCTCCTTTAAGTATATCTATTTTTGCTTTTGCTTGATTTGAGATTAGGATCACTATCCCTGCTTTTTTTTAATCACCTGAAGCATAATAAATTCTGCTCCAGCCTTTTACTTTCAATGTCTATGCATCAGTCTGCTTTAAATGTGTTTCCTGTAAGCAACATATTGTGGGATTCTCTCTTTTTAATCCAATCCGTTATCTCTTTCCACTTTATGAGAGAATTCATCCCATTCACATTCACAGTTAAAATGATAAATTATGTATTTACTGTCATCTTATTCACTCCAAGTTATGCATTTCTCTTTCTCTTTCCCGTTCTCTCTTCCTCAGTATTTTGATTCTGACCACTATACAGCCCTCCTCTTTTAGAATCCCTTCCCCTTTCTTATGCCTTTACACTTCTATTTTGGTTTTCCCCTTCTATTACCTTTCTCATTCCTTTCCCCTTTTCTCTCCCACTTCCATATATAGTGAGATGAATTTCCCTGTGAAACCAAATGTGTCTGATATTCTCTCTTTGAGCTAAATCTGATGAGAGTAAATTTCACACAATGCTTACCCACTTCCATTCTTTCCCTCAATTATAATAGGTCTTCTTTGCCTATTTGTGAGATATAATTTCCCTCATTTTACCTCTTTTTTCCTCTTTTTCCAGTAATCACTTTTCCACCTCTAGTTCCTTTTCATATTATCACAATAAAGTCAAATTATACTGTACTCCCTAAATATAACAGAAATATAGTTCTCAAGAGTTCTTTCCTTTTTACATTTTTATGCTTCACTTCTGTTTTTGGAAATGGATTTTTTTGTTCAGCTCAGGTCTTTTCATCAGAAATAGATGAAATTCACCTGTATCATTGAATGTTCATCTTTTTTTCCCCCGAAAAAATAACACTCTTTTAAGCTATATGGCTCATTCTTGCTGTAATTTGAGTTGCTTTACCTTTCAGAATATCTGATACCAGCACTTTTGATCTTTTAAAATTGAAGTTGCAAGGTCCTTGGCAATCTTGATTGTGGCATTTTGGTATTTGAATTTTTTTTGATGCCTACAGTATTTTTCCTTGGTCCAATAATTGTGAAATTCAGGCACAATATTTTTTTGAGTTTTTAATTTTGGGTCTCTTTCAGGAGGTGGTCAGTGAAGTTTTTCAATGACTGTTTTGCCTTCTGATTCTAGGACATCAGGACAGTTTTGTTTTATGATTTCCCAAAGGATAATGTTTAGAACTTTTATTCATTATGTCTTTCAGGAAGTCCAATAATCCTTAATTGTCTCTCTTAGATTTATTTTCAGGTCAGTTGTTTTTCCTAAGAGGTATTTCATATTTTCTTCTATTTTTTTCATTTTTTGTTTTTCTTTGACAGATTCTTGAAGTCTTATTCAGTCTTTCACTTCCATTTGTTCAATTTTAATTTTGGTAAATTGTTTTTTTCAGTTAACTTTTTTTAGCTCCTTTTGATTTTGGCCAATTGAGTGGTTTTATTCATTGCATTTTTTCCCATTTAACAAATTCTATTTTTAAATGAATTTTTGTATTTTATCTATTTTTTGTGTAAGGAGTTACATGCTTTTTCTATTTCATGTGATCTATTTGCTTGGGAGATATATGCTTTTCCCATTTCATTGAATCTATATTATAAAGAGTTTCCTTCAGATAATTTCTGTTTTTTTTTCCTTTTCCATACCCTCTTGCAAACATCTTATTTCTTTTCCTCATTTTCCTTCTAACTCTTTTTAAATATTCTTTTTGAGACATTGAAAAAAAGCCTTGTGAAATGGGGACCAGGTTATATCTTCATTTGGCCCTTCTTTTAGAGTTGATTTGCCTTTGGAAACCTCGGAGTTTGAGGTCTGATCTCTTTCTTTCCATAAAAGGTGTCTATGGTCAGAGTTCTTTTCACTTTTTTGGTCATTTTTAAGTTTTAAAATCTACTCTTAGTACAAAAACCTGACAGCTGCTTTAGTTTGTCCTGGGGTTGGTGTTTCTGACTGACTTCTGATGCTGAGTAATTGTGTTCAGGTGCTGAGTTGTTTTGGGTCTCTGTGGCTTACAATTTGCCTTTTGTAATAGCTTTTGGGTGCCTTGCAGCAAATCTAATAAGCCTCCCACCTTCAAGTAGGACAGAGTAGCCTAAGAAACTCACAAAAGTTTCCCTGGTCAAATGATGTAGCAATGCTCTAGCTCCCTGCCCTAGCACCTTTCCCTGGGCTCCCTGGACTGTTTTCTGGGATCATCATTGTCCCCCTCCTTGATTGAAACAGACCTGCTCAGAAGTTCTTCCAAAGTAGCTTCTTCTAGAAATGTGGTATACTCCAAATAACTGTAGGTTCTGTCTCTTCAAAACCAATTTTGAGGCTTAATCTGCTCTTGGTTTCAGAGAAAGATAAGAGGAAGTCAGAGAATGTGCTGTCTGCTCTCTGCAATCTTGGCTCCATCCCAGCCATAAGATTTATTCCCAAACACAATTGTGTATATGTGTAGTATTTGGACTATTAATCAGTTCATATGAGAGTAATGTTTAAGCATAGTCAGGTTCCTCTACTGACTCCTCCTTGTTCTATAAATTCCTCATTCTGCACTCCATTTATGTGAGATTGGCTCCACACTTCTTCTCTCTTCTCCCCTCTACCAACCCATTTTCATCTAAATAAAACAAAATCACACCTAGCCCCTCTGAATTATTTATATTTCCTATATCATCAGTGGTGATTAAAAAGTTCTGGAGGATTAGGATTATCTTCTTTTCTATAAGACAATAAAAATTCAATTCTGTTAAGTTCTTTATGAATTCCAACACAAATTTATCTGGAGAAGTCCTCCCGGTGTCCCTATTTATGAAAGACATGTTGCTTCAACCTTTAAAATAATGCAAAATCATTAAGTAAATAGGCTTAATCATTTGCCCACTCTTGGTGGGGGAATCTTTCCTGGCTAAAAAGATATTATCAATGAGAGTTGCAAGAAGAAATAGACAGCAAAACTATAATAGTGGGAGATCTCAACTTTGCACTCTGAGATTTAGATAAATTAAACCACAAAACAAATAAGAAAGAAATAAAAGAGGTAAATAAGGTATTAGAAAAAATTAGGTATGATAGATATTTGTAGAAAATTGAATGGAGACAGAAAGGAGTATACTTTCTTCTCAGCAGTTCATGGAACCTATGCAAAAATTGATCATATATTAGGATATAAAGACCTCAAAATTAAATGTAGGAAGGCAGAAATAATAAATGAATTTTTTCAGATCATGATGCAATAAAAACTACATTCAACAAAAAGTTAGGGGTAAATAGAATGAAAGGACTTAGAAACTAAATAATCTCATCCTAAAGAATGAATGGGTAAAACAGGAAATCATAGACCAAGCTTCACTCAAGATAATGACAACAATGAGACATCATACCAAAATTTGTGGGATGCAGTCAAAGTGGTAATAAAGGGAAATTTTATATTTTTAGAGGCTTCCTTGAATAAAATAGAGAAAGAGAAGATCAATAAATTGGGCTTGCAACTGAAAAAGGTAGAAAAAGACCAAATTAAAAAACCCCAATCAAATACTAAACTTGAAATTCTAAAATTAAAAGGAGATATTAACAATATTAAAAGTAAAAAAAATGTGAATTAATAAACAAAACTAAGAGTTGACTTTAGGAAAAAAACAATAAGATAGATAAACCTTTGGTAAATATGATTAGAAAAAGGAAAGAGGAAAAGCAAATTGTTAGTCTTAAAAATGAAAAGGGAGAACCTTCCAGCAATGAAGAGGAAATTAGAGCAATAATAAGGAGTTACTTTGGGACTTCTGGCCAAGATGGCGGAAAGGAGGCACACAGCTGTGTAAGCTCCGTGTTTTCTCTCAGAATTCACTTCATTACAAGCCTCTGAATTAATCCTTGACTGAAAAAAAAAACCCACAAATAGTTACCAAGAGAAGACATCCTTGAGATTCCTCAGAAAAGGTCTGTTTTTGCTCAAGGGCGGGATGGTTTTAGATCAGGTTCAGGCTGAGGGCAGCAGCAGCAAGAGCATGGGAGGCAGCTCACAGCCAATCAGATCAGAGGGATGGGGTGTGATCTCACTCAAAGATTTGTTACAGAATTGGAAACTTTGCCCTGTCAGCAAGTCAGTAGCCCAGCATAGAAGCTAAAAACACCAGGGGTGAAGAATACAACCCCAAACAGCTGGAATTTCTTGGGACCGGGCCCCTCCCCCACAGCATCTCAACATGCTCTCAGAGTCTCAGAGTGCAGGCAAAGCACAGTACTACTAGTGCCTCACTGCTGCCCCCCACATCAATAGAGGAAGCTCGGTAACACCACCCAGCCCCTCCCCCAAAAAAGGAGATTACATTTGGGTTTTTTTTCTTTTTTGAATTGCTAGTTTGTCTCTGATTCTTCTCTCACAAAATAAGCAAAAAATTGAAAAGGACGTTAACACTGACAGCTTCTATATGGATAGAGAGTAGATTCTAAACCCTGAGGAGACTAAAAACAGACTGTCTCCAGGTGAATCCCCAAAGGAGGAGATCATCTGTTCCTCAGCACAGATGAATCTCATAGAAGAAATTAAAAAGGCTCTCACAAGAGACCTAGAAGAAAAATGGGAAAAGGAGAGGGAGGCTTGACAAGAGAGTCTGGAGAAGTCAACCACTCATTTAAAGACAGAGTGGATAAAGCAATCAAATCCTTGAAAAATAGGATTAGTGAACTGGAAACAGAAAATAGCTCTCTAAAAACTAAAATTGGCAAAATGGAAAAAAAATTCCATACAATAAAACAACTCAATTGGACAATTAGAAAAAGATATTAAAAAAGTGAATGAAGAAAATGCTTTATTGGAAATCACAATCGAAGAAAGGGAATTGAAAGACTCGAGGAGACAACAAGAATCAGTCAAGCAAAACCAAAAAACTCAAACAATGGAGAAAAATGTGAAATACCTTCTTGGGAAAACAACAGACCTGAAAAACAGGTCCAGGAGAGACAACCTGAGAATTATTGGACTCCCAGAAAAATATGATGAAAAAAAGAGCCTGGACACTATTTTCCAGGAAATTATCAAAGACAACTGACCAGAAGTCATAGAAAAAGAGGGCAAAATAGACATTGAAAGAATTCATTGATCACCTACTGAAAGGGATCCTAAAATCAAAACACCAAGAAATATAGAGGCCAAATGCCAGGACCTTCAAATGAAGGAAAAAAATACTCCAAGTGGCTACAAAAACCCAATTCAAATATAGAGGAGCCACAATAAGGATCACCCAGGATCTAGCAGCATCCACATTAGAAGACTGAAGGATGGAAGTGGATTTATTTGACAAAGGGACCTAATTCGTTTCAATTGATCAATGATGGACAGAAGTAGCTACACCCAAAGAAAGAATGCTGGGAAATGAATGTAAACTGTTTGCATTTTTGTTTTTCTTCCCAGGTTATTTTTACCTTCTAAGTCCAATTCTCCCTGTGCAACAAGAGAACTGTTTGGTTCTGCACACATATATTGTATCTAGGACATATTCAACATATATAGGACTGCTTGCCATCTAGGGGAGGGGGTGGAGGGAGAGAGGGGAAAAACTGGAACAGAAGTGAGTGCAAGGGATAATGTTGTAAAAACGACCCTAGCATGGGTTCTATCAATAAAAAAGTTATTATAATAAAAAAAGAAGTTACCTTGAAAAAAAAAAGATCAAAGGGCCTGGAATATGATATTCCAAAAGGCTAAGGAACTTGGTATGCAATCAAGAATAACTTACCCATCTGGATTGACCATATTTTTTCAGGGAAGAAGATGGTCATTCAATGAAATAAGTGGATTTCACCTATTTTTGATGAAAAAACCAGAACTTAACAAAAAGTTTGATCTACAAATATAGAACGCAAGAGAAACCTAAAAAGGTAAAAATAAATCTTGAGAACTATATTTCTGCTATAAAGATGTATACAGAATACATGTATACCTTGTTCTAGAAACTAGAGGTGGAAAGGACATTGTACCAGAAAAAATGTAAAGTGGGGGTAGTATATCTCACAAAGAACCAAAGGAAATGTATTATATCTGAGAGAAAGAATGGAGGGGGATGAATATAATGGGTATCTTATTGGCATCAGAACTGGCTTTAAGAGAAAAAAAATTTATTCAATTTATGGTGAAATTTTCCCCACTTCATTGAAAAGTGAGAAGGGAAAAGTGAAAAGGGGAATAACAAGAGAAGGAATGGAAAGTGGAGGGAAAGGAATAAGAAGGGAGGCCTAAGGCAGAGGGGGAGGGAACTAAAAAGGAGGGCTGTGAGAAGAAAGGCCAAAAGTTTAAATTGGGGGGGGGGAAGGAGAAAGAAAAGGGAAAACATAACAGGGTTAACAAGATGGGCGAAATGAACTGGTAATTTTAAAATAAATGTAATGGGGTAGATTCCCCAAAAGAGGAAGTGGTGAGAAAGATTAAAAAGCCAGAATCCTACAATATATTGTTTATAGGAAAACACCTGACGAGGGAGAAACCCGCAGAGTAAAGGTAAAAGGTTGACAAAATCTCCTATGCTTCAGGTAAGCAAAAAACAGGGTAGCCATTCTGATCCAGATCCAGCAAAAGCAAAAATTGTCTAATTAAAAGAGATAAGGGGGGAAAGCCAATATGGCGGAGAAGACACCCCTTTCTAACCTTCTCTTACCCTCTTTATAATATTATATTGAGCCTCAAAAATAGTCTTGACTAAATTTGAAAGATAAGAAGTGAACAACCACCAGCCGAAGAAAATCTGCAGTCTCGCCAAAAAGTTTGCTTCTGGGGCCAGGGGGGGAGATAGGAAAAGGCTGGGGAGAAAGAAATGAAAGGTCTGAAAGGAGGAGCCCCAACCCCGAGGGGTTTTGCCCGGGATCCCACCAGGGAGGCCCAGCCTCCAATCTGACAGTGGGGAGCTCGGTTGGGGCCAAGAGCTTCCCAGGGCCGATTTGACAGGCAGAACTGGGAAGGTTCTGGGCGGTCTGCGGTCTGGGGTCTGTGGTCTGCAGTCGTGGTCAGCTGTTAAATCAATCCCACAAGAAGCTCCGGCCTGGGGCAGTGACAGTTCCCCCCTTTGGTTTCAGCCCGGACAATCACTAACTCCACACAGCCCTACTGGGCACTTGATAGCTCTGCCGTGCTGGAATCCACCCCTGTTGGGGAAGGAAAAACCTCACCAGGCACCCCTACCCCGACTGGAAATCAGTTTACACTCCCTGCTCTGCAGAGGAAGCTGGTAACCCCTTGCCTGGAGACCTACCCCAAAGGCATTAAAACATGAATAAAAAGATGAAAAGAACGATCAACAGCTTTATCGAAAAACGGTCAGCAAACCTGAAGAGACCTCAAACAGCAAAATGCATCAACTGTCCTCCTTACATGATGCCTCAAGAAGAACCATTAAAAATCCAAAAGAATTAGAAGATAAATGGGAAAGGAAAGAGAAGCCTTACAAGAGAAAAACTTTAAATACAATTAAAAGTTAAAAAGTCCCAGGAAGGAAGGAAACAAACTGGTGAATTGGAAAAAAAAAAGAATTCACTAGAAAGTAGGATTTGGAATTGAAAAAAGACAAAGAACTTGAAGAAAGTAGCATCTGTGAATTGGAAAAAGAAAATAATTCACTAAAAAGAAAATTAGTGAAATGGAAAAAAATCCCACAGACCAAAACAATACATTTAAAAACTCAATTGGACATATATATATATATATATATATATATATATATATACAGAAAGAAGTAAAAAAAGCTAATGAAGAAAATGATTCTTTAAAAATTAGAACTGAACAAATAGAAACTAATGATTCATTGAGACAGCAAGAATCAGTCAAGTAAAAACAAAAAAAAAAAACGGGAAAAACAATGAATTATCTACTTGAAAAACGACAGACTTGGAAAAATAGATCTAGGAGAGATAATCTGAGGTTATTGACTTTCCGAAAACTATGATGAAAAAAGAGCCCGATACGATTTTACAAGAAATCATCAAAGAGAACAACCGATGTAATAGAATCAGAAGGTAAAATAGGCATTGAAAGAATTCATTGAACATTCGAAAGAAACCCAAAATAAAACCCCAAGGGAATATTGTCCAAATTTCAGACCTATCAGAAAGGAAAAATTTTACAAGCAGCCAAAAAAAAAAAAAAACATTTAAATACCGAGGTGCCAAAATAAGGATCACCCAAGATTTGGCTGCCTCTACATTAAAGGAATTAAAGGAATGAAGGGCCTGGAATATGATAGAGATCATTACTGATCACAAAAGAGAAAATTTCGATTATACCAAACTGAAAAGTTTTTGCACAAACAAAACTAATGCAGACAACAAGATTAGAAGGGAAGCAATAAACTGGGGAAAATATTTTACATTCAAAGGTTCTGATAAAGGCCTATTTCCAAAAAATATAAAAATTAACTCAATTTATAAAAATCGCCTTCCAATTGAAAAAGGTCGGATGATGATTGTTGGTGGAGGGGAACGAATCCAACCATTTTGAGGACTTTAACTATGCTCAAAAAAGTTATCAAACTGTGTACCCTTTGATCCAGCAGTGTTACTACTGGGATTATTCCCGAGATTATAAAGAAGGGAAAGGGACCATGTGCACGAAGTTTGTGGAGCCTTTTGTAGTGGCTAGAAAACTGGGAACTGAATGGATGTCCACATTTGGAGAATGGCTGAATAAATTGTGGTATTGAAAATTATGGAATATTACTGTTCTTAAAGAAATGACCAACAGGTTTTAAAGGCCTGGAGGCACAAAACTAGCTGAGGAAATGAGCAGGACCGGAGATCAATTATATTTCAACAACAATACTTTGATGACCAGTTCGATGGATCAGGCCATCCCAGCAACGATCAACCAAAAATTTCTAATGGAGCAGTAATGAACTGAATATATCAGAAAAAGAACTTGGAGATGACTAAAAACCATTACTTGAATTCCCAATCCCTATATTTAGCACCCGCAGTTTCCTTCACAAGCTAATTGTACAATAATTCAGAGTCATTCTTTTTTGTACAGCAAAAAATGTTTTGACATGTATCTTATTTGTTTCTAAGTTATTTTTTAATTATTTAACATCTACTGGTCATCCTGCCATCTAGGGAGGGGTGCGGGGGGTAAAGGTGAAAAAATTGGAACAAGAGGTTTGGAATTAACCTTTAAAGTTACCCATGTATATATCCTTAAATAAAAAGGCTATTAAAAAAAAAAAGAATTGTATTTCTGTTGTGGATAAAAAAAAGAATACATGTATAATTTGATTGAAATTTGATATAACATAAAAAAGGGAAGAGATAGGAAAAGGATGATGGCAGAATAAGGTGGGAAGGAGGGATAAAAAGAAAAACCACTCCCAAAAGAGAAAAGGAAACATCATATTTGGGGAATTTAGAGAGGGGAGGAACATTTGGTGAATCACCCATCAGCGTTGGCTCGAAAAAAAATAATTGACATTTGTTTTAGAGAAAATTCTCTCCTCGCCTTTAAAAACGGGGAGAGGAAAAGGAAAAAAAATAAAGGGAAGGAAGGGAAAAGACCAAAGGGGGGAGGATTTAGAGAGGGTAAACACGTGAACAAATAAAGTTTAAAAGGGGAAAGAAGATTGGGAGGCAAAATAAGAAAGCATAACTGGTTATTAGGATGGCAGGAAAACAGATTTAGTAATCAACCTAAATTGAATGGGATGAACCCCCCAAAAAGGAGGCAGATGAACTGGATCAAAAGGAGAACCCTACAAATTTGTTTACAAGAAACACATTTAAACTGGAGATACCAAGGTAAAGGTAAAAGGCTGGAGCAAAAATCTATTATGCTTCAAGGTGAAGTCAAAAAGGGGTAGCCATCCTTATCTAGATCAAGAAAACAAAAATTGATCTAATTAAAATAGATAAGGAAGGAAACAAAATCTTTAAAGGGGTAGTATAAACAACGAAGCAATATCAATATTAAAACATATATGACCAAGTGGTATGGCTCCAACTTTAAAGGAGAAGTTAAAGAGGTTAAGAAGAAAAGACAAAAAACTGTAATAGTGGGAGTCTCAACCAGCACTCGAATTAGACAAATTGAACCCAAAAACAAATAAGAAAGAAATTAAAAAGTAAATAGAATATTAGAAAAATTAGGTATGTTGGACTTTGGAGAAAATTGAATGGAGATAGAAAGGAATATACTTTCTTCTCAGCAGTTCATGGAACCTATTCAAAAATTGCCAATATTAGGACATAAAAAACCCAAAATTAAAACAAGAAAAGAAAGAAAATGCTTTCTTTTCAATCATGATGCAATAAAACTATATTCAACAAAAAAGTTAGGGGAAATAGACCAAAAATTATTAAACTAAAAATCTCATCTTAAAGAATGATTGGGTGAAGACAAATTATAGATACAATTAATAATTTCATCAAGATAATGACAATGATGGACGTCATACCAAAATTTGTGGGGATGCAGCCAAAGATAATAAGAGGGAATTTTTATCCTTTAGGCTTACTTAATAAAACAAGAAAGAAAAAGATTAATGTCTTAACTAAAAAACTAAAAAAAAGATCAAATTAAAACCCCAATCAAATACTAAATTGGAAATTTAAAATTAAAAGGAGAAATTAAAAATTAAAGAAAAAACATTGAACTAATTAATAAAACTAAGAGTTGGTTTATGAAAAAGCCAAAAAACAGATAAGCCTTTGGTAAATCTGATTAGAAAAAAGGACGGAGGAAAAGAAATTATAGTCTTCAAAATGGGAGAACTTTCCACCAATGAAAGGAAATTAAAAATAATAAGGGTTATTTTGCTCAACTTTATGCCAATAAATTTGATAACCTAATGAAATGGATGACTACCCAAAAATATAGACTTCCCAGACTAACAGAGGAAGTAAAGGGCTTGATTAGTCCCATTTCAGAAAAAAAATAGAACGGCAAGTAAACAACTCCCTAAGAAAAAAACCCCAGGACCAGAGGGGATTTAATTGAATTTTACCAAACATTTAAAGAACAATTGCCCTTGTGCATAAATTATTTGATAAAATGGGAATAAGGAGCCTACCAAATTCCTTCTTTGCAAAATGATACTGATACCTAAACCAGGTAGGCTGAAAACAGAGAATGAAAATTGTGAAATCTCCCTAATGAAATTGAGTAAAATCTTAAATAAGATATTAGCAAAAAAGACTACAGAAAATATCCCAAGAAATACACTAGATCAAGTAGGATTTATACCAGAATGCAGGGCTGGTTAATATTGGGAAACTATCAACAAAGGGAAAACCAAATTAACAAAAAACTATAGATCATCTCAATAGATGCAGAAAAAGCATTTGAAAAAATCCAACATCCATTCCTAAAAAACACTTGAGGTATAGGAATAAATGGACTTTTCCCAAAATAATCAGCAGCATCTTTTAACACCATCAATCACATCTATGTAATGGAGACAAACCAACCCATTCCCAAAAGACTGGAGTGAAACAAGGTTGCCACTATACCGTTACTATTTAAATTTGTATTAAAACGCTAGCTTTAGCAAAAGAGCTGAGAAAAGATTAAAGGTAAGAATGGCAATGAGGAAAAAATTATCACTCTTGCCGATGACTATATTCTTAGAGAACCCTGGATTTTACTAAAAGTTATTAGAATAATCCACAACTTTAGCAAAGTTGCTGGTTATAAAATAAACCCACATAAGTCATCAGATTCTTATATATCATTCAAAATCCAAAGTCAGAGTTACAAAAGAAATTCCATTTAAAGGAATTACTATAATATAAAATATTTAGAATCTATCTGCCAAGGGAAAATAAACTTTATGAGAAAATTACAGACCACTTTTCACACAAATTAAGTCTGATCTAACCAATTGGAAAAATATTAAATTCTCTGGGATAGGGCACAAATATAATAAAGATGACAATATTACTTAAACTAATTATTTATTTAGCGCTATACCAATCAGAGTCCCAAAAAACTATTTTAATGACCTAGAAAAAATAAAACAAAGTTCATATGGAAAAAAAAGGTCATGAATTTCAAGGGAATTAATGAAAAAATTCAAATGAAGGTGGGTTACTGTACTAGATCTAAAATTATTATAGGCCATGACCAAAACTATTTGGTATTGGCTAAGAATAGATTTTGTTCAGGGTAGATTAGGTTCGGATAAAACAAATAACAAATATAGCAACCTAGCTTTGTTAAACCCAAAGATCCCAGCTTGTGGGATAAGAACTTACTGTTTGATAAAATTTTGGGAAAATTGGAAACTTTTATGGCGAAAATTGATCCATACTTAACACGTACACCAAGATAAGTTCAAAATGGGTTCATGACCTAGGCAAAAGAATGAAATTATTAATAAAAGAGGAACACAGGATAGTTTACCTGTCAGACCTGTGGAAGGGGATGGTCTTTATGACCAAAGAAGAACTAGAGATCTTACTGATCACAAAATAGAAAATTTGAATCCAAATTGAAAAGTTTTTGTAAAACAAAACTAATGCAGAAAAGATTAGAAGGGAAGCAAAAACTGGGAAAATATTTTTTCAATCAAAGGTTCTGATAAAGGCCCCTTTTCCAAAAATATAGAGAATTAACTCTAATTTATAAAAAAATCAAGCCATTCTCCAATTGAAAATGGTCAAAGGATATAAAGACAATTCTCAGATGAAGAAATTGAAACTATTTCTAGTCATATGAAAAGATGCTGCAAGTCATTATTAATGAGAAATCAAATTAAGACAACTCTAAGATACTACACACCTTAGTTGACTAAGATGACGGAAAAACAATGATGATTGGAGGGGATGTGGAAACCTGGGACTTGATGTTGTTGGTGGAGTTGTGAAAAACCAACCATTTTGAGAGTACTTTGGAATATGTCAAAAAGTTATCAAACTGTGCATACCCTTTTGATCCAGCAGTATTACTACTGGCATATCCAAAGAGATAATAAGAAGGAAAGGGACCTGATTGCACGAATATTGTCAGCCCTTTTTAGTGGTAAAACTAAACTGAATGGATATCCACAGTTGGAAATTGAATAAATTGTTTAAAATTATGGAAATTACTTTCTGTAAGAAATGACCATCAGGATGATTTCAGAAAGGCCTGAGAGACTTACGAACAGCTGAGTGAAATGGGGACCAGGAGATCATTTTACTTCCAACAACAATACTATTGATACCAGTTCTAGGACGAGGCCCCCTCACAAAAGATCAACCAAATATTTTCCAATGGGAAGAATAACTGAACCAGCACGAAGAAAGAACCTGGGAGATGACTAAAAACCATTACATTGAATTCCCAACCTAATTTATGCACACCTGCATTTTTGATTTCCTTCACAAGCTAATTGTACAATATTTCAGAGTCTGATTCTTTTTTGTACACAAAAAACGTTTTGGCTGTAATATTGTATCTAATTTATATTTTAATATACTTAACATCTACTTTCATCCTGCCATCTAGGGGGGGGGTAAGAGGTGAAAAATTGAACAAGAGGTTTGGCAGTTGTTAATGCTGTAACGTTACCCATGCATATATCCTGTAAATAAAAGGCTATTAAATAAAAAAAAAAAGTGAAGTAAGAAAGCTTGAAAAAATAAATAAATAAATAAAGAGATAAGGAAGGACTATATCTTGCTAAAGGGTAGCATAGACAATGAAGCATTATCAATATTAAACATATATACCAAGTGGAATAGCATCTAAATTCTTAAAAGAGAAATTAAAGAGCTCAAGAAAAAAAGGACAGCAAAAAAGATATTAGTGAGAGATCCAACTTTTATCCAAATTAAAAATCAAATGACAAAATAAATAAGAAAGAAGTCAAAGAGGTAAATAGAATACTAGAAAAGTTCAATATGATAGATCTCTGGAGAAAATGAAAAGGAGACAGAAAAGAGTACACTTTCTTCTCAGCAGTTTATGGAACCGATACAAATATAGATCATATATTAGGAAATAAAAACCTCAAACTCAAATGCAGTAAGGCAGAAATAGTAAATACATCCTTTTCAGACCACGATGCAATAAAATTACATTCAACAAAAAGCCAAGGGAAGTAGACCAAAAAATAATTGGAAACTAAATAATCTCATACTAAAGAATGATTGGGTGAAATGGCAAATCATAGACATACTTAGTAACTTCATCCAAGAAAATGACAATAATGAGACATCATACCAAAATGTGTGGGATCAAGCCAAAGCAGTAATAAGGGGAAATTTCATATTTCTGGAGGCCTACATAAAATAGAGAAAGAGAAGGTCAATGAATTGGTCTTGCAACTAAAAATGCTAGAAAAGGAACAAATTAACCCCCCCGAGTCAAACACTAAACTTGAAATTGTAAAAATAAAAGGAGAGATCAATAAAATTAAAAGTAAAAAAAAAAACTATTGAATTAATTAATAAAACTAAGAGTTGGTTCCATGAAAATATCAACAAAATAGACAAACCCTTAGTAAATCTGATTAAAAAAAGGAAAGAGGAAAATCAAATTGTTAGTCTTAAAAATGAAAAGGGAACACTCACGACTAATGAAGAGGAAATTAGAGCAATAATTAGGAATTACTTTGCCCAACTTTATGCCAATACATTCGACAACTTAAATGAAATGGAAGAATACCTTCAAAAATATAGCTTGCCCAGATTAACAGAGGAATAAATAAAATCCTAAACAGTCCCATCTTAGAAAAAGAAATAGATCAAACTATTAACCAACTCCCTAAGAAAAAATGCCCAGTACCAGACAGATTTACATGTGAATTCTACCAAACATTTAAAGAACAATTAACCCCAATGCTATATAAACTATTTGAAAAAATAGGGATTGAAGGAGTCCTACCAAACTCCTTTTACGACACAGACATCGTACTGATACCTAAACCATGTTGGCTGAAAACAGAGAAAGAAAATTATAGACCAATCTACCTAATGAATATTGATGCTAAAATCTTAAACAAAATATTATCAAAAAGATTACCTAAAATCATCCCCAGGAAAATACACTATGCCAAGTAGGATTTATACCAGGAATGCACGGCTGGTTCAATATTAGGAAAACTATTAGCATAATCAACTATATCAATAACCAAACTAACAAAAACCATATGATCATCTCAATAGATGCAGAAAAAGCATTTGATAAAATCCAACATCCATTCCTATTAAAAACACTTGAGAGTATAGGAATAAATGGACTTTTTCTTAAAATAGTCAGGAGCACATATTTCAAACTGTCAGTAAACATCATATGCAATGGGCAAAAACTGGAACCTTTCCCAGTAAGATCTGTAGTGAAGCAAGGTTGCCCACTATCACTATTATTCCATATTGTATTAGATACACTAGCCTGAGCAATAAGAGTAGAGAAAGAGATTAAAGGAATCAGAATAGGCAATGAGGAAACCAAATTATCATTCTTTGCAGGTGATAGGATGGTATACTTAGAGAACCCCAAAGATTCTACTAAAAAGCTATTAGAAATAATTCATAACTTTAGCAAAGTTGCGGATTATAAACTAAATCCCCATAAATCCTCAGCATTTTTATCCATCAGCAACAAAATCCAACAGCAAGAGATAGAAAGAGAAATTCCATTCAAAATAACTGTCGACAGCATAAAATACTTGGGAATCTGTCTACCAAAGGAAAGTCAGGAATTATATGAGCAAAATTACAAAAACTTTCACTCAAATAAAATCAGATTTAAATAATTGGAAAAATATTACGTGCTCTTGGATAGGCCGAGCAAATATAATAAAGATGACAATACTCCCTAAACTAATCTATTTATTTAGTGCTATGCTAATCAGTCTTCCAAGAAAATACTTTAATGATCTAGAAAAAATAACAACAAAATTCATATGGAATAATAAATGGTCGACAATCTCAAGGGAATTAATGAAAAAAAATTCAAATGAAGGTGACCTAGCTGTACCTGATCTAAAACTATATTATAAAGCAGCAGTCACCAAAACCATTTGATACTGGTTAAGAAATAGATTAGTTGATCAGTGGAATATGTTTGGCTCACAAGACAGAATAGTCAACTATAGCAATCTAGTGTTTGACAAACCTAAAGATCCTAACTTTTGGGATAAGAATTCATTATTTGACCAAACTGCTGGGATAACTGGAAATTAGTATGGCAGAAATTAGGCATGGACCCACACTTAACACCATATACCAAGACAAGATCATAATGGGTCCATGATTTAGGCATAAAGGACAAGATTATAAATATATTAGAGGAACATAGGATAATTTATCTGTCAGACCTGTGGAGAAGGAAGAAATTTGTCACAAAAGATGAACTAGAGACCATTATTGATCACAAAATAGAATATTTTGATTACATCAAATTAAAAAGCTTTTGTACAAACAAAACTAATGCAAACAAGATTGGAAGGGAAGCAATAAACTGGGAAAATATCTTCACAGTTAAAGGTTCTGATAAAAACCTCATTTACAAAATATATAGAGAATTGACTAATTTATAAGAAACCAAGCCATTCTGCAATTAATAAATGGTCAAAGGTTATGAACAGACAATTTTCAGATGAGGAAATTGAAACCATTACCACTCATATGAAAGAGTGTTCCAAATAGCTATTGATCAGAGAAATGCAAATTAAGACAACTCTGAAATACCCCTACATACCTGTCAGATTGGCTAAGATGACAAGAAAAAATAACAATGAATGTTGAAGGGGATGAGGGAAAACTGGGACACTGGTGCATTGTTGGTGGAGTTGTGAATGAATCCAATCATTCTGAAGAGGCATCCGGAATTATGCCCAAAAAGTTATCAAACTGTGCATACCCTTCAACCTAGCAGTGCTACTACTGGGCTTATACCTGAAGGAATAACAAAAGAAGGGAAAGGGACTTGCATGTGTCAAAATGTTTGTAGCAGCCCTGTTTGTAGTGGCTAGAAACTGGAAAATGAATGGATGCCCATCAATTGGAGAATGGTTGGGTAAATTGTGGTATATGAACGTTAAGGAATATAATTGTTTTGTAAGAAATGACCAGCTGGATGAATACAGAGAGGCTTTGAGAGACTTACATGAACTGATGCTAAGTGAAATGAGATCCAGGAGATCGTTATACACTTCAACACCAATACTATATGAAGATGTATTCTGATGGAAGTGGATTTCTTTGACAAAGAGACCTAATTCAGTTTCAATTTATTAATGATGGACAGAAGCAGCTACACCCAAAGAAAAAACACTTGGAAATTAATGTAAACTGTTTGCATTTTTGTTTTTCTTCCCAGGTTATTTTTACCTTCTGAATCCAGTTCCCCCTGTGCATGAAGAGAACTGTTTAGATCTGCACTCATACATTGTATATAGCATATACTGCGACATATTCAACATATATAGGACTGCTTGCCATCTAGGGTAGGGGGTGGAGGGAGAGAGGAGAAAAATCGGAATAGAAGTGAGTGCAAGGAATAATGTTGTAAAAAATTACCCTTGCATGGGTTCTGTCAATAAAAAATTATAATAAAAAAATAAAAATTAAAAAAAAATATAAGTAGTTTCTTTGCTTTACTTTATGCCAATAAGTTTGATAACATAAGTAAAATGGATTACTACCTCCAAAAATATAGGCTTTCCAGATTAACAGAGGTGGAAGTAAATTGTTTCAGTAGTCCCATTTCAGAAAAAAGAAATAAAACAAGCTATTAATCAGCTCCCTTAGAAAAAATCTCCGAGACCAGATGGATTTACATGTGAATTTTACCAAACATTTAAAGAACAATTAACCCCAATGCTATATAAATTATTTGAAAAATAGGGAGTGAAGGAGTCCTACCAAATCCCTTTTGTGACACAGACATAACACTGATATCTAAACCACATAGGTTGAAAACAGAGAAGGAAAATTACAGACCAATCTCCGTAATGGATATTTATGCTAAGATCTTAAATAAAATATTATTAAAAAGACTACAGAAAATCATCCTCAGGATAATACACTATGAACAAGTAGGGTTTATACCAGGGATGCAGGGCTGATTCAATATTGGAAAGACTATTAATGTAATTGAGTATATTAATAACCAAATTGACAAAAAACCTATGATCATCTCAATAGGTACCAAAAAATGTATTTGATAAAAAGCAACATCCATGCCTATTAAAAGCACTTGAGAATATAGGAATAAATGCACTTTTCCTTAAAATAATCACTAGCATCTATTTCAAAACAATCAGTAAACACCATATGTAATGGGGATAAACAGGAACCATTCCCAGTAAGATCAAGAATGAAACAAGGTTGCCCACTGTCTCAATTACCATTCTATAATGTATTAGAAATGCTAGCTTTGGCAATAAGAGTTGAAAAACAGATTAAAGGAATTGGAGTAGGTAATGAGGAAACCAAATTATCACTCTTTGCTGATGATATGATGATATACTTAGAGAACCCTAGAGATTCTACTAAAAAGGTATTAGAAATAATCCACACCTTTAGAAAAGTTACAGGATAAAAAAATAAACCCACATAAGTCATCAGCATCCTTATATATCACTAACAAAATCCAACAGAGTTACAAAGAGAAATTCCATTTAAAGTAACTACTGATAGTACAAAATATTTGGGAATCTATCTGACAAGAGAAAATGGGGAACTATATAACTAAAATTATAAACCACTTTCCACACAAATAAAGTCAGATCTAACCAACTGGAAAAATATTAAATACTCTTCGATAGGGAAAGCAAATATAATAAATTTGACAATACTATCTAAACTAATCTACTTTTTCAGTGCTATACCAATCAGACTCTCAAAAAATATTTTAATGACCTAGAAAAACTAACAACAAAATTCATCTGAAAGAAAAAAAAACATCAAGAATTTCAATAGGACTAATGAAAAAATAAATAAATAAAGGTGGCTTTGCTGTGCCAGATCTAAAATTATATTATAAAGCAGCGATTAGATTCAAAGGACAAAATAGTCAATAATTTTAGTAATCTTGTGCATGGCAAACCCAAAGACACCAGCTTTTGGAATAAGAATTTACCGTTTTACAAAAACTGCTTCGAAAATTGGAATTTAGTATGGCAGAAACTAGGCATTGAACCACACCTAACACTGTACACCAAGATGAGATCAAAATGGGTTCAGGACGTAGTTATAAAAAATGAGATTATAAATAAATTAGAGGAACATAGAGTAGTTTACCTCTCAGTACTGTGGAGGAGGAAGGAATTTATGATTAAAGAAGGACTAGAGATGCATATATCCTCATACAGTATCGTTGTTGAGGTATACAATGATCCCCTGATAGTGGACAATTAGCCTGTGAAAGAAATCAAAAATGTAGGTTTAAAAAATGGAGGGATTTGGAAGTCTATGTAATTGTTCTTAGTCATCTCCCAGAGTTGTTTCACTGGGTACAGCTGGTTGAATTCATTCCTGCTCCCTTGCAACTGATTTAGTTCATCTCATTGCTGAAGATGGCCAAGTCCATCAGAATTGATCATCATATAGCATTGTTGTTGAAGTATATAATGATCACCTGGTCCTGCTCATTTCACTCAGCATCAGTTCATGTAAGTCTCTCCAGGCCTTTCTGAAATCATCCTGTTGATCATTTCTGACCAAAAAATAATATTCCATAATATTCATATACCACAATTTATTCAGTCATTCTCCAATTGATAGACATTCACTCAGTTTCCAGTTTATGACCACTACAAGGAGGGCTGCCACAAACATTCTTCCACATGCAGGACCCTTTCCCTCCTTTAAAATCCCTATGATCATCTCAATAGAAACAAAAAAAAAATTTTGATAAAAAGCAACAATCATGCCTATTAAAAACACTTGAGAGTATAGGAATAAATGTAGTTTTCCTTAAAATAATCACTAGCATCTATTTCAAAACAATCAGTAAGCCCCATATGTAATGGGGATAAACTGGAACCATTCCCAGTAAGATCAGGAAAGAAACAAGGTTGCCCACTGTCAACCTTGGGATATAAGCTCAGTAGTAATACCGCTGGTTCAAAAGGTATGCATAGTTTGATAACTTTTTGAGCATACTACCAAATTGTTCTCCAGAATGGCTGGATATATTCATAATTCCACCAACAATGTATCAGTGTCCCTGTTTTCCCTCATCTCCTCCAACATTCCATGTTATCTTTCCCTGTCATCCTAGCTAATCTGATAGGTGTGGAGTGGTTCTCAGAGTTGTCTTAATTTGCATTTCTCTGATTAATTATGACTTAGAGTATCTTTTCATATGTTTAGTAATAGTTTCAATTTCTTCATCTGAGAATTGTCTATTCATATCTTTTGACCATTTATCAATTGGAGAATGGCTTGATTTCTTATAAGTTAGAATCAATTCTCTATATATTTTGGAAATGGGGCCTTTATTAGAACCTGTGACTATAAAAATATTTTCCCAGTTTATTGCTTCCCTTCTAATCTTGTCTGCATTAGTTTTTTTTTTTTTTTTTTTGTACAAAAACCTTTCAATTTGATATAATCAAAATTTTCAAAATAGTGTTCAGTAATGATCTCTAGTTTGTCTTTAGTCATAAATTCCTTCCTCTTCCATAGGTCTGAGAGGTAAACTATCATATTTTCCTCTAATTTATTTATAATCTCATTCTTTATGCTTAGGTCATGAACCCATTTTGACCTTATCTTTGTTATGGTGTTAAGTGTGGGTGAATGCCTAGTTTCTGCCACACTAATTTCCAATTGTCCCAGCAATTTTATCAAACATTGAGTGCTTATCACAAAATCTGTGGTCTTTGTGTTTGTAAAACACTAGAGTATTAAGGTTATTGATTGTTTTGTCCTTTGAACTAACGTATTCCACTGATCAACTAGTCTATTTTTTAGCCAATACCAAATAGTTTTGGTAACTGTTGCTTTGTAATATAATTTTAGATCTGGTACAGCTAGGCCACCTTCATTTGATTTTTTTTTCATTAATTCCCTTGAAATTCTTGACCTTCTATTTTTCCATATGAACTCTGTTGTTATTTTTTCTAGGTAATTATTATAGTCTTTTGGGAGTCTGATTGGTATAGCATTAAATAGATTAGTTTAGGAAGTATTGCCATCTTTATTATATTTGCTCACCCTATCCAAAAGCATTTAATATTTTTCCAATTGGTTAGGTCAGACTTAATTTGTGTTGAAAGTGTTTTGTAATTTTGCTCATAAAGTTTCTGATTTTCCCTTGGCAGAGAGACTCCTAAGTATTTTATACTATCAGTAGTTATTTTAAATGGAATTTGTCTCTGTAACTCAAATTGTTGGACTTTATTAGGGATATATAGGAATGCTGATGACTTATGTGGGTTCATTTTGTATCCTGCAACTTTGCTAAAGGTGTGGATTATTTCTAATAACTTTTTAATAGAATCTCTGGGGTTCTCTAAGCATACCAACATATCATCAGCAAAGAGGGATAATTTGGTTTCTTCATTACCTACTCTAATTCCTTTAATCTCTTTCTCAACTCTTATTGCCAAACTAGCTTTTCTAATACAATATTGAATAGTAATGGTGATAGTGGGCAACCTTGTTTCACTCCTGATCTTATTGGGAATGCTTCCGATTTGTCCCCATTGCATAAGATACGTAGTGTTGGTTTTAAATAGATGCTACTGATTATTTTAAGGAAAAGTTAATTTATTCCTATACTCTCAAGTGTTTTTAATAGGAGTGGATGTTGGATTTTATCAAATGCTTTTTCTGCATCCATTGAGATGATCATATAGTTTTTGTTAATTTGGTTATTAATATGGCCAATTATACTCATAGTTTTCCTAATATTGAACCAACCTTGCATTCCTGTTATAAATCCTACTTGTTCATGGTGTATTATCCTGGGGGTGATTTTTTGTAGTCTTTTTGCTAATATTTAAGATTTTAGCATCAATATTCATTAGGCAGATTGCTTTGCAATTTTCTTTCTCTGTTTTCAACCTACTTGATTTATGTATCAGTATTATGTCTGTGTCATAAAAGAAATTTGGTAAAACTTCTTCATCCCTATTTTTTCAAATAATTTATATAGCATTGGGGCTAATTGTTCTTTAAATGTTTGGTATAATTCATATGTAAATCTATCTGGGGATTTTTTCTTAGGGAGTTGTTTAATAGCTTGTTCTTTTTTTTTTTCTTAGATGGGACTATTTAAGCAATTTATTTCCTCCTCTGTTAATCTGGAAAGCCTGTATTTTTGGAGGTAGTCATCCATTTCACTTAGGTTATCAAATTTATTGGCATAAAGTTGTGCAAAGCAAGTCCTTATTATTGCTCTAATTTTTCTTCATTGGCGGAAAGTTCTCCCTTTTAATTCTTAAGACTACTAATTTGATTTTCCTCTTTCCTTTTTCTAATCAGATTTACCAAAGACTTATGTATTTTATTTTTTTTTCATAAAACCAAATCTTAATTTTATTTTTCACTTCAATAGATTTTTTACTTTCAATATTATTAATTTTTCCTTTTAATTTTAGAATTTCAAGTTTTTTGGAGGTCTTTAATTTAGTTTTTGTCAAGCTTTTTAAGTTGCAAGCCCTATTAACTGGTCTTCTCTTTATTTTATTCAAGTAAGCCTCTAAGGATATAAAATGTCCTCTTCTTACTGCTTTGGCTGCATTCTACAAATTTTGGTATGATGTCTCATCATTGTTGTTATCTTGAGTGAATTAACTGATTTTTTCATTGTTTTTCTTGCATCTCCAGCACTATCAAAATACCTGTCATATATTGTGAAATTAATTAATACTTGTTGATTGATCTATAGACAATATTAATCTCACACTTATAACATTGATTTTGTGAAACTTAAAGCCTCCTTCTAAGTAGATTTCATCTAAAATGTTTAGAGAATAGATTAATGTGAGTGAATAACATAAACAAAAGCACTCAAATGTACATATTTCAATGTCTTTCTACTATTAGTTACTACATTATTTATAGAAATAGAAAATAATAACCTAGGAAAATTTGATGGTTTGTTCTGATTAAAAATTTTAAAAATGTTTATACATTCTCTTAGTCTAAACCCATTTTTATTTAATCGAGATAAAGGAAAACAAAGTTTATTGAACTATGAAGTTTTAATGCTTTCTATTGTTTAAAAAAACATAAAATGAACTCTTGTCAACACACTCAAGTCAATAGGGGGGATTTCAATTTCGAAAGATGACAATTTTCATAGGTATGACTTCAAATCCCTTTTTTAAATTACAATAAAGTCTTTATAAATATATTTGTCTATTTTATTCCTCCTACAGGAATGCACCTTCTTTGAAACAAAGGCCTATGCTTTTTTTTTTTTTTTTTTTTTTTGTCTTTACTATCAACAATAGAGGACCTTGAACATAGCAGATAATTATTAACAAATGTTTGAATTGAAGTCTAAAAATAGTTAGGAGAATTACTGTATACATCTATGAAGTACAGAAATTGAATGTGAATTTTATAATGCTGAAATCCCTTTGACTCAAAAGAAAAGAATGCTCATATGTTTTTCTAGCATCTAACTTTCCCTTTTAGTGTCAAGTATTCTGTTAGTCACTTAGGTTGGTATTTTGGTAAACTTCAAGTCTTCATTAACACATTCCCTTCATATATAACCAGTAAGCAAATTTGTTTCTATCCTAATAAGACCTCCTTATTTTAGGCCATTTCCTCTCATCTAGGCCATCATTTGTCTTTTAATTGGTCTCCTTGCCGAAAAGCTCTCACAACCTCAAATCAATTTTTCACACAACTGCCAAAGTGAATCTCCTAACACATAGGTCTGATTCTGTTATCTCCTTATTCATTAACAGCAATTGCTATATCCCCCAAAGTTAAATAAAGAATCTTTGTTGCACTTTTATAAAGTCCTTTATAATCTGATTCCTGTATATGCCCTGTATAATCTCTCCATAACCCCTTACTGATTATTGATTATGTACCATACTCTGTCTCATAGTGCATTACCTTTACACTGTCTGCATTTCATAGTTAAATGTTCTCTCTCTTTCTTTATACCTTTCAGAATATTTGGCTTCCTTAAAATACTTTTTAGCTGACTGACTTTATGAATTTCCATCAACTCTGTTAAGTAATATGTATCTATTTGATTATTAACATGTTGGCTTGCCCATTAAACTGCAAAGTTCTTAAAGAGTTTTTGTTTTCCATTTCTTCAGCAAAGTGTGTGATAATTAGTGCATGCAAAGAAAGAGAGAAAAACAGAGACAGAGATACAGAGAGAAGTTAATACAATTTTAAAAAAATCCTGTTTGTTTATTGAGTAAAAATGGCAGAGTGTACATTTTTACCAATGAATATCAGCTCAATTTTTTTTTATTTTACAAAATGATAATCATATAATGCCATTGTACAAAGAAAAGCATGTGGTTAAATCATAAGACTAAAGGCTGAAAAATATAAATAAGCCAGACACATATGGGGCATGCCTGTATTATCCTGCCCCCCCCCCCATCTTCCCTTTTAAAAATCTGAAATCTGTGAATCATTGAACTGACTGTAAAATGAAATGTGACACAGGGAAATGATTTCATATGTATTCAAGTAATAATGTCCATTGTCATGAAATATTACATAATCTTAAATAATGTTGTGATTTTAGTAAACATAAAAATCTGTGACATATGAAATGACTGAAAACAAATTTAGTGATTATTAGAATGTTTTCATTTTGACAATGTTATATAAATGAAATAAATAGATTATCTCTCATTTCTATAATGGTTTTGACTTAAAATTTAAAAATATTTATAGGAAGCCAAGATGAAAATGAATATATGAATTTTTTATATCTGTTATTTTTTAGGGAAGCAGTGTAACCTGGAGTTTTTGTCCAAGAAGAATTTGATTCAAATATTTTTTTCTAATGTATTTTAATAGTGGGATATTAGATAATATACAACCTTAGTTTGACTCAGATAAATCTATAGGACTTATATACCAAATGATTTACCAGTTTTGGAAGACTTTTCCAAGACACTCCTACTAACATATATGAACACATACATTCATACACATTCACACACACACACACACACACACACACATATATATAATATACACATATATAAATATTTATGTGTGTATATATATACGTATACACACATATATATATTTATAATATACACATATATAAATATTTAGGTATGTATATATATATATGTATACACACACACACACACATACACACACACATATACACATATATACTCTCAACCCAAGTCTGAAAAATCTTTTTTGCAATGTGATTCTATTTCCACTGATAGAGATTACTTCCCTGTGCCTTCATGAGAACTGGGGCAGAGTTTGCAGGAAATGGAAAGAGGACTGTTCTGGTTTCTTTAAGATCTTCAGTTTCTTCAAGTCTTCAGTCTCTTTGGGATCTGTGATCTCTTTGGGAGCTTCTAATTTACAAATCCAGACAGAAGATGGATGTTCTTTTTTGAAAGAAACCACTATGAAAAGAACTTGCAGGCTCTATCAAGTCTCTATCCCCAATTTAAATATTAGAAAACTTGGGGAATTGTACTTTATGTGGGATCTAGAACCCTTTCCCTTGATTAAGTTGAGTAACTTTCCTTCCCCTGAGAGAATTCTCTGTGTTGCTGTTATATATTATCCTATGTAGACTTCCTCTGATTTCTGTTTTATTAGTGAAATGGATAAATGTCTTTTTTTACTATTCCTATGAGTATTCAATGTGGAACGAGTATTCAGTGGAAAGAGAGTCAATACCTGAATATAAATACTTGAATATAAAACCCAGGGACCCTTTTTGCCCTACTAATAACTAATAATCAGAGATTTAGCACAAATTAACAATATTCAAGGAAACTGATAGATATAATTCTATCCCAGTGCCCCCTTTTTTTTCTTGGGAGAACAAAAGGGATCAAACTTCTGGCCCCTATTTCTTGCTCCCTCTCCTGCTAGGAAATAATCTCATTTGAAGAAAGATGGGAGAAAAATAAGGATTTCTGTTCTACTTCCCTCTGATCAAATGACACCCCATTATCACATGTGGGGGACAAATATGAAACATTAAATCCCTTGTTGATAATATTTTCATGCATCAATCCAAACACAAATGTAGGACTATAATATCAAAAAAAGTTATCAACATTTATCTGTTTCTCTCTTGATGGTTACTATCTTGGTAACTCTTTTGGATTTTATTCTAATTACTATCTCTATTCATAGATCTATAAATCTAGTCCAAGACTTTTCTCTGAGTTTGAATCCTATCTTATCAATTATTTAAGTTTGCTCTTATTTAATTGTTTTAGTTATGTCTGAATATTGCATTATTATTATTTTTTTTTTTTGCAAAGACACTAAACTGCTTTGCCATTTCTTTTTCCAGCTCATTTTACAGATTAGGAAAAAGAGATTAAAAAAAAAGTGACTTGCTTAGGGTCACTCAGTGAGTAAGTTAAGTTGGATTTCAACTCCCTTCTTCCTGACTCCAGATCCAGTGCTCTATCAACTGTGTAAAACTGGATAACCAAGAGTAATTTCTCAAAGTTTAGATGTTCAAAAGAAAAAGAAAAATATTTTTTCCCTGAATATGCATCCTCAAACTTCCTTATTTTGGGCGAACACCAGCTTCCTTCCAATCCTTCATGTTAAACTTTTGTTCTTACATTAACTCCTAATTTCCTCTCATCCCACATATCAAATTAGTTGCCAATTTTTCATCCACACCATCTCTTACATATAATCATTTTACTCTTCTGCTACAGCCACTTCCAAAATTCATGTCTTTATCATCTCAAAATTAAGTTATTGCATCAGGCTTCAAAATTATTTTCCATATCTCTTCTTTCGCCTACTCAAGAACAACGTCACGCTATTGCTATGTTGATTTTCCTTAAGCAAAAACCTGACCTTTCCATTTCACCACCGAATTACTCTGGTGTCTTCCTTTTAAGATAAAATATTTATTCTTCTGTTTTGGTTTTAAAGTTCTTTACAATATAGTCTTAACATATGTTTCTAGTATTATTGTACATTATTTACCTATTCTCCATGTAGGACAAGCCAGGTTGTTTTTCTTTGCACATAGTGTTACACTGCATACTCTATCTCCTTTTATCTTTATCAATGTAAATGCTATTTCCCTCATTCTTGGAATTTATTCACTGCCCACCTGAGTCAGTCATAGATAACTCTTTTCTTCCTCCCAGAACCATTTTCTATGTAAAGATATCCCTGATGTTCCAACATCTGTTACCCTATCTTACAAACTGTTTTATCTTTAACTTCTTTGTGTTTATTTTTATTTATGTTTATACTCCCTGTGTCTTTCTATTTCACTATTTCTATGTGTGTCTCTATCTATCTGTCTACACACAAACTTATTTTCTGCATGTATATATACATTTATGTTTATATATGTATGCACATATTTGTTAAGTAGAAACATAAAAATAAAGATGACTTAGGTTCAAGTTCTGTCTCATTTATACTGTCCATGTGATCCTAACTAAGTAATTTAACTTCTTTGTAGTCTAGATATTAAGACCATTAATGGGGGGGGGGGTGAGGGGACTGCTGCCTTAAATTGATAATTGATAATGGGATCTATTATATTAAGGAGTTTATGGATTGTTTTATTTTTTTTTTAAATATTTTTAAACCCAAAGCCTGGCACAATGACTAACATATAATAGGCTCTTAATAAAATCTTTAATTGATTAAATAAAAAGTCTCAGATTTTTCACTCAGCATAAAGAAGCTTTCATGGCATTCAAATTATTCTGCTTATATGATATGGTAAAAGTGATGTTCTTGCATCTTCCATCTATAGTAAGGGGTCCCTCAGGTATTGCTCAGCAAAAATCTTTTGCAAATTCCTCGTATTTTCATTTTTGTCTCTAGTGGCATATTTAGTTTAATATCAGTAAATCTAAAGAATCTATTTCCCCACTTTTGCCAGACAATTGTGAAACTAAATTCCAGTAATCTTCCTGGAGGTCATTGGTAATACTGAATTATTCTTTTAAAACCTTGTGTTTTATCCATAAACCTTTGTTGACAAAATTCATACTTTACTGTGGAGAAGTTATGTGTTGTGATGGGTACAGAGCTATCTTTGGAGCTAAAATGACTTAGGTCCAAGATGATACATACAGTGACTCTGCGAATGTATATAAATTATTTTAATTCTTAGCACTCTGTGGAGCTCTTTAACTCTGTAATTGCAAAGAAAGTAGCAATTTTTATTGTTATAAATAAATAACAAATTCTGACAGTTTTTATACCTGAGGGCAAAATCAGTTGATGCACTGAATTTTCAGCAGTAGAGCTGAGTCCTTTAAAAAAACAAAAACAAAAACAAAAAGTCAATATGCAATTTCTTTATTGATCCAATAAAGTCATATTACAAAACTCAGAATACATAGAAACTGAATACTTCTCTATGTGCCATATTTTTATGAACATGCATGAATGCATTTATAGGGAAATGTGTGCATGTATGCATATACTTATATACATCTGATACAGAAAACATTTGGTATATTATATATACATTTATTTATAAATATGTGTATATATTAATATACTTCTAATAAATTATATTGATTTTATATATAATATATATCATGTGTTTAAATATTACATGCCAACTTGTATTAGTGATATTATACACATATGCATGTCTGCATTATCTCTAATAAATGTTTTGAGAATTTTAAGACAAGTGTGTTTATGCCTTTTGATTCTAGGAACCAAAATAAACATTGACAAACTGAAACACCATCTGGATATTTCTTCCCTAGACATAGATTACAACACTTCTACAATCCTCATGAGTTGTGGCAGAAATAAATTGTGACCTGGTAGCCAACCTTTTGGTGATAATCCCCTTGGAACTCTGCTAGACTATTCCTCCTATAACAGATACACAGTTGGTTGCTAGGCCAATGCTTGAACCCTTTCCAGCATGGGTAAGACCTGGCAGATCTTGCATTTTCTTGCAGTCATTGAAAAGAAGGACATCTTGCCATACTGAGGCAAAAGAATGGATCTTAAGTAGAAGTACACTATTAGTTTTATGTGCTGACCTGGTACTGTAACCACAATCTCTAATGTTATTTATAGTGGAAAACAAATTTGGAATTCCACATTATTAATATATATATATATATATATATATATATATATATATATATGCAAATCTCTTCTGAATAAATTGGGGACTGTTTTTGCTTTGGAATTTGAAATTTGGAATTCAACATTATTAGTATATATACACATATAAATTTGGAATTTGGAATTATTATATATATTGTATATATAATATATGTAAATAATAATAATTATATATATAAAACAATTTTTATATATAAAACAATTTTAAAAAAGCTCTTAGCTGTAGATACTGAAATATAATAAAATAATAAGAAAATTTAGCCTAAGTTTTAAATTGTTCTCTATTAACTGTGTGACTTAAGAAGTAAAAAGGTCATCCTGAACTTGGATAACCTTCCTTTGACCTAGTGCTGCATTATACACAGTATGTAATATCACTCCTTGTTCAGAAACACCTAGTGTGTTGAGAATTAAGGGAATTAAGGATGTCATTTCAAATTTAACACTAATTCCCCTGGCTTCTAGAAATTTATTTTCTCTGTTATTCTGTTGTTGCTTTGTTCAAATGGTTAGTTTGGCAAGTTTTTTTTTTTTTGTAATTATCCTAAAGTTAAAAAAAAATAAGATTTTAAAAGGTGACTCTGGGATAATCATTCAGGGATTACTGAGATTTATTTAGTTTCTAGTTGACTGTGAAATGCCTTGATTGCTTCAAAATCTATCTGCCTTAACAAATAAACTTCCAAACATATAGAATAAATAATTTTATTGAAAATGTCAAGACCGCTAAAAAAAATTTCTGTATGTTGACTTTGTAAAAAGTTATGTCTTTGTGATATAACAAATTATGAACCAGTCCTTGTTTATGCATTTCCACTGCACAGTAGCCCCAAAATAAGGTAGAGTTAAATAACAATCAAATGAATTGTCCATAATGTCTTGACTTTTTGCAATTAAATGCTTTGATTTCAGTTGTGCTAAATAGAAAATATTTAAAGCTAATGAAAATAATTCATCTTGGCATAGCAGAAAAATATTGAATATGCAATGTAGAATCAGGAGGATTGGGTTCAAATTTTGCTTTGACAACTAAACACTTCTGTGATTTTGTTGAAATCATTTAAATTTTGTGAGCCTCAATTTCCTGTTGAAGCTGAAATGACATATACATATCCAATTAGTTATCAATCAGGATGCCAAAAATTACACTTTCCCCATAAATAAACAAAATGCCCTAAGTGACCTCTATGGCCACTTCTAGGTTTAATGAAAAGGAGATTTAAACTCAAAGTGATATAAGCCATTTTCCTAATAGTTGGTCATTGCTTACTGTGTCTTTCAGTAGACATTGACAAGCTGCTTTAAATATCAAAGATGGTTCTATTGCACATGCTCAATATAGTGACTGCCTAATGTCTCCTTTCATTGCGATGAAAATGGAAACAACTGAGTTTTACAATCTAGATTTACAATAGAAATGGTAACTAAACCTTCACTTCTATAGAAGACTCTAAATATGACGCAAAAAGAATATTATAAGGCTGCCTGCCCTAGAACGAGCTGAGACCAGAAAAGTCAGCATATTTGTTTCCAGGAACAAAAAAGACAAAATCAACATTCTCTTTCGCTATTTCATTGTTTCCTCTATAAGTTTTAAGACAGGCACTAAGCTTTTAATGGCCTAAAGGTATAGTGATTTCATTTTCAATCACTAGTCTGTATGTTTAAGAGATCTTATCGGCATTTTCAAGGAGATGCTTTTGTATATTAGGTATTTTGTTTTAAGTGCATCAAAAGGCCAAGCTCAAATTCACTCCTAATGAGCCATGTGTTAATGTCAACGTCTCCGCTGTCCACTCAAATGCCAAAGAACACATCTGACTTTGTAATGAGCCAAACAGTTGTCTCTTCATAATCTCAGTTTGCCTTCTGTTAGATATCTGTTTCCAAATTTTATAACACTGTGGTGGAAGTGGTATGCTGCTATGGCTAGAATCCAATCAAGGATGTAAAACCTTGCACATTTTCCCCAATTTATTGGCAAGTGTCTTTTATTCTCTTTTCCATATAGAATAATGCTGACCCTGGTGACTCCAAATGGCATGTTGCCTGGTTTTGATCTATTTTGTACAATAATGGAGAAGAGATCAAAACCAGAAGACAGAAGACAGACTTTAAGGCAGTCAGCCAGTGGCTGGATTTTGGGAGTATGGGCAAAACACTAAAATGGACTTGCCAGTGCTTTACTATCTCCTAGGAAAGCTACCTCAAATTGGTTAAGCTTTTTTTTTCCCTTTTACTCCAAATAGATTCTATCATTTTTTTTCAGTGATGCTGATGGGGCTCACATATAAGTTTCATTATTTCTACTCAACAATATTAAGGATTTAGGCAATTTTGGAGTAAATGGAGTTGGACAATAGTATGGATTCCTCTCCCTTAGATGATAATATTTTAACAAAGATGCAAGAGTGGGAAGAAAACTCTGGGAAGTATGAGAAAAAAGTTCTGAAAAGCAAAATGAAGTGGAGAATGGAAGCAATGGTTTACATAATTTTTTTTTTATTTGCTGAGGCAACTGGGGTAAGTGACTTGCCCAGGGAAATATAGGGTTTATATAGTTTAGACTCTAAACACTTTAGTTAATGAAAAAGCAAGTTTTAAAGTTATGAGTTATCTGAATTGGCAGATTATTGATTTGGTTTTTACAGAAGTAATTGAGAAAAATCTATCAGTCTTAACATTTATACTTAAAAGCACTTATTCCATACATCTATACATGCATTTGTTAAGGCAAATATGTTGCTGAAGAAAAAAATGAATATGTCAAACATGTTTTAGTCAACCAGAAATGAATTAGGTTTCAGAGTCTATTATTCTAGACAGAAAACTCAGATTCCTTTTAGATAGACAGAAAGATAAATAGATAATAGATTTTTTAAAAATTATAAACATTTGAACAAAACAGTAACAAAACAAAATAGAAAAAGGAATCAAATTCCTAGAGAAAATGGATTTCATTGCACAGAAAATTTGAATTTTTTCATGCCGTTGTGTCACTCAAATTTTCTTCCTGAAACACTTAGATAGTAGGCACCAAGAAGGATTTCATTGAAGCAGATCTGACCAGTGAAGCCTCAAAATAAATAGAGAAATTATTATTCTCTATGGAAAAATTTATTCTGAGGAAGAAATAGGTATCCCCCCCACCTCTGACCCAACACATGCCTTTATACTTTGAAATAGGCTTCTTTCCCAAGTCATTGCCCTGGATCAAGGTCTATGAGTTCCTTACTAATTATGATTTAATTGTTCTGTTCTACTCTCCCTAGTTAAAAATATCTATAAATTTACTTTGGGTGAGTAAAATGACATACATTAAAAGCTATTGAAGAGGAAAAAATAATTCAGATTAAAATACACTTTTTAGAGAAGCGGTTTGTTTTGAATCTCTGATCTATAAAGGGATAATTGCATTTTGCAGATTCTGTTGGAGAAAGAGGAGAAAGAAAAGAGGTTGGCTATTTTTATTAATTCTATATATGAAAATAAAAAGTAACCAATCTTGGCCCAACTGGTGTCACTACAATACAGTATTTTTTCCCTAATAAATATTTTGGAGATTTCAAGACCAGTCTGATATCAGGAACAAAAATAAGCTTTGACAAACTTAAATAACAAAAGGTAATAATAGTGTTATTTATTACTGCTACTGATGCCACTTCTTTTCTTTCACTGATTTGTTTCCATGGTACACTTTCTTTTTTGAGTCTCATTCATATTGTAGTTTATTTTATTCCACCACCAACATCAGTGTTGATTTGAGATAAGCACAGTAGACAGTGATTTGACCAATTTTCTAAAAATTAAAACAAATAATTTTTCTTATTTAAATTTTACTTTATGTAACTAAATCAAAGCTTATTTTTAAGTCTAATTAAATAAGAATATGTTAGTAGATTCCATGCATCACTTTAGTCATGGAAACCAGTGAGGGAGCCTTTCAAAATCAGCTCAGTTTAATTCTATATTTTATTAATCATTTACCATGTTCTGGAGATACAAAGATAAATATGAACACAATCTATATGTTAAATTTTCTTTTGTAAATAAAATAACAAAAGAAAAAACAAATATACACACATAACTGTGTGCATGTATATGTAGTTTATGCTTTTAGATATATGTATATACATTCTTTTGCCACTCTACTCCTACCAGAAAAAGCATACTTATTTATTTGCTTATAGCATGGACATGTATACATATATGTGTGTGTGTGTGTGTGTGTGTGTGTGTGTGTGTACAAACATTATTAGCATCTTCCCATCCCAGGTCTTTTCAGAATAAACAAACAATCCAAGAATCTGCCATGTGGTTTGGCCTCAGTAATCTGTGTGCTTATGCATCAACACAAAAGTTAGTAATAATTTCTACCCACCACATGAGATTTTGTAATAGCATTTTATTCCATATATTAAAACATCAGACTCAAATTTGAAACTTGAAGTATTTCTCTGCTATGATACTTAATTTTTTTGTATTTTTTGAAAATACCAGTATCTTAAATCTCTAAAAGAATATTATTTAATTTGTTGGCAAAATATCCAGTGATATTGATGGTAATAATAGAAATGTTATGCAGATTTTAATATTTTACTCTGGGAATGAAGGTAAGGTCTACATCTGTAATTCTATTTATTACAGAATTCCCAGCTTGGGAATTCATTCTATCAGTATAGATGGCTATATGGAAAGCATGATTAATCCATTGTTTTTCATTTTAAAATTTTATTGATTTATTTGCTTTTGAATCACATTCATTTTCAAATATATTCTTTCTCACTGCATTCCCAACAGATGCATTCTTTATGAGAAACATGTATGAGAGGTAAAGAAGAGGGAGGGAGGAACAAAAATCACCAGGGACCTAATTCTCCAGGACCAGAGGACTACTTAAGATATGAATATTCAGCACTTGCCTAGGCAAACTTAGGTAGGCAAACTCTTTTCCTGATCTGTATATCTTGAATTGCCTGAGTCTTTAAAATCTACCTAATTGTAGGGCAGAGTCAAGATGATGGAGAGTAGACAGTTCTTTGTCTGATCTCTTCCTAACTTTCTCAGATCAACACCAAATCAAGCCTCTGAACAGGTTTTGAAGTGACAGTACACACAAATATTTGGTTTGTATCACATTTCAAGCAGAAGATATTTTGGAAGAACTTTAGGAAAGGTCTTTTTCATTTAGGCACAGAAGTGGTCTACTGCAGGTACAATGCAAGGACCCAGGGTAGTGGGGCTTCATGCACTGGATGAATTTACCTAGATGAATACACACACACACACACACACACACACCCCAAAATACAGCAGCATTAGCTACTCTGTCCTGGTTCACAGGTTCACACAGCTACAAAATAAAAATAGTGAGTCCCAGGACCCCAGAACAGCATGAGGATTGTCCAAACTCACCCATTATGGGAAGGAAGTAAGCAGTACCAGCCCTAAGGCAGCATCAAGCTGCTGCTGTCCATAGAGGAATTTTGGGACAAACTTCTCTTTGCTATAAGAGCAGAACTCAATCTTGAAAATTAAGCAAAAAACAAACAAACAAAAAAGAGGTGATCATAGATAGCTTTTATGGAGTTAAGGAAGAACACACCTAAAACCCTGAGGATGCTAAAGGCAAATCATCTCCAGATGAAGCCTCAAAGAGTAATATGAGTTGATCTCCAACTCACAAGGCTCTCTTGGATGAATTCAAAAAGGATCTTAAAAAAAGAATTGGAAGAAAATGGGGAAAGGAAATGAGAACTTTAAAGGAAAGTTTGGGAAAAAACAGGAATTATCTGACAAAAACTCATTTAAAAATAAATATATAGAAAGAAATGGAAAAATCATATAACTCCTTACACAATAGAGTTGACAAAATAGAAAATGAAAATGCTCCTTGAAAAATAGGTATGATGAAATAGAAAAGGAAATCAACTTGTTGAGAAACATTTTGTGAAATGAAAAAAAAAAAAAATGAACAAAACAATTAATTTAAAAGTTCATTTGACGAAATGCAAAAGAAGAAAAAAAATGTTAACTGAAGAAAATAATTCACAAAAATTAGAATTGAACAAATGGAAGTGAATGATTCAATGAGAATTTGATAATCAGTCCAACAAAACCAGAAAAAATGAAAAACAAAGACGAAAATGTAAAATATCTAATTGGAAAAACAATTGATCCAGAAAACAGATCTTAGAGAGACAGTCTAAGAATTATCACACTACCTGAAAACCAAGATGAAAGAACCTGTACAACATCTGTGAAGATCGTGTATTTTTAAATCAACAGGAGTCAGGAATTCAGGTTAGGGGAAAACCGTCAGTCTTTATTCTCAGTGAAGAAGGATCGGAGGTGGAAGAGAATCGGCAATAGCAATGTGTGCAGCTGAGTCAAGAAGCTAGCTTGACCAGCAGCCACAGGCCCAATCTCTCCCAGCTTCTCTTCCTCCCTCTCTCTTTGCCTCCACCCACCAAAATCGTCATTTCCTATACAACACATCAGGACTTGCACAGAGAGTGGGCAGGGACCATTCTTTATCCAATCATGTATATTAATAGAGAATAGCTCAATTACTATTTAGCCTCACATACTTGGGACCTCAGTGCATCAACTCAAACCTCAGCCCATTACAAACATCTTTCAGGAAGTCATCAAGGAAAACTGCCCTGATATCTTAGAACCAGAGGGTAAATTAGTCATTGAAAGAATTCACAGATTACCTCCAAAAAAGAGATACCAAAATGAAACCTCCAAGCAATAATATAGCTAAATTTCAGAAGCATCAAATCAAGGAAAAGATATTGAAAGCAGTCAGAAGAAAAAATCAAATTTTGAGAACCCACAATAAGGATTATCCAGAACCTAGCAGCTTTTACTTTAAAGGATCAAAGGAACTAGGATGTTATATTTCAAAGGGTAATGGAATTTGGATTATAGCCAAAAATCATCTATGCTACAAAATTAAGCACTTTCTTTCAGGGAAAAGATGGACATTCAAAGAAACAAGTAAATCTTACATATTTCTGATGAAAAGACCAGAGTTGAACAGAAAATTTGATCTTCAAATATCTAATTCAAGAGAAGCATTGAAAGATAAAAAAAGAAAGAAAAAATACTTTCTTTTAAAAGTTAAAAATTTCACATCACTGTAAACAAAGATGATATGTAATATGTAAATAATCTGATCTTAAATAATGAGTGGATGAAATAAAAAAATCAAAAATATGATTGATAATTTAATCCAAGAGAATGACAAACCAAGAAAACATACCAACATTTATGGAATGCAGTAAAAGCAGTTTTTATGGGAAGTTTTATATCTCTAGATGCTCACTTGCATAAAATAGAAAAAAGATTAATGAATTGGACATACAATTAAAACATCTAGAAAAAGAGCAAATTAAAAACTCCCAATTAAATACTGTATTTGAAATTCTGAAAATAAAAGGGGAAATTAATAAAACTGAAGTAAGAAAACTATTGCACTAATAAACAAAACTAATGAAAAAACAACAAAATAGATACAGATTTAGGTGATTTGATTAGAAAAAGGAAAGAAGAAAATGAAGTTGCTAGTATAAAAAAATAAAAAACAAAGGTGAACTTTTCAACAATGAAGAGGAAATGAGACAATTAATAGGAGCTATTTTGTCCAATTGCATGCCAAGATATCTGATAGTCTAAGTGAAGTAGATGAATATTTACAAAAATATAGATTACCCCAATTAACAGAAGAGGAAATAAATTACTTAAATAGTCCCATGTTAGAAAAAGAAATTGAACAAGCAATTAACCAAGTCCCTAAGAAAATTTCTCCAGGCCAAGATCAATCTACATGTGAATTTTACCAAACATTTAAAGAACAATTAATTCTAATACTACTCAAAACTATTTAGAAAAATGGATAATGAAGATTTCCTCCTAAATTCCTTTTATGACACAACTATGGTGCTGATACCTAAACCAAGTAGGATCTAAACATAGAACAAAAAATATAGAACACATTCCCTGGTAAGTATTGATTCAGAAATCTTAAATAATATACTATGAAAGAGATTATAATGGTTTCTCCTCAGGATCATATACCATAACCAAGAAGGAGTTATATCAGTAATGCAGGGCTGGTTCAATTTCAGGAAATCTATTAACATAATTGATTGTATCTATAATCAAGCTAACAAAAAGCATAATTATCTCAATAGGTTCAGAAAATCATTAGGCAAAATTCAACTTCTATTCCTTTTGAAAACCCTGGAAAGTATAAGAATAAATGGAATTTCTTCTTAAAATGATCAGTAGCATTCATTTAAAACTGTCAGCAAGAATCAAATTCAGGGATAAACTAGAATCTTTCCCAATCAGATCAGGAGTGAAATAAGGTTTCCTACTCTCACCATTACTTTTCAAAATTCAAAATTCACAACTTTAGAAAGTTGTAGGATTCAAAATAAATCTACATAAATCATCCAGAACAAAAAGATAAAAGGGAAATTCCATTTAAATAACTGTAGATAATATTAAAATTTGGGAGTCTAACTGCCAAGGCAAAGTCAGGAACTATATGAACACAATTACAAAACACTTTCCATACAAATAAATTTCAATCTAATTAATTGAAAAAATATCAAATGCTCATAGGTAGGCTGAGCTAATATAATAAAAATAACAATACTACCTAAATTAATCTACTTTTTCAGTGCCTTACCAATTAAACTCCACCAAAAATATTAATAACAAAGTTCATATGGAAGAACAAAAGGTCAAAAATTTCAAGAGAATTGATGAAAAAAAATGCTAATGAAACTGGTTGAGCTGTAGCAGTCCTAAAACTATATTATAAAACATCAGTCACCAAAACCATTTCAATCTGATTATAAAATAGAATATTTGATTAGTGGAATAGGTTAGATTCACAAGACACAATGGTCAATGACTATTGTTATCTGTTTGATAAACCCAAAGATTCCAGGTTATGTGATAAGAACTTACTTTTTGACAAAAATTGTTGGGAAAAATTGAAAATTTGTATGACAGAAGCTAGGCATTGATCCACACCTAACACACTATTCCAAGATTAAATCAAAATGTGTTTATGATTTAGACATAAAGGATGATGTTACAAGCAAATGAGAAATACAAAGGAGAGTCTACCTCTCAGAACTGTGGAGAAGGTAGGAATTTGTATCCAAAGAAGAACTAGAGTACATAGTGGAATGCAAAATTAACATTATATTAGCCTAAAAGAGTTTTTGTACAAACAAAATGAATACAGACAAGATTAGAAAGGAAGCAATAAACTGGGAAAACATTTTCCCCCAAGTAATATGGCCTGAGCAAGTAGTGGCCCTCAGGTCATTCCCACATAGTTCTTAATATCACTCAGTAAATGGAAGTGGAAGAGTCTTTTACCTTGACCCACTTCAAATAGTCGCCTTAGTCAGTAGAAGACAATTCAAATTACACATTAAAATAAAAAGGACTCTTTCTACTCCTACTTAAATGTATAGGACAAATATCTTTGCTTTGCAATTCTCTTGTTTCTCAGAAACTGGTCTCTGTTATCTCCCACATAATGGCCTTCAATTTAGGTCATCTAGGAATTAGTTAAATCCCTAATACAAATAAAAATTAAAGCAGTCAACAAAAATGGCACACCAGATATGTCTGAGAACATATACACTATTTCATACTCAAAACATTTCTTTGCAAAGAAAGGAGGGAGGTATACATTCTCTTCACCAAAATAATTCTTGATAGCTATGATTATACAGTTTTCACTTCATTTGGTTTGCTTATTTTGGTGACTATATTATCCGTTTACATTATTATAGTCAATTGTTATCTGCTTCAATTGACTTCAGTTCCTATATTTTCTCATATTCTTTGCATTCTTCATATTCAAAGTTACTGAAGGAATAATCATATTTCATTACATTTGTGTACCAAAGTCTATTAGCCAGTCCTCAATCATTATACAATTGCTATGTTTGTAATTCTTTGCTATGATGAAAAAATTACTATGGTAAATTCTGTACATATATGAATCCTCCCTGTCTAAAAGTGTGATATCTAAATTTAAGAATCTTCATACAAGTCCTAGTTGTTTTCCAGAATGTTTGGACTTCATTCAAAGTGTCAACAAATATAATCTTTCCACAATTCTTTCAACATTCACTGTTCATTCCCATTGTTTGTCATCTTTTCCAATTGACTAGCTGTTAAGTGTAAAGTACAAACTGTAAAGCTGTTTAAACAGTTATTTTAATTTATATTTTTCTTAGTAATTTGAAGCATATTTTTATATAGTTATGTGATTTGTCATTTTTTTTTTACAAGAAATGTGCATTTATATACTTTGATCATTTATCCACTAGGAATGACAATTGGTTTGGCTTACAGTTTCCCAAAGATCTTTCAATAGATTTAAGCTTTAATGATTTAAATCTGCTGGGAGACCTTTTTGACATTGTGTTTTAAATAGTTCTCTGTATATTTTGAATAAATTCATTCTTCTTTATTTTAAGAGACAACAATAATTTAATGCCTTAGAAATAGTCAACAAACTTGGAAACGTGATCAATATTTCCTTATTTTATAACAAACAATGCTATACTAGTTTAGATCTGGCTATATGTAGTCTGTACCTACTTTTTATGTGTAGTTTTAATACCACCTCTTGCTGATGTCTTTGACTGATCCTATTGATCAGTCTCCTGAGAAAATCTCCTGAGAAAATTCTGTATAACTTTGTAAATATTTCATATTTATTTATTTCTGTAGCTGTTGATTCCAAAAGCAGACTGAAAGTTCCTTAAGGTCTGGGACTAATTCTTTTTCTTTTCTTTTCTTTTTTCTTTTCTTTCTTTTTTTTTTTTTTTTTTGGTATCTCCCATGCTTAACAGAATGATTGTCACATATTAAGTGCTTAATAAAAGTTGGTTGATTGAACTAAAACTGAAAAGATGTGGTTAGATGACATGAATTCTAAAAACTGTTCCAGTTCTAATATGTGATGTAAAAAAATGTGATCAACTACTATCTTTTGTTGTTCACTTTTATACATAAAAATAGTAAAACTATGTTAACAATTTTAATGAAAGAATTCTGATTTTATCAATGGGGGAGTTTCAAGTGTGGGTGTTGTTTCCAGTCATAGAGATTAAATAATTGTATCTGACTCTAAATAGTTAAATCCTAGACCTAAGTAGTCAAATGTTTAATTGATTTCTCCAGAGCCACTCAGCTAGGAAATATAGATTGAAATTAGTACCCACGTTTACCTAACACCAGATCTAACACCTATCCACTACATCACCATGAACAAAATAACCGAATTTAATAAGTATCTTGCCAGTCTTTAATTTATGCTGACTACCTGATAAACTAATACTAATGTGATGTGAAATTAATGGTCTAGAGTAAACAACATTCAAATTATAATTCAAAGTTATAATAAATGGTCTATAAATTCAAATTTTCACTATCATGTTATATGACTCTTACCCAGAAAAAAAGTGTATTTTATTTTAAAAGTTCAGAATTATTTCCTGGAGATTGGGCTCTATGGAAGAAAGAAAGAGAGAAGGAGGTGAGAGTGGAAAGATAGACAGGTAGAAAATAGAGATATTAATTGAATATGCAAATTAGAAAAATATAAAGGTAAACACTTTCAACTCTTGCTTGGGTACATTTAAATATGTATCTAGAACTTCAAGGAAGTATAAACTTAAAAGTGACTAATGTGAAGAGGAACGATGGTCTTCTTTTTGGTTTTATTCTATTTTCTATTAATTTTGTTTGTATTGTCCCATAGCTTTATTGTTCTATGATGCTTACCTCTTGTAAAGTTCCTAATTACTTTGAAGCTAACTTTTAGGACATGAGAATTCTGAATGAAAAAAGAAGTCACTAATACCTATTCAAATACTGTTTTTTACAAGTTATTTTTTTGTTTTATTTTGTTTTTGCATTGTTTATTATTATTATTATTATTTACTTGTTTTTGTGAGGTAATCAGAGTTACATGACTTGCTTAGGGTCATACATCAAGCAAATGCCAGATTTAAACACAGGTCCCCCTGACTCCAGAGTTGGTGCTCTTTTCACTGTGCCACCTAACTACTTTCCCTCTTCCCCTGCCATGTGTCTTCAAATCAAGGTTTCATATATATTTTTTTAAATGCCTATATAATTTTGCAATATTTTTCTAAAAAGATGAAGAGCTCTGCAGATTCCTTATATTCTCCAAAAGTGCTGATACTTTAATGCAAATCATGTTTTATTAAGATTACCAGAGCAATATAAATGATATTTATAAGCATTTGGCATTTTATGCAGTTAATAAAAATTGTAGTACACTGTAGTTTCATTAAAAATGGTTAATGTTCATATATCAAATGCAAATAGTTCCTGGTGATGGCTCTCATTTTAAAATTTGAAATACACACAAACTTCAACATCATGACTTGACTGGAATAGCTCAAACAGCTTATTCACTGAATACAAGTTGTGGTGGATAGTTCTTATTCTCAGAAATTATAAGTCAAGCCTGCAAAGAGATCTCAATATTTCCCTCTTCAGTACATAAAAATAATAAATTATTATTTTAAGTTGTTGATTTTTTTTTCAGGTCAAATATTTTAAACTAAGAGACTCTTTGGATTCCATAAGCCAAGGAAAGAACATGTAGGGCCTGTTTATCAAACAAATATTTAACATTCTATAAAGACTACTTCTTTTTGTTATTTTTTGAATAAATGATTTTAATTCTATACTTAAAATTAAAGAAAATCATATAATGTAAAATAAAATTTTCACCATTACTCTGTGTTAGTATCACAGGAATATGTTTTAATTTTGGGTCCATGTTATTTTCAAAATTTCAGATTTAAGATGTTGACGGATCAGGGAAAGATGGAGCCTTTATTTTTTCTTTATATTTGGGGCTCACTTTTCTTTTTTATAGTGAAGTTCATGTATGAAAGTACTAGTTATTAATGTAGATAAGCAACTCACCTATAACTTATAATAATGGAGAGCTGCTTTGGAGAGAAACATTAAGAGGTTATATGATTTATTTGTCTTTAACCACATAGCCAGGATATATAAGATCCAAGATATAAACTCATATCTTCTGACTCCAAGACCAGTCCCTTTTCTACTATGCAGATGTGTGCTTCTTGATAACACATGTTCAAAAGGTATTTAAATTCATTTTAATACCATAATATTTTAGAATGTTTTCAGAGTTGTTGTATATTGCTATGTTCATAACTTTTGACTTTCCAGGTTGATGTTTCTTTGAACTGATACATTAAGTTAAGAATATGTTAAGAAATATATAATTCCTATACCTTTCTTCATGTATTCACTCTTTTATCCCTTTTTATCAGTTTCCATATGTGTACATTTATGTGTATGAATTTCTTTCCTCCCCAATAAAATTTTAACTGTATAGCAATTTCAAAATCAGTGTGTACAGTCATTGGAATTGAAATAGCTTTAGTTGGAACAGTAAGTTAACATTAACCTCTGTGTCCTGACATTTTCCAGATAAATTAATAATGCCTATTACCCTCCCCTCATGGGAAATAAGATTTTCTGTTAAAGTGAATTTTTTTTTCAGATACCTGGAAAATATTCCATTTATTTTGAATTTTTAAGTAATCTTTTTTTTTGGAAATGTATTTAATAGGCTTTATTTAGTAAGCTGCTTTTCAGAAAACTAGAGACTGAGTATATTTAAGTAGCCTTCTTCCTTACTCAGCACAATAATTATGAATATCAGTTTTATTGCTAGGATATCAAGTGATTATTCTCTCAATATATGTCTGTTCCTGCACTAAATGGCCCCTAATTGCCATATAGATTTTGTTTTTCTTTTTATTCTTTGTTTCTGTCACTTATTTTAATTATTTCTCGCTCTCCCATTCCTCTGCTCATTTCCTGTTTCAGCCAAAGGACAGTGGAAAATTAAATATCTTTAAAGAAAATATGAACTTTTAAATAAAGTTTAAATGACTAAATTCATTTAAAAATGTATATTGATATCTTATTTTACTTTCTTCTCAAGCAACTTTTAAAAATAACATTCATTGGGGGGCGGAGCCAAGATGATGGAGAAGACACACGCAACTTTCTAAGCTCTTCTCTTACCTTCTTTATCAATATTATATCGAGTCTCAAAAATAGTCTTGACTGCTACAATTCGTAAAGATAAGAAGTAGAACAACTCACGGCGGAAGAAAATCTGCAGTCTCGCCAAAAAAAGGTTGGTTCCGGGGCCAGGGAGGAGATCAGGCCAGACAGGGAGAGAAATTAGGTTCTGAGGAGAGCCTCAAACCGAAAGTGAAAGCACAGATCTCAGCACAAGCTTGCAGCCCCAACCCGCAGTACAGGGCTTTTCCTTGGGGCAGTTGGGATCCTGCACGGCAGGAGGACACAGCCCGGGTTGGCCTCCAATCTGCGCAGTGGGGAGCTCGGCTTGGGGCCATAGAGCTTTTCCAGGGCCTATTTGCATCAGGCAGAGCCACTGGGCAGAGTTTGCAGCGGTCTGTGGTCAGCTGCTAATACTCACAGTCCCACAAGAGGCTCCTTCCTGGGGCAGTGACACTTTCACCCCTTAGTCTCTAGCCCAGGGCAATCGCTAAGCCACACAGCCCAACTGGGCACTTCTATAGCTCAGCCAGTGCTGAATCCACTTCCTGTTTGGGGAAGGGAAAACTCTCACTCAGAGCACTCCTAAACTTCCAAGCAGGAAATCGGTTTACATTTCTCCCTGCTCTGCAGAGGAAGCTGGTAACCCACTTGCCTAGGAGACATACCCTAAAGGCTTTAAAACATGAATAAAAAGAGGAAAAGAACGATCCACAGCTTCTATGCAGAAAAAGAGCAGGTCAGCAAACCTGAAGAGACCTCAAACAGCAAACATGAATCAGACTGTCCTCCTTTACATAATGCTCTCATAGAAGAGACCATTAAAAGTCTCAAAAGAGAGTTAGAAGATAAATGGGGAAAGGAAAGAGAAGCCTTACAAGAGAGCAACAACTTCCTGAAATACGAATTGGAAAAGTTAAAAAATTCCCAGGAAGTGCAGGGAAACAAAATTGGTGAATTGGAAAAAATAAAAAAATCTCAGGAAAGTAAGAATTGTGAATTGGAAAAAATAAAGAATTCACTAGAAAGTAGGATTTGTGAATTGGAAAAGACAAAGAACTCTCAAGAAAGTAGGATCTGTGAATTGGAAAAAGAAAATAATTCACTAAAAAAAAAAATTAGTGAAATGGAAAAAAATTCCACAGACCAAAACAATACATTCAAAAACTCAATTGGACATATACAGAAAGAAGTAAAAAAAGCTAATGAAGAAAATAATTCTTTAAAAATTAGAACTGAACAAATAGAAACTAATGATTCATTGAGACAGCAAGAATCAGTCAAGCAAAAACAAAAAAAATGACAAACTGGAAAAAAATTATAAATTATCTATTTGCAAAAACGACAGACTTGGAAAATAGATCTAGGAGAGATAATCAGAGGATTATTGGACTTGCCGAAAACTATGATGAAAAAAAGAGCCTAGATACTATTTTACAAGAAATCATCAAAGAGAACTGCCCAGATGTAATAGAATCAGAAGGTAAAATAGGCATTGAAAGAATTCATCGAACACCTTCTGAAAGAAACCCTAAAATAAAAACCCCAAGGAATATTGTGGCCAAATTTCAGATCTATCAGATTAAGGAAAAATTTTTACAAGCAGCAAAAAAAAAACATTTAAATACCGAGATGCCACAATAAGGATCACCCAAGATCTGGCTGCCTCTACATTAAAGGAAAGAAGGGCCTGGAATATGATATTCCGAAAGGCACAAGAACTTGAGATGCAGCCAAGAATAAACTACCCAGCTAAGCTGAGCATTTTCTTCCAGGGAAGAAGATGGACATTTAATGAAACAAATGAATTCCATTTGTTTCTGAAGAAAAAACCAGAACTAAACAAAAAATTTGATCTCCAACCTTAGAACTCAAGAGATGCAGAAAAGGTAAAAATAACTCTTGAGAATTGTATTTCTGTTGTGGATATACAAAAAGAATACATGTATAATTTGATTGTACTGATATAACATAAAAAAGGGAAGTAGATATGGAAAAGGGATGATGGCAGAATAAGGTGGGAAGGAGGGATAAAAACAGGGAAACCACATCCCACAAAGAGGCTAAGGAAACTTATCACATCTGACAGAATTTAGAGAGGGGGAGGAACATTGTGTGAATCTTACTCTCATCAGAGTTGGCTCAAAGAAAAAATAATTGACATTTGTTTTAGAGAAAATTCTCTCTCGCCTCATTAAAAACGGGGGAGAGGAAAAGGGAAAAGAAAAAGAGTAATAAGGGAAGGAAGGGGGAAAGACTCAAAGGGGGGGAGGGAGGGATTATAAAGAGGATAAGTATCGTGATACAAGAGGGGTACATAAGTTTAAAAGGGGGAAAGAGGGTTGGGGGAGGCAAGAATAAGTAAAGCACAATCTGGGGTTATTAGGATGGCAGGAAATACAGATTTAGTAATTCTAACCGTAAATGTGAATGGGATGAACTCCCCCATAAAGAGGAGGCAGATAGCAGACTGGATCAAAAGTCAGAACCCTACAATATGTTGTTTACAAGAAACACATTTAAAGCAGGGGGATACATATAGAGTAAAGGTAAAAGGCTGGAGCAAAATCTATTATGCTTCAGGTGAAGTCAAAAAAGCAGGGGTAGCCATCCTTATCTCAGATCAAGCAAAAGTAAAAATTGATCTAATTAAAAGAGATAAGGAAGGAAACTACATCCTGCTAAAGGGTAGCATAAACAACGAAGCAATATCAATATTAAACATATATGCACCAAGTGGTATGGCACTCAACTTCCTAAAGGAGAAGTTAAGAGAGTTGCAAGAAGAAATAGACAACAAAACTGTAATAGTAGGAGATCTCAACCTTGCACTCTCAGAATTAGACAAATCAAACCACAAAACAAATAAGAAAGAAATTAAAGAAGTAAATAGAATATTAGAAAAATTAGGTATGTTGGATCTTTGGAGAAAATTGAATGGAGATAGAAGGGAATATACTTTCTTCTCAGCAGTTCATGGAACCTATTCAAAAATTGACCATATATTAGGACATAAAGACCTCAAAATTAAATGCAAGAAAGCAGAAATAGTAAATGCTTTCTTTTCAGATCATGATGCAATAAAAACTACATTCAACAAAAAGTTAGGGGGAAATAGACCAAAAAGTAATTGGAAACTAAACAATCTCATCTTAAAGAATGATTGGGTGAAGCAGCAAATTATAGATACAATTAATAATTTCACTCAAGATAATGACAATGATGAGACATCATACCAAAATTTGTGGGATGCAGCCAAAGCGGTAATAAGAGGGAATTTTATATCCTTAGAGGCTTACTTGAATAAAACAGAGAAAGAAAAGATTAATGAATTGGGCTTGCAACTAAAAAAACTAAAAAAAGACCAAATTAAAAACCCCCAATCAAATACTAAATTGGAAATTCTAAAATTAAAAGGAGAAATTAAAAATATTGAAAGTAAAAAAACTATTGAACTAATTAATAAAACTAAGAGTTGGTTCTATGAAAAAGCCAATAAAATAGATAAGCCTTTGGTAAATCTGAGTAGAAAAAGGAGGGAGGAAAATGAAATTAGTAGTCTTAAAAACGAAAAGGGAGTAGTTTCCACCAATGAAGAAGAAATTAGAGAAATAATAAGGAGTTATTTTGCTCAACTTTATGCAAATAAATTTGATAGCCTAATTGAAATGGATGACTACCTCCAAAAATATAGACTTCCCAGACTAACAGAGGAGGAAGTAAATTGCTTGAATAGTCCCATTTCAGAAAAAGAAATAGAACAGGCAATTAAACAACTCCCTAAGAAAAAATCCCCAGGACCAGATGGATTTACATGTGAATTTTACCAAACATTTAAAGAACAATTGGCCCCAATGCTATATAAATTATTTGATAAAATAGGGAATGAAGGAGTCCTACCAAATTCCTTCTATGACACAGACATGGTACTGATACCTAAACCAGGTAGGCTGAAAACAGAGAAAGAAAATTATAGACCAATCTCCCTAATGAATATTGATGCTAAAATCTTAAATAAGATATTAGCAAAAAGACTACAGAAAATCATCTCCAAGATAATACACTATGATCAAGTAGGATTTATACCAGGAATGCAGGGCTGGTTCAATATTAGGAAAACTATCAATATAATTGGCCATGTTAATAACCAAATTAACAAAAACCATATGATCATCTCAATAGATGCAGAAAAAGCATTTGATAAAATCCAACATCCATTCCTATTAAAAACACTTGAGAGTATAGGAATAAATGGACTTTTCCTTAAAATAATCAGCAGCATCTATTTAAAACCATCAGTAAGCATCATATGTAATGGAGACAAACTGCAACCATTCCCAATAAGATCTGGAGTGAAACAAGGTTGCCCACTATCACCGTTACTATTTAATATTGTATTAGAAACGCTAGCTATAGCAATAAGAGCTGAGAAAGAGATTAAAGGAATAAGAATAGGCAATGAGGAAGCCAAATTATCACTCTTTGCCGATGACATGATGGTATACTTAGAGAACCCCAGAGATTCTGCTAAAAAGTTATTAGAAATAATCCACAACTTTAGCAAAGTTGCTGGTTATAAAATAAACCCACATAAGTCATCAGCATTCTTATATATCACTAACAAAATCCAACAGTCAGAGTTACAAAGAGAAATTCCATTTAAAGTAACTACTGATAATATAAAATATTTAGGAATCTATCTGCCAAGGGAAAATCAGAAACTTTATGAGCAAAATTACAGACCACTTTTCACACAAATTAAGTCTGATCTAACCAATTGGAAAAATATTAAATGCTCTTGGATAGGGCGAGCAAATATAATAAAGATGACAATATTACCTAAACTAATCTATTTATTTAGCGCTATACCAATCAGACTCCCAAAAAACTATTTTAATGACCTAGAAAAAATAACAACAAAGTTCATATGGAAAAACAAAAGGTCAAGAATTTCAAGGGAATTAATGAAAAAAAAATCAAATGATGGTGGCTTAGCTGTACCAGATCTAAAATTATATTATAGAGCAGCAGTTACCAAAACTATTTGGTATTGGCTAAGGAATAGATTAGTTGATCAGTGGAATAGATTAGGTTCAAGGGATAAAACAGTCAACAAATATAGCAACCTAGTCTTTGACAAACCCAAAGATCCCAGCTTTTGGGATAAGAACTTACTGTTTGATAAAAATTGCTGGGAAAATTGGAAACTAATATGGCAGAAACTAGGCATTGATCCATACTTAACGCCGTACACCAAGATAAGGTCAAAATGGGTTCATGACCTAGGCATAAAGAATGAAATTATTAATAAATTAGAGGAACATAGGATAGTTTACCTCTCAGACCTGTGGAAGGGGAAGGTCTTTATGACCAAAGCAGAACTAGAGATCATTACTGATCACAAAATAGAAAATTTCGATTATACCAAACTGAAAAGTTTTTGTACAAACAAAACTAATGCAGACAAGATTAGAAGGGAAACAATAAACTGGGAAAATATTTTTACAGTCAAAGGTTCTGATAAATGCCTCATTTCCAAAATATATAGAGAATTAAATCTAATTTATAAAACATCAAGCCATTTTCCAATTGAAAAATCTTCAAAGGATATGAACAGACAATTCTCAGATGAAGAAATTGAAACTATGTCTAGTCATATGAAAAGATGCTCCAAGTCATTATTAATCAGAGAAATGCAAATTAAGACAACTCTAAGATACCACTACACACCTGTCAGATTGGCTAAGATGACAGGAAAAAATAATGATGATTGTTGGAGGGGATGCGGGAAAACTGGGACATTGATGCATTGTTGGTGGAGTTGTGAACGAATCCAACCATTTTGGAGAGTAGTTTGGAACTATGCTCAAAAAGTTATCAAACTCTGCATACCCTTTGATCCACCAGTGTTAGATGTGAACGAATCCAACCATTTTGGAGAGTAGTTTGGAACTATGCTCAAAAAGTTATCAAACTGTGCATACCCTTTGATCCACCAGTGTTAGTACTGGGATTATATCCCAAAGATATTATAAAGAAGGGAAAGGGACCTGTATGTGCACGAATGTTTGTGGCAGCCCTTTTTGTAGTGGCTAGAAACTGGAAACTGAATGGATGTCCATCAGTTGGAGAATGGCTGAATAAATTGTGGTATATGAATATTATGGAATATTACTGTTCTGTAAGAAATGACCAACAGGATGATTTCAGAAAGGCCTGGAGAGACTTACACGAACTGATGCTGAGTGAAATGAGCAGGACCAGGAGATCATTATATACTTCAACAACAATACTATATGATGACCAGTTCTGATGGACCAGGCCATCCTCAGCAATGAGGTCAACCAAATCATTTCTAATGGAGCAGTAATGAACTGAACTAGCTATGCCCAGAAAAAGAACTCTGGGAGATGACTAAAAACCATTACATTGAATTCCCAATCCCTATATTTATGCACACCTGCATTTTTGATTTCCTTCACAAGCTAATTGTACAATAATTCAGAGTCTGATTCTTTTTGTACAGCAAAATAATGTTTTGGTCATGTATACTTATTGTGTATCTAAGTTATATTTTAATATATTTAACATCTACTGGTCATCCTGCCATCTAGGGGAGGGGGTGGGGGGGTAAGAGGTGAAAAATTGGAACAAGAGGTTTGGCAATTGTTAATGCTGTAAAGTTACCCATGTATATATCCTGTAAATAAAAGGGTATTAAAAAAAAAAAAAACTAAAAAAAAAAAAAAAGATTTCTTAGGGATATACCAGTAGAAATACTGCTGGATCAAATGATATGCGCAGATTGATAACTCTTTGAGCATAGTTCCAAATTGCTCTCCAGAATGACTAGATGTATTCACAATTCCACCAACAATGTATCAATGTCTCTGTTATCCCACATCCTCTGCAACATTCCGCATTATCTTTCCCTGTCATTCTAGGCAATTTGAAAGGTATGTAGTGGTATCTCAGTTGTCTTAATTTGCATTTCTCTGATTAGTAATGACTTGGAGCATCTTTTCATATGGCTGGAAATTGTTTCAATTTCTTTGTCTAAGAATTGTTTGTTCATATTCTTTGACTATTTATCAATTGGAGAATGGCTTGATTTCTTATAAATTAGAGTCAATTCTCTATATATTTCATAAATGAAGCCTTTTTCAGAACCTTTGATTGTAAAAATATATTCCCAGTTTATTGCTTCACTTTTAATCTTGTCTGCATTAGTTTTGTTTGTACAAAAACTTTTCAAATTGATATAATCGAAATTTTATATTTTGTGATCAATAATAATCTCTACTTCTTCTTTAGTCATAAATTCCTTCCTCTTCCACTGATCTGAGAGGTAAACTCTACTATGCTCTTCGAATTTATTTATAATCTCATTATTTATGCCTACATCATGAACACATTTTGACCTCATCTTGGTGTACACTGTTAAGTGTGGGTCAGTTTCTAGTTTCTGCCATACTAATTTCCAATTTTCCCAGAAATTTTTGTCAAATAGTGAGTTCTTATCCCAAAAACTGGGGCCGTTGGGTTTGTCAAAGACTAGATTATTAAAGTTATTGGCTGTTTCAGCCTTTGAACATAATTTGAACATAATTCCATTGATCAACTAATCTATTTCTTAACCAACACCAAATGGTTTTGGTAACCACTGCTTTATAATATAATTTATATCTGGTACAGCTAGGCCACATAAATTTGATTTTTTTTTCATTAAAGCCCTTGAAATTCTTGCCCTTTTATTTTTTCATATGAACTTTGTTGTTATTTTTTCTATGTCATTAAAATAGTTTTTTGGGAGTCTGATTGGTATAGTGCTAAATAAATAGATTAGTTTGGGTAATATTATTATCTGTATAATATTTGCTCACCCTATCAAAGAGCATTTAATATTTTTCCAGTTGGTTAGATGAGACTTAATTTGTGTGGAAAGCGTTTTGTAATTTTGTTCATAAAGTTTCTGATTTTCCCTTGGCAGATACATTGCTAAATATTTTATACTATCAGTAGTTACTTTAAATGCAATTTCTCTTTATAGCTATAACTGTTGGATTTTGTTAGTGATATATAAGAATCCTGATGACTTAGGTGGGTTTATTTTGAATCCTGCAACTTTGCCAAAGGTATGGATTATTTCTAATAACTTTTGAGTAGAATCTTTGGGGTTCTCTAAGTATACCATCATCTCATCAGCAGAGAGTAATAATTTAGTTTCCTCATTCCCTACTCTAATTTCTTTAATCTCTTTCTCAACTCTTATTGCCAAAGGTAGCATTTCTAATACAATAATGAATAGTAATGGTGATAGTGGGCAACCTTGTTTCACTCCTGATCTTATTGGGAATGGTTGCATTTTTTCCCCATTACATGTGATGCTTACTGATGGTGTTAAATAGATGCTACTGATTATTTTAAGGAAAAGTCCATGTATTCAAATACTCTCAAGTGTTTTCAATAGGAATGGATGTTGGATTTTCTTAAATGCTTTTTCTGCATCTATTGAGATGATCATTTTTTTGTTAATTTGGTTATTAATATGATCAAATATACTTAGACTTTTCCTAATATTGAACTAGTCCTGCATCCTACTTGATCATGGTGTATTATCCAGGGGATGATTTTCTGTAGTCTTTTTGCTAATATCTCATTTAAGATTTTAGCATCAATATTCATTAGGAAGATTGGTCTATAATTTTCTTTCTCTGTTTTCAACCTACCTGGTTTAGGTATCTGTATCATGTCTGTGTCATAAAAGGAATTTGGTAGGATTCCTTCATTCCCTATTTTTTTCAAATAGTTTGTATAGCATTGGGGCTAATTATTTTTTAAGTTTGGTAGAATTCACATGTAAATCCATCTGGTACTGGGGATTTTTTTAGGAAGTTGATTAATAGCTTGTTCTATTTCTTTTTCTGAAATGGGACTATTTAACCAATTTACTTCCTCCTCTGTTATTCCGGGAGGCCTATATTTTTTGGACGTAGTTATCCATTTCACTTAGGTTATCAAATTTGTTGGCATAAAGTTGGGCAAAGTAACCCCTTATTCTTTCTTTAATTTCCTCCACATTGATGGAAAGTTCTCCCTTTTCATTTTTAAAACTAGTAATTTGATTTTCTTCTCTCCCTTAGAATGAGATTATAATTAAATTAGAGGAACATAGCATAGTTTACCTCTCAGACTTGTGGAGGAGGAAGAAATTTGTAACCAAATATGAACTAGAGATCATTATTCATCAAAAAATAAAAAATGTTGATTATATCAAATTAAAAATGTTTGGATAAACAAAACTAAGATGACAGGAATAAATAATGATGAATATTAGAGGATATGCAGGAAAACTGGGACACTGATGCTTTGTTTGTGGAGTTGTGATGAATCCAACCATTCTGGAAAGCAATCTGGAATTATTCCCAAAAAGTTATCGAAGTGTGCATATCCTCTGATCCAGCAGTGCTACTACTGGGCTTATACCCCAACGACATACTAAAGAAGGGAAAGGGACCTGTATGTGCAAAATGTTTGTGGCAGCCCTGTTTGTAGTGGCTTGAAACTGGAAAATGAATGGATGCCCATCAATTGGAGAACGGTTGGGTAAATTGTGGTATATGAATGCTATGGAATATTATTTTTCTGTAAGAAATGGCCAGCAGGATGAATACAGAGAGGCTTGGAGAGATTTACATGAACTGATGCTAAGTGAAATGAGCAGAACCAGGAGATCATTATATACTTCAACAACAATACTATATGAGGATGTATTCTGATGGAAAAGGATTTCTTTGACAAAGAGAAGATCTAATTCAGTTTAAATTGATCAATGATGGACAGAAGCAGCTACACCCAAAGAAAGAACATGGGAAATGAATGTAAACTGTTTGCATTTTGGATTTTCTTCCTGGGTTATTTTTACCTTCTGAATTCAATTCTTCCTGTGCAACAAGAGAACTATTCGGTTCTGCACACATATATTGTATCTAGTATATACTGTGACATATTTACCACGTATAGGACAGCTTGCCATCTGGGGGAGGGCTGGAGGGAGGGAGGAGAAAAGTTGGAAGAGAAGTGAGTGCAAAGGATAATTTTGTAAAAAATTACCCAGGCATGGGTTCGTTCAATAAAAATTTATAATTATCTAAAAAAAATGATTCTGTTTACCTCATTTTTCTTCACTTCACATATATCTTTCCAGGTGTTTCTGAAAGAGTCCCTTCATAATTTTTAGAGTACAATTCTATCACAATTATAGACCATAACTTTTTCCAAAATTCTCAATTAATGCACAGCCTTTTTTTCCCCCCAATAGTCAGAACTAGTATGTTATCTTTATGTTTGTATATATTATGTGATTTCCCATTTTTCCTTGGTTTTCTTGGTATATAGACCATGTTATATAGACTTGGTATATATACACTATATACTTGGTATACAGTGTAATATATATTACACTATTAGTAGCAGTATTACATGGTCAAAAAGTATGCACACTTTTGACATAGCTCCAAATTATGCATATGCTTCAGTGTCAATGTTTGAACTCCTTGAATCAGTATTGCCATTGATGCATATGGACGAAATGATTCTGGATAAGTCTACAGACAGGTCTTTAAAACTAAATTGGATCACAGATGCTAACCTGCATTAGGAAATTTTAAATTTTTTTTTATTTTTTCTCAATTATATATTAAAATTTTCTAACATTTATTTTTATTAAAATGTTTAATTTTCAAAACGTATGCATGCATAATTTTTCAGTATTAACCCTTGCAAAACTTTGAATTCTAATTTCACGCATCTTCCATATTCCTTCTTCTAGATGGCAAGTAATTCAATATATGTTAAGCATGTAAATTGTATGTTAAATTCAATATATGCATCCATATTTATACAATTATATTTATGCACAGGAAAAAGCAAATCAAAAAAGAACAAAATGAGAAAAGAAAATAGCATGTATGCAAACAACAACTAAAAGAGTGAAAATGCTATGTTGTGATCCACACTCAGTTCCCACAGTCCTCTCTCTGAAGGTAGATGACTCTGTTCTCACAAGATCTTTGGAACTGCCCTAAATCACCTCATTGTCTAACATTTATTAAAAACAAATAAACTTTGAGTACCAATTTTTCCCTGCCCCCCTCTCTCTTTTCCCTCTCCACCAACACTGTAAGAAATTTGATATATTATACATGTGCTATCATGCAAAACATATTTCTATTATATCAGTTTTGTTGTGAATAAAGACACAATCCAAAGGAGGAGGGAAACACAAATTGAAAAATATTATACTTAAATTTGCATTCAGATTCCATCAGTTGTTTCTTTGGATGTGGAATTGTTTGTTCATCATGAGTCCTTTGAAACTGCCTTGGATCATTGTTATTTATGAGAATAGATAAATTATTCACATTTTTTGTTACTTGTTGTTTGTTTTGTTTTATTTTTTATTTTTACAATATTGCTGTTATATTCAATGTTCTCTTATTTCTTCTCACTTCATATCTGTTCATGTAAGGCTTTCCAGAATTTTCCAAAATCACCCTGTTCATCACTTCTTTTACCTTAATACTACACTCATATATCATGATTTGTATAACCATTCCCCAAATGATGGGGCCTAATAGAGATCCAAAGTTCCATCAGGCTGAGATGTTAGATGGTGCAGGGAGGTCGATGAATGAGTGCTTAATAATTTTTAAAAGGGGATGGGTTTTACATAGATTGGTCATTAGTTTTTGTAGTTGAATTACAACAATGGTTTTTCATGCCATAGGCTATGGTTAGAGTCCATACTAAAACTAATATGGAAATGATGTTTGTTTTTATATTGTCTTTGTTATTGATTTTTGGGTTTGTTGCTTTTGCTTCTAAGCCTTCTCCTGTATATGGGGGTCTAAGTCTTGTAGTCAGTGGGGGTCTGGGTTGTGCTATTGTTGTGAGTTTAAATAGTACATTTTTGGGGTTAATTGTGTTTTTGATCTATTTGGGGGGAATATTAGTAGTGTTTGGTTATACTGCTGCTATGGCTACTGAGGAGTACCCTGAGAGTTGGGTGGGTAATATGGTGGCTTTTAGTATGTTGTTGCTTACTTTGTTGATGGAAATCATTTGATTTATAGTGTCACCACTATAGAGGTGAGGTAGAGGTAATCACAGCTATAGAGTTATTTGATTTGTTGGGTAATTATTGTGTAGGTCAGTATTGAAATGGGGTATCTTTATTGTATGGTTGTAGGGGTTGGGCAATGGTATTGTTAGGTTGGATTTTATTTATTACCATCTTAGTAGTTTTGGAAGTTACTCGAGGTCTTTAATTATATGGTTAGGAGAATTAATGTTATGGAAATTATGAAGAAGAGGAAGTAAGATTTAATAAGTCCCTTTTGGGCAGAAGTAGTGGCAGAAGATACAGAACTATGTAAGTTAGCTTGGCCTTTTGGCCCTGTTTTTTCATATCATCCTAGATCAATGAGTATGGTAGCAATGTGTTGGTCTAGTTGTAGACTTGCTAGGGGTTTTAATAGGTGGAAGATATATGTAAAATATCCTTTTTTTATATTCTTTCAAACCACAAAAATAACTGCAATAAAATTTTCTATAAGTATTATAAAATGAATTTTAACAATGAAGACAAATCTGATATACCACTACACATGTCTCAAATTAACTAATATAATAGAAGAAGATAATGATATATGTTGGAATGTGGAAAAATAGACACAAATACATTGCGCCTGGTGATATGAATTGATGCAAGCATTCTGAAGATCCATCTGCATACAGAAAAAGGACAATGGAGACTGAATATAGATCAAGACATAATATTTTCATCTTTTTTGTTATTCTTTTCTTGCTTTTGTTTTTCTTCTCATTTCCTTTCCCTTTTGATATGCTTTTTTATGTAGCATGATAAATGTGGAAATATGTGCAGAAAATTGTACATGTTTAATATATATTCGATTGCTTCCTGTCTAGGGGAGGGGATGGAGAGAAGGAAGGGAGTAAAATTGCAATTAAAGGTTTTTCAGGGGTGAATGTTGAAAACTAAGCATATATTTTGAAAAGAAAAAGCTAAACAAAAGAAAGAAAAGTTACTTGTTCAAAATATGTTCATGAATAATTTAGTCATTTCACTTCCAAAAGGAAAAGAATCTTGAGGTCAGGCTCTGCTACAAATTTTATAAACTTAGATAAATTATTTAAATTGGAAATTTGAATCATCTGCAAGGTTCCATACAGTGTTAAATTTCTGCATCCGTGGTTACAACCTTGCTTTGATTAGCCAAATAGTGGGGAAGTTAAAAGAAAGGTAAGAATCATGTTGAAAATGACAATAGAACCATAGTGAGTGTTAAATAAATGTAGTTGTATGACTTCTAAAAGGAGGTAAGTTTGGTAAGTGGCATAGTAGTTAATACAAAAAAAGGAGGTTTTGTTTCCATCAAACTGGTGTTCAGAAGTTCAATATCAAATAGATGCTCAAAGGCCCATAGTTTTGCAGTTCCTAACCATCTCTCCAGGGTGATGACCCTCCTTTGAGAATCACTCTTCTAGTTTAAATTTTCTCTTTTCAAAAATTCCTTTCTCAAAAAGGAATATAGTAAGTGGTACTAATACTGTGATCCTACCATTTAGTCTAAACGTAGTGAAAGTCTACTAAATGACAATTTGAGGTCTTGGCTGCTAATCTCTCTGTGGGAATTGCAACAATGATATCCTTTATCAGAGTCTTTCAAAGCTATTTAATTTTGCATATGCCTAGGGTTCTCCCTTCCCAAGTCAACTGAATGTTTTGAAGACTTAAAAATGTGGCACTGATTTTTTTTTTAATGTGACATTTGTCTGAAATATATGAGTTCCTTTAAATGCCCATGCCTCCCTATGGTACTACACCTTCAAAGTTGCCTAATCCTGCATTCATCACCGCTTGGATTAAAGGTGAAAAACAAGTATGTTTTTTAAATGAATAAGATCAATGTACTTTTATGTGGTGAATGCCCACAAAACAAAGTAAGGAAATAATTCAATGCAGAGAGCAATTCACTGGAAATAAACTTTTTCTCTCTCTGTAAACTTTCAAACTCAAGAGATGTAGAAGAAAATTTTGGGAAAAACTGCAAAAAAACAACTGGTTAGAAACTAGAATTGGCAAAATGGAAAAGGAGATACAAAAATTCACTGAAGAAAACAACACTTCAAAACTATGATGAGACTAGTAGAAAAGAAAGTACAAAACCTACCTAAAGAAATCACTCCTTAAAGTTATAATTGTGCAAGTAGAAACTAACGACTCTCTAAGATATCAAGAATCATTTAAACCAATTCAAAAATATGGGGGGGGGAGAAGAAGAAGAAAATGTGAAATATCTCATTGGAAAAAAACTAGTCACCTGGAGAATAGACCCAGAAGAAACAATGACAGAAAGATTGGACTACCTGAATACCATAATCAAAAAGAGTATCTGGAAAACATCTTTCAAGAAATTATCAAGGAAAATTTCCTTAAGATCCTGCAACTAGAGGAAAAATAAGCATTGGAAGAATACAATCTCAGGGAAGAGATCCCAAATGAAAACTCCAAGGAACATTATAACCCAAATTCAAAAGTATTAGGTTAAGGAAAAAATACTGCAAGTAGCCAAAAAGAAGCACTTCAAATATCAGGGAGCTGAAAAAAGGATTTCACAGGACATAGCAACTGCAACTTTAAAAGAACACAGGGGGAGGCAGGGCCAAGATGGCAGAGAAGGCACTCACAACTTTCTGAGTCTCTCTTATACCCTCACTACCAATTATTAACTTCAGCCTCAAAAATTGTGCTTGACTAGTAAAATTCATGAAGATTGGAAGTGCAACAATTTACCAGCTGAAGATAATCTGGAAGATCGCCAGAAAAAGGTTTGTCCTGAGTAGCAGGAACAGACCCTGTTTGTAGTGGCTAGAAACTGGAAAATTAATGAATGCTCATCAATTGGAAAATGACTGGGTAAATTGTGGTATATGAATGTTAAGGAATATTGTTGTTCTGTAAGAAATGGCCTGCAGGATGAATACAGAGAGACTTGGAAAGACTTACATGAACTAATGCTGAATGACATGAGCAGAACCAGATCATTATACATTTCAACAACAATACTATATGAGGATGTATTCTGATGGAAGTGGATGTCTTGGACAAAGAGATCTAATTCAGTTCCAATTGATCAGTGAAGGACAAAATCAGCTATACCCAGAGAAGGAACACTGGAAAATGAGTGTAAACTATTTGCATTTCTGTTTTTCTTCTCAGGTTATTTTTACCTTCTGAATCCAATTCTTCCTGTGCAACAAGAGAACTGTTACGTTCTACACACATATATTGTGTCTAGGATAAACTATAACATATTTAGTATGTAAAAGACTACCTGCCATCTAGAGGAAGGGGTGGAGAAAGGGAAGGGAAAAGTCGAAACAGAAGTGAGTGCAAGGGATAATGTTGTAAAAAATTACCCATGCATATGTACTGTCAATAAAATGTTATTTTAAAAAAGATTATGCATATCTTGATAAGTTTTTGAGCATAGTTCCAAATCACTCTCCAGAATGGTTGGATTTTGTTCACAGTTCCACCAAGAATGTATCAGTGTCCCAGTTCTCTCAAATCCCCTCTAACATTCATCATTATCTTTTTTGGTCGTCTTAATCGATCTGTGAGGTGTGTAGTGGGATCTCAGAGTTGTCTTAATTTGCATTTCTCTGATCAATAATGATTTGGAGCACCTTTTCATATGACTAGAATTAATTTGTTTCTTCATCTAAAATTGTCTGTTTATATCCTTTGACTGTTTATCAAATGGAGAATGTCAAAAGGTATTTTAAAATCAAATAAGAGAGGTTGAAGAAAAACTGAAAAAGAAATGGGAGATATTCAAGAAAGAGTCAAAATCTTGTAAAAGGAAGGATAAAAATTGATGGAAGAAAGCAATTTTAAAGGAGGGGAGTTGTCCAAATTAAAAAAAAAATCCACTGAAGAAAACAAATTTAAAAATAGAATTAATCAAATGTAATTACTCAAATAGAAAATAGAAATCAGAAATAGAATAAATCAAAAGGTAACTAAAGAAAATCATATCTTAAAAATTAGAATTGAGCAAGTGGAAGCTAATGACTCTACAAAACATCAAGAATGACTTCAAAAATTGAAAGGAATGAAAAAAAACAGAAGAATATAAAATAACTCATTGGAAAAACAACCTACATGAAAAATTAATTTACAAAAAATAATTTAAGAATTATTGGAATACCTGAAAACAATACTCAAAAAAAGCTCAGGCAGCATCATTAAGGAAATCATCAAGTAAAAGTATCCTGATATCCAAGAATGAAAGGATAAGAGAGTCATTCAAATCACTGGTCATCTCCTGAAAGACATCCTCAAATTAAAACTCTGAGGAATAATGTAGCTGAATTCCAGTATTATCAGGTCAAGGAGAAAATGCTGTAAGCAGCCAAAAAGGAAACCGTTTTCCACTTATTTTATTCTTTTTTTATTGTTTCCCCCCCTTTGATGTGTTTTTTCATCTACAACTGGGAATCATATGAGAATAAGTTTCATATAATTGCACGTATATAATCTATATCAAATTGCCCTCCATTTTCAGGACAGATGAGGGGAGAAGTGAGTGGAGAAAAATTTGGAACTCAAAATTTTGTAAAAGTGAAGTGCTAAAAATTGTCTTGACATGTAGTTGGGGAAAAATTACAATTCCATTAAAAACAAATGAAGTTTAAAGAATAAGGTAAAGTTTATATATATATATATATATATATATATATATATATATATATATATATATAATTAAATAATAGTAGTTAACTTTTACATAGCATTTTAATGAGTATAGAGCAGTTCACATGTGGTCTCTGATTTTAGTATGATAATTATCATGTGAAGTATATTTGATCACTAACTTCATGTTAGAAAGACTGAAGTTCATAGAATGATCTGAAACACAATTCAAACACATATCTTTTAGATTTAGTGTCTATTGTATATCTAATTTATATTTTAATGTACTTAACATCTACTGGTCATCCTGCCATCTGGGGGGGGGGGTGGGGGGTAAGAGGTGAAAAATTGAAACAAGAGGTTTGGCAATTGTTAATGCTGTAAAGTTACCCATGCATATAACCTGTAAATAAAAGGCTATTAAAAAAAAGAAATATAAAAAAAGAAAAAAGAAAAAAAGAGAAAAAAAATAGATTTAGTGTCAAGCCATTTATCTGCAATACCATGACACAGTTGTAACCATAAAGATAAACTCACAACCATTATTTCAGTTACAAAACAAAATATCACTTTATAATTATTCTGAGTCTTATAGAAAATAACAGAAATGAATAGGAACCAGTCATTGAGGGAACTAAATAAGAAATTTAATAATGTACATTCTGTAAATCTATATTCTTCTCATTGTTTTTTTTTTTTTTTTTTTTTTTTTGATGGAAATTGTAAGGCCATTGTAAAGTTCCAAGCATATGTTCTTTGAAAACTCCTTAAAGAATTGAAATTTGTTACTTTTCATTTTTGTGACTTGGCTTAAGGTTTAAACCTACAAGTTCTTTGCCATTTAATTCAAAAGGAGTTCAGATATGCTGAAAGATTTTTGCAGTTCAGAAATGCTAGAAAATGAAATCTTGTATCAAAAAGAAAAAAAGAAAAAGAAAAGCTACATTTAAGACTTCTATAAAAGGAACTCTATAGCAATGTCAAGGCAAATAAAAAATAAATAAATTAATAGATGTATAGATAAATAATATGTAGACAAACAAATGAATAAGTCAATGAATGGATAGATAAATGAATAAATGAAGCACATAAATGAATAGATCGATAAATGAATAAATGGTGAGATAATTAATAAATGAACAAATACACAAATGAATAAAACACAATGATTACTAAATGAATCAGTATGCAAATTAATGAATAGATATATACAGAAACAGATAAATAAATACCAAATAATAAATAAATATGTGTGTATAAAATTAGATAAATGAAACCAAAAAAAAAACCTCATGTTTTTATTTTACAAATACCATTAAGAATGATGTTTAATAGGAGATATGCAATTTTTGTCTTGTTAACTCAAGTGATTATTATATTTTTATATATTTTTTTCAATAACCACATGTAGAGGCAACATAGTGGAGTAGAAAAGGTGATGGAGGGGGGCGGAGCCAAGATGGCGGAGAAGACACACACGACTTTCTAAGCTCTTCTCTTACCCTTTTTATCAATATTATATCGAGCCTCAAAAATAGTCTTGACTGCTACAATTCGTAAAGATAAGAAGTAGAACAACTCACCAGCCAAAGAAAATCTGCAGTCTTGCCAAAAAAGGTTGGTTCCGGGGCCAGGGGGGAGATCAGTGCAGACGGGGAGAGAAATTAGGTTCCGAGGAGAGTCTCAAACCGAGGGTGAAGGCACAGATCTCAGCACAAGCGCGCAGCCCAAACACTCAGTACGGGCTTTTCCTTGGGGCAGCTGTGATCCTGCACGGCAGGAGGACGCAGCCCAGGTTAGCCTCCAATCTGCGCAGTGGGGAGCTCGGCTTGGGGCCATAGAGCTTTTCCAGGGCCGATTTGCATCAGGCAGAGATGCTGGGCAGAGTTTGCGGAGGTCTGCAGTCAGCTGCTAATACTCACAGTCCCACAAGAGGCTCCTTCCTGGGGCAATGACACTTTCACCCCTTAGTCTCTAGCCCAGGGCAATCGCTAACCCACTCAGCCCTACTAAGCAGTTTGATAGCTCGGCCAGTGCTGAATCCACTTCCTGTTGGGGGAAGGGAAAACTCTCACTCAGAGCACTCCCATACCTCGGAGCCGGAAATTGGTTTACATCTTTCCCTGCTCTGCTGAGGAAGCTGGTAACCCCCTTGCCTAAGAGACCTACCCTAAAGGCTTTAAAACATGAATAAAAAGATGAAAAGAACGATCTACAGCTTCTATGCAGAAAAAGAGCAGGTCAGCAAACCTGAAGAGACCTCAAACAGCAAAAATGCATCAGGTTGTCCTCCTTTACATGATGCTCTCATAGAAGAGACCATTAAAAGTCTCAAAAGAGAGTTAGAAGATAAATGGGGAAAGGAAAGAGAAGCCTTACAAGAGAGCAACAACTTCCTGAAATATGAATTGGAAAAGTTAAAAAATTCCCAGGAAGTGCAGGGAAACAAAATTGGTGAATTGGAAAAAATAAAGAAATCTCAGGAAAGTAAGAATTGTGAATTTGAAAAAATAAAGAATTCACTAGAAAGTAGGATTTGTGAATTGGAAAAGACCAAGAACTCGCAAGAAAGTAGGATCCGTGAATTGAAAAGACAAAGAACACGCAAGAAAGAGGATCTGTGAATTGAAAAGAAAATAATTCACTAAAAAAAAAATTAGTGAAATGGAAAAAAATTCCACAGACCAAAACAATACATTCAAAAACTCAATTGACATATACAGAAAGAAGTAAAAAAAGCTAATGAAGAAAATAATTTTTAAAAATTAGAACTAAAACAAATAGAAACTAATGATTCATTGAGACAGCAAGAATCAGTCAAGCAAAAACAAAAAATGACAAACTGAAAAACCATGAATTATCTACTTGCAAAAACGACAGACTTGGAAAATAGATCTAGGAGAGATAATCTGAGGATTATTGGACTTTCTGAAAACTATGATGAAAAAAAGAGCCTAGATACTATTTTACAAGAAATCATCAAAGAGAACTGCCCAGATGTAATAGAATGAGAAGGTAAAATACGCATTGACAGAATTCATCGAATACCTTCTGAAAGAAACCCTAAAATAAAAACCCCAAGGAATATTGTGGCAAAATTTCAAAACTATCAGATTAAGGAAAAAATTTTACAAGCAGCCAAAAAAAAAAACATTTAAATACCGAGGTGCCACAATAAGGATCACCCAAGATCTGGCTGCCTCTACATTAAAGGAAAGAAGGGCCTGGAATATGATATTCCGAAAGGCACAAGAACTTGAGATGCAGCCAAGAATAAATTACCCAGCTAAGCTGAGCATTTTCTTCCAGGGAAGAAGATGGACATTTAATGAAACAAATGAATTCCATTTGTTTCTGAAGAAAAAACCAGAACTAAACAAAAAATTTGATCTCCAAGCATAGAACTCAAGAGATGCAGAAAAGGTAAAAATAACTCTTGAGAATTGTATTTCTGTTGTGGATATACAAAAAGAATACATGTAAAATTTGATTGTACTGATATAACATAAAAAAGGGAAGTAGATATGGAAAAGGGATGATGGCAGAATAAGGTGGGAAGGAGGGATAAAAGAGGGAAACCACATCCCACAAAGAGGCTAAGGAAACTTATCATATCTGAGGGAATTTAGAGAGGGGAGGAACATTGTGTGAATCTTACTCTCATCAGAGTTGGCTCAAAAGAAAAATAATTGACATTTGTTTTAGAGAAAATTTCTCTCTCGCCTCATTAAAAACGGGGAGAGGAAAAGGAAAAGAAAAAGAGTAATAAGGGAAGGAAGGGGGAAAGACTCAAAGGGGGGGAGGGAGGGATTATAAAGAGGATAAGTATCGTGATACAAGAGGGATACATAAGTTTAAAAGGGGGAAAGAGGGTTGGGGGAGGCAAGAATAAGTAAAGCACAATCTGGGGTTATTAGGATGGCAGGAAATACAGATTTAAACAGAGAAAGGAAATTATAGACCAATCTCCCTAATGAATATTGATGCTAAAATATTAAATAAGATATTAGCAAAAAGACTACAGAAAATCATCTCCAAGATAATACACTATGATCAAGTAGGATTTATACCAGGAATGCAGGGCTGGTTCAATATTAGGAAAACTATCAATATAATTGGCCATGTAAATAACCAAATTAACAAAAACCATATGATCATCTCAATAGATGCAGAAAAAGCATTTGATAAAATCCAACATCCATTCCTATTAAAAACACTTGAGAGTATAGGAATAAATGGACTTTTCCTTAAAATAATCAGCAGCATCTATTTAAAACTATCAGTAAGCATCATATGTAATGGAGAAAAACTGCAACCATTCCCAATAAGATCTGGAGTGAAACAAGGTTGCCCACTATCACCGTTACTATTTAATATTGTATTAGAAAGGCTAGCTATAGCAATAAGAGCTGAGAAAGAGATTAAAGGAATAAGAATAGGCAATGAGGAAGCCAAATTATCACTCTTTGCTGATGACATGATGGTATACTTAGAGAACCCCAGAGATTCTACTAAAAAGTTATAAGAAATAATCCACAAATTTAGCAAAGTTGCTGGTTATAAAATAAACCCACATAAGTCATCAGCATTCTTATATATCACTCACAAAATCCAACAGTCAGAGTTACAAAGAGAAATTCCATTTAAAGTAACTACTGATAATATAAAATATTTAGGAATCTATTTGCCAAGGGAAAATCAGAAACTTTATGAGCAAAATTACAGACCACTTTTCACACAAATTAAGTCTGATCTAACCAATTGCAAAAATATTAAATGCTCTTGGATAGGGCGAGCAAATATAATAAAGATGACAATATTACCTAAACTAATCTATTTATTTAGCGCTATACCAATCAGACTTCCCAAAAAACTATTTTAATGACCTAGAAAAAATAACAACAAAGTTCATATGGAAAAACAAAAGGTCAAGAATTTCAAGGGAATTAATGAAAAAAAAATCAAATGATAGTGGCTTAGCTGTACCAGATCTAATATTATATTATAGAGCAGCAGTTACCAAAACTATTTGGTATTGGCTAAGGAATAGATTAGTTGATCAGTGGAATAGATTAGGTTCAAGGGATAAAACAGTCAACAAATATAGCAACCTAGTCTTTGACAAACCCAAAGATCCCAGCTTTTGGGATAAGAACTTACTGTTTGATAAAAATTGCTGGGAAAATTGGAAACTAATATGGCAGAAACTAGGCATTGATCCATACTTAACGCCATACACCAAGATAAGGTCAAAATGGGTTCATGACCTAGGCATAAAGAATGAAATTATTAATAAATTAGGGGAACTTAGGATAGTTTACCTCTCAGACCTGTGGAAGGGGAAGGTCTTTATGACCAAAGCAGAACTAGAGATCATTACTGATCACAAAATAGAAAATTTCGATTATACCAAACTGAAAAGTTTTTGTACAAACAAAACTAATGCAGACAAGATTAGAAGGGAAGCAATAAACTGGGAAAAATATTTTTACAGTCAAAGGTTCTGATAAAGGCCTCATTTCCAAAATATATAGATAATTAACTCTAATTTATAAAAATCAGCTGATTCTCCAATTGAAAATGGTCAAAGGATATGAACAGACAATTCTCAGATGAAGAAATTGAAACTATTTCTAGTCATATGAAAAGATGCTCCAAGTCATTATTAATCAGAGAAAATGCAAATTAAGACAACTCTAAGATACCTACTCACACACCTGTCAGATTGGCTAAGATGACAGGAAAAATAATGATGATTGTTGGAGGGGATGTGGGAAAACTGGGACATTGATTCATTGTTGGTGGAGTTGTGAACGAATCCAACCATTTTGGAGAGTAGTTTGAACTATGCTCAAAAAGTTATCAAACTGTGCATACCCTTTGATCCAGAGTGTTACTACTGGGATTATATCCCAAAGAGATTATAAAGAAGGAAAGGGACCTGTATGTGTACGAATGTTTGTGGCATCCCTTTTGTAGTGGCTAGAAACTGGAAACTGAATGGATGTCCATCAGTTGGAGAATGGCTGAATAAATTGTGGTATATGAAAATTATGGAATATTACTGTTCTGTAAGAAATGACCAACAGGATGATTTCAGAAAGGCCTGAGAGACTTACATGAACTGATGCTGAGTGAAATGAGCAGGACCAGGAGATCATTATATACTTCAATAATATACTAGATGATGACCAGTTCTGATGGATCAGGCCATCCTCAGCAACGAGATCAACCAAATCATTTCTAATGGAGCAGAATGAACTGAACTAGCTATACCCAAAAAAGAACTCTGGGAGATGACTAAAACCATTACATTGAATTCCCTAATCCCTATATTTATGCACACCTGCATTTTTGATTTCCTTCACAAGCTAATTGTACAATAATTCAGAGTCTGATTCTTTTTGTACAGCAAAATAATGTTTTGAGTCATGTATACTTATTGTATCTAAGTTATATTTTAATATATTTAACACCTACTGGTCATCCTGCCATTTAGGGAAGGGGTGAGGGGGGTAAGAGGTGAAAAATGTGAACAAGAGGTTTGGCAATTGTTAATGCTGTAAAGTTACCCATGTATATATCCTGTAAATAAAAGGCTATTAAATAAAAAAATAAAAAAATAAAAAAAAACCCAAAGATCCCACCTTTTGGGATAAGAACTTACTGTTTGATAAAAATTGCTGGGAAAATTGGAAACTAATATGGCAGAAACTAGGCATTGATCCATACTTAACGCCGTACACCAAGATAAGGTCAAAATGGGTTCATGACCTAGGCATAAAGAATGAAATTATTAATAAATTAGAGGAACACAGGATAGTTTACCTCTCAGACCTGTGGAAGGGGAAGGTCTTATGACCAAAGCAGAACTAGAGATCATTACTGATCACAAAATAGAAAATTTCGATTATACCAAACTGAAAAGTTTTTGTACAAACAAAACTAATGCAGACAAGATTAGAAGGGAAGCAATAAACTGGGAAAATATTTTTACAGTCAAAGGTTCTGATAAAGGCCTCATTTCCAAAATATATAGAGAATTAACTCTAATTTATAAAAAATCAAGCCACTCTCCAATTGAAAAATGGTCAAAGGATATGAACAGACAATTCTCAGATGAAGAAATTGAAACTCTTTCTAGTCATATGAAAAGATGCTGCAAGTCATTATTAATCAGAGAAATGCAAATTAAGACAACTCTAAGATACCACTACACACCTGTCAGATTGGCTAAGATGACAGGAAAAAATAATGATGATTTTTTGAGGGGATGCGGGAAAACTGGGACATTGATGCATTGTTGGTGGAGTTGTGAATGAATCCAACCATTTTGGAGAGTAGTTTGGAACTATGCTCAAAAAGTTATCAAACTGTGCATACCCTTTGATCCAGCAGTGTTACTACTGGGATTATATCCCAAAGAGATTATAAAGAAGGGAAAGGGCCTGGATGTGCACGAATGTTTGTGGCAGCCCTTTTTGTAGTGGTAAACTGAAACTGAATGGATGTCCATCAGTTTGAGAATGGTTGAATAAATTGTGGTATAGGAAAATTATGGAATATTACTGTTCTGTAAGAAATGACCAACAGGATAATTTCAGAAAGGCCTGGAGAGACTTACATGAACTGATGCTGAGTGAAATGAGCAGGACCAGGAGATCATTATATACTTCAACAACAATACTATATGATGACCAGTTCTGATGGATCAGGCCATCTTCAGCAACGAGATCAACCAAATCATTTCTAATGGAGCAGTAATGAACTGAACTAGCTATGCCCAGAAAAAGAACTCTGGGAGATGACTAAAAACCATTACATTGAATTCCCAATACCTATATTTATGCACACCTGCATTTTTGATTTCCTTCACAAGCTAATTGTACAATATTTCAGAGTCTGATTCTTTTTCTACAGCAAAATAACGTTTTGGTCGGGTATACTTATTGTGTATCTAATTTATATTTTAATATATTTAACATCTACTGGTCTTCCTGCCATCTAGGGAAGGGGGTGGGGGGGTAAGTGGTGAAAAATTGGAACAAGAGGTTTGGCAATTGTTAATGGTGTAAAATTACCCATGTATATATCATGTAAACAAAAGGCTATTACATAAAAAAAAAGAGAATAAATCTTTCCTTTCAATGATAGTGCTTTCTGTCTTTTGATTATCCCCAAGTTATCCTGTGTATAATTCATCTAAATATATGTGTTTTCACGTTTTCACCCCATTAGACCAAAAAGCTTGAAAACAGAAATTTTTCCCTCATTTTTTTTAAAAAGGATACTAATCTTTATTTAATAACTCTTGGTAGTTAAAAGACTGGTATTCATTCACTCAAAAAAAAATGATAGAATCATTAATGTTCAAACAGTGCTTTGAAAGTTTGACTTTTCAAAAGAAAATTTTTGTGTATTAATAATTTCAAATAGACTTCCTGCCAAGATGGCTGAGAGGAGGCACACATCTGCTTAAGCTCCACATTTTTTCTCAGAATTTAATTCATGACAAGCCTCAGAATTAGTGCTTGACTGAAAAAAAAACCACAAATAATTACCAAGAGAAGACATTTTTGAAATTCACCAAAAAAGGTTTTGCTCGAGGGCAGGGGTGGTTTTAGATCTGTCACAGGCTGAGGGCAGACAGCAGCATTGAGAGCACAGCAGGCAGCTTACAGCTGAGCAGACCTGAAAAGGAGGGATGTGATATCAGTTGTCTCTGCAGGGAAAACTTTATTACAATATTGGATATTTTGCTTCATCAGCAAGCCAGTAGACAAGCAGAGAAGCTAAAATCACAGGGGGTGAAGAATACAACCCCAACAGTTATGGTCTGTCAGGACCTGGCCACCCTCTCATAGTGTCTCAGCACACTCTCAGAGTCTCAGAGCACATGCACAGCACACCATTGCTGTCCTGCAAGTGCATCACTGCTTCTCCCACACCCCCGCAGTTGCCCCGCACAGTCTGTAGAAGAAGCTTGGTAACATCACCCAATGGCCCACCCCCCAAAAAAAAGCAGATTCCATTTTTTTTTGTTTTTGTTTTTTATTTTTTCTAGTTTGTCTTCTTTGATTCTTCTCTGACAAAATGAGGAAAACATTTAAACGGACTTTAACCATTGATAGCTTCTATATGGATAGAGAGCAGACTCTAAACGCTGAGGAGAGTAAAAATCAGACTGTCTCCAGATGAATCCCAAAAGGAAGATATCATCTGGTCCTCAACACAGATGAAACTCATAGAAGAAATTCAAAAGGCCCTCACAAGAGAGGTAGAAGAAAAATGAGAAAAGGAAACAGAAGCTTGGCAAGAGAGTCTTGATAAGTCATCTCACTCATCTGAAGACAGAGTGGATAAAGAAATCAAATCCTTGAAAAACACAAGTAGTGTACTGGAAAAAAATAGCTGTATAAAAAATAAAATTGGCGAAATGGAAAAAAAAATCCATAGAACAAAACAACTCGCTAAAAAGCTAAATTGGACAATTAGAAAAAGAAATAAAAAAGTGGATGAAGAAAATACTTCATTGAAAATCAGAATCAAACAAATGGAATGAAATTATTCGGCAGTCAAGCAAAACCCCAAAAAATGAAACAATGGAAAAAAATGTCAAATACCTTCTTGGGAAAACAACAGACCTGGAAAATAGATCCAGGATAGACAATATGAGAATTAATGGATTCCCTGAAAAATATGAGGGAAAAAAGGGCATGGACACTATTTTCTAGGACATTATCAAAGAGAACTGCCCAGAAGTCATAGAAACAGAGGGTAAAATAGGCATTGAAAGAGTTCATCAGTCACCTACTGAAAGGGATCCTAAAATCAAAACACTAAGAAATATAGTGGCCAAATGCCAGAAGGATCAGACAAAGGAAAAAAATACTGCAAGCAGCTAGAAAAAATCCAATTGAAATATAGAGGAGCCACAATAAGAATTATCCAGGATCTAGCAGCATCCATATTAAAGGATCGAAGGGCCTATAATATGATATTCTGAAAGTCTAAGGAACTTGGTATGCAACCAAAACTAAGTGACCCAGCCAAAATGACCATCTTTTTCCAGAGAAGAAAATGGACATTCAACAAAATAAGTGAATTTGACCTATTTTTACTGAAAAATCCAAAATGTAACAAAAAGTTTGATCTACAAATATAGAACTTAAGAGAAACCTAAAAAGGTAAAAATAAATCTTGGGAACTATATTTCTGCTACAAAGTTATATAAAGAATACATCTATACCTTGTTCTGGAAACTAGAGGTGGAAAGGAAATTGTACCAGAAAAAGGGTAAAGTGGGGGTACTACATCTCACGAAGGGGAAAAGGATATATCTGAGAGAAAGAATGGAAGGGGATGGATATAGTGTGTATCTTACTGCCATCAGAGTTGGATTAAGGAGAATAAATTTAGACATATTCGATTTATAGTGAAACTTCACCAACCTCATTGAAAAATGGGAAGGGGAACATGAAAAGGGAAGGAATAAGCTAAATGAAAGGGAATACAGAAATCGTGAGTAAAAGGAGTAAGATGGGGGAAAAACTCTATGGTGGAGGGAGAAATACTAAAAAGGGAAGGCTGTGAGAAGCAAGTGGTGCTCACAAGTTTAATACTGGGGAGAGGGGTAAGAGGGAAGTAAGGGAAAAAAGCATAAACAGGGGTTAATGAGAGGGCAAGTAATACAGAATTAGGAATTTTAACCATAAATGTGAATGGGGTAAACTCCCCCATAAACACGAAGTAGTTAGCAGAATGGATTAAAAGACAGAATTCTACAATACGTTGTTTACAGGAAAAACACCTGAAGCAGGGAGAATCATACAGAGTAAAGGTAAAAAGTTGGAGCAGAATTCACTATGCTTCAGATGAAGTCAAAAAAGCAGGGTTGCCATCCTTATCTCAGATCAAGCAAAAGCAAAAATTGATCTAAATAAAAGAGACAAAGAAGGGCATTATAACTTGATAAAGGGTAGCATAGATAATGAAATAGTATCAATAATTAAACATATATGCACCAAGTGGTGTAGCATCTAAATTCTTAAAAGAGAATTAAGAGAGCTGAAAGAACAAATAGACAGCAAAACTATAATAGTGGGAGATCCCAACCTTGCACTCTCAGAATTAGATAAATCAAACCACAAAATAAAAAAGAAAGAAGTCAGAGTTAAATAGAATACTAGAAAAGTTAGATATGATAGATCTGTTGAGAAAACTAAATGGAGACAGAAAGGATAACACCTTCTTCTCAGCAGTTCATGGAACCTATACAAAAACTGATGATATATTAGGACATAAAAACCTCAAACTCAAATGCAATAAGGGATATTTTTTTTTAATTTTATTTTTAATAGCCTTTTATTTACAAGATATACATATGGGTAATTTTACAGCATTGACAATTGCCAAACCTTTTGTTCCAATTTTTCCCCTCCTTCCCCCAAGCCCCTCCCCTAGATGACAGGATGATCAGTTGATGTTAAACATATTAACATATATATTAGATACACAATAAATATATATGATCAAACCATTATTTTGCTGTACAAAAAGAATCTAATTCTGAAATATTGTACAATTACCCTGTGAAGGAAATCCAAAATGCTGGCAGGCAAAAATATAGGGATTGGGAATTAAATGTAATGGTTCTTAGTCATCTCCCAGAGTTCTTTCACTGGGCATAGCTGGTTCAGTTCATTATTGCTCCATTGGAACTGGTTTGGTTCATCTCATTGCTGAGGATGGCCAGGTCTATCAGAATTGGTCATCATATATTATTGTTGATGAAGTATATAATGATCTCCTGGCCCTGCTCATTTCACTCAAAATCACTTTGTGTAAGTGTCTCTAGGCCTTTCTGAAATCATCCTGTTGGTCATTTCTTACTGAACAATAATATTCAATAATATTCATATATCACAATTTATTCAGCTATTCTTCAATTGATGGGCATCTACTCAGTTTCCAGTTTCTGGCCACTACAAAGAGGGCTGCCACAAATATTCGTGCACAATAAGATCCCTTAAACTTCTTTATGATCTCGTTGGGATATAAGCCCAGTACTAACACTGTTGGATCAAAGGGTATGCACAGTTTGATAACTTTTTGAGCATAGTTCCAGATTGCTCTCCAGAATGGTTTGATGTATTCACAATTCCACCAAGAAAGTATTAGTGTCCCTGTTTTCCCACTCCAACATTCTGCATGACCTTTCCCTGTCATTCTGGCCAACCTGACAGGTGTGTATGTCAGAATTGTGTTAATTTGCATTTTTCTGATTGATAATGACTTGGAGCATCTTTTCATATGGCTAGAATTAGCTTCAATTTCTTCATCTGAGAATTGTCTGTTCATATCCTTTGACCACTTATCAATTGAAGAATTCGCTTGATTTCCTATAAATTAGAGCCAATTCTCTATATATTTTGAAAATGAGGCCTTTATCAGAACCTCTGACTGTAAAAATATTTTCCCAGTTTATTACTTCCCTTCTAATCTTGTCTGAATTGGTTTTTTATGTTTTAAAACTTTTCAATTTGATGTAATAAAAATTTTGTATTTTGTGATCAGTAATGATCTCTAGTTCTTCTTTGGTCATAAATTCCTTCCTCTTCCACAGGTCTGAGAGGCTAAAGTATCCTGTGTTCCTCTAATTTATTTATAATTTCATTATTTATGCCTAGGTCATGAACCCATTTTGACCTTATCTTGGTGTACGGTGTTAAGTGTGGGTAGATGCCTAGTTTCTACCATATTAGTTTCCAATTTTCCCACCAATTTTTGTCAAACAATAAGTTCTTATCCCAAAAGCTGGGGTCTTTGGGTTTGGCAAACTCTAGGTTGCTATAGTTATACACTATATTGTCCTTTGAACATAATCTTTTCCACTGATCAACTAATCTATTCCTTAGCCAATACCAAATGATTTTGGTAACTGCTACTCTATAATATAATTTTAGATCTACTACAGCTAAGCCACCTTCATTTGATTTTTTTTCATTAATTCCCTTGAAATTCTTGACCTTTTATTTTTCCATATGAACTTTGTTGTTATTATTTCTAGATAATTGAAATACTTTTTTGGGACTCTGATTGGTATAGTGAAAAACAAATAGATTAGTTTAGGTAGTATTGTCATGTTTATTATATTAGCTTGCCCTATCCAAGAGCATTTAATATTTTTCCCATTGGTTAGAACAGACTTAATTTGTGTGGAAAGTGTTTTGTAGTTTTGCTCATAAAGTTTCTGATTTTCCCTTGGCAGATTTTTTTATACTATCAGTAGTTACTTTAAATGGAATTTCTCTTTGTAACTCTGACTGTTGGATTTTGTTAGTGATATATAAGAATGCTGATGATTTATATGGGTTTATTTTGTATCGTGCAACTTTGTTAAAATTGGGGATTATTTCTAATAACTTTTTAGTAGAATGTCTGAGGTCCTCTAAGTATACCATCATATCATCAGCAACAAGTGATAATTTGGTTTGCTCATTGCCTACTTTAATATCTTTAATCTCTTTCTCAACTCTTATTGCCAAAGCTACCATTTCTAATACAATATTGAATAATAACAGGGATAGTGGACAACCTCATTTCACTCCTGATCTTATTGGGAATGGTTGCAGTTTTTCCCCATTACACATGATGCTTACTGATGGTTTTAAATAGATGCTGCTGGTTATTTAAAGGAAAAGTCCCTTTATTCCTATACTCTCAAGTGTTTTTAATAGGAATGGATATTGAATTTTATCAAATGCCTTTTCTGCAACTGTTGAAGTGATCATATGGTGTCTTGTTAATTTGGTTATTAATATGGCCAATTATATTGATAGTTTTCTTAATATTGAACCAGCCCTGCATTCCTGGTATAAATCCTACTTGATCATAGTGTATTATCCTGGGGATGATTTTCTGTAGTCTTTTTGCTAATATTTTATTTAAGATTTTAGCATCAATATTCATTAGGGAGATTGATCTATAATTTTCTTTCTCTGTTTTCAACCTACCTGGTTTAGGTATCAGTACCATGTCTGTGTCATAAAAGGAATTTGGTAGGACTCCTTCATTACCTATTTTATCAAATAATTTATAGAGCATTGTGCCCAATTGTTCTTTAAATGTTTGGAAGGATTCACCTGTAAATCCATCTAGTCCTGGGGATTGTTTCTTAGGGAGTGAATTAATAGCTTGTTCTATGTCTTTTTCTGAAATGGGACTATTCAAGAAATTTACTTCCTCCTCTGTTAATCTGAGAAGTCTATATTTTTGGAGGTCATCATCCATTTCACTTAGGGTATCAAATTTATTGGCATAAAGTTGGCCAAAGTTACTCCTTATTATTGCTCTAGTTTCCTCTTCATTGGTGGAAAGTTCTCTCTTTTAATTTTAAAGATTACTAATTTGATTTTCCTCCCTCCTTTTTCTAAACAGATTTACCAAAAGCTTATCTATTTTATTGTTTTTTTTCATAGAACCAACTCTTAGTATTATTAATTAATTCAATAGTTTTTTTTACTTTTAATATTATTAATTTCTCCTTTTAATTTTAGAATTTCAAATTTAGTGTTCGATTAGGGGTTTTTAATTTGGTCTTTTTCTAGTTTTTTTAGTTGCAATCCCAATTCATTGATCTTCTCTTTCTCTATTTTATTCAAGTAAGCCTCTAAGGATATAAAATTTCCTCTTATTACTGCTTTGGCTGCATCCCACAAATTTTGGTATAATGTCTCATCATTGTCATTATCTTGAGGGAAATTATTGTGTCTATGATTTGCTGTTTCACCCAATCATTTTTTAGATGAGATTCTTTAGTTTCCAATTACTTTTTGGTCTATTTATCCCTAACTTTTTGTTGAATGTAGTTTTTATTGCATTGTCATCTGAAAAGAAAGCATTTACAATTTCTGCCTTCTTGCATTTAATTTTGAGGTCTTAAAGTCCAGTTATGCGGTCAATTTTTGAATAGGTTCCATGAACTGCTGAGAAAAAAGTATATTCCTTTCTGTCTCCAGTTTTCTCAAAAGATCTAACATACCTATTTTTTCTAATATTCTATTTACCTCTTTAATTTCTTTCTTATTTGTTTTGTGGTTTAATTTGTCTAATTCTGAGAGCACAAGGTTGCGATCTCCCACTATTACTGTTTTGCCAGCCATTTCTTCATGCAACTCTCTTAGCTTCTCCTTTAGGAAGTTATATGCTATACCACTTGGTGCATATATGTTTAGTATTGATATTGCTTCGTTGTTTATGCTACCCTTTAGCAGGATGTAGTTTCCTTCCTTATCTCTTTTGATTAGATCAATTTTTTCATTTGCTTGATCTTAGATAAGGATGGCTACCCCTGCTGTTTTGACTTCACCTGAAGCATAATAGATTCTGCTCCAGCCTTTTATCTTTACTCTGTATATATCTCCCTGCTTTAAATGTGTTTCCTGTAAACAACATATTGTAGAGTTCTGACTTTTGATCCAGTCTTCTATCTGCCTCCTCTTTATGGAAGAGTTCATCCCTTTCACATTTATAACTAAAATTTCTAATTCTGTATTTTCTGCCATCCTAATATCCCCAGATTATGCTTTTATTTTTTCTTGTCCCCCTAACCTTCTTTCCCAGTTTTAAACTTATGTGCTCCACATGTATCACAACGCTCACCCTCTTTAAAATCACCCCTCTCCCCTTTGAATCTCGTCTCCTTCCTTTTACCCTTGCCTTATTATTCTTTTTCTTTTCCCTTTTCCTCTCCCCATTTTAATGAGACGAGAGATTTTTCTGTAAAGCAAGTATGTTATTTATTTTCTCTTTGAGCCAACTCTGATGAGAGTAAGATTCAAATAATGTTCCTCTCCCTCTCTCAGTTCCCTTAGATATGATAAGTTTCCTTTGCCTCTTTGTGGGATGTAGTTTCCCTCTTTTTATTCCTCCTTTTCCCCTTTTCTGAAATTATCCCTTTTCCATTTCTACTTTCCTTTTTTTTAGGTTATATCAGTAAAATCAAATTATACATATATTCTTTTTGTATATTCACAACTGAAACACAATTCTCAAGAGTCCCTTTTACCTTTTCTGCATCTCTTGAGTCCTATGGATGGAGATCAAATTTTTTGTTTAGTTCTAGTTTTTTCCTTAGAAACAAATGGAATTCCTTTGTTTCATTAAATGTCCATCTTCTTCCCTGGAAGAAAATGCTCAGCTTAGCTGGGTAGTTTATTCTTGGCTGCATTCCAAGTTCTTTTGCCTTTTGGAATATCAAATTTCAGGCCCTTCGATCCTTTAATGTGGAGACAGCCAGATCTTGTGTGACCCTTATTTGGCACCTTGGTATTTGAATTGTTTTTTTTGTTTGTTTGTTTGTTTGTTTGTTTTTTTCCTAGCTGCTTGTAATTTTTTTTTCCTTAATCTGATAGTTCTGAAATTTGGCCATTATATTTCTTGGAGTTTTTATTTTAGGGTCTTTTTCAGAAGGTTTTCGATGAATTCTTTCAATGCCTATTATACCCTCTGATTCTAATACCTCTGGACAGTTCTCCCTTGATGATTTCTTGTAAAATAGTATCTAGACTCTTTTTTTTTTCCATCATAATTTTTGGAAAGTCCAATAATCCTTAAGTTATCTCTCCTAGATCTATTTTCCTGGTTTGTCATTTTCCCAAGTAGATATTTCATGTTTTTTTCCCAATTTATCACTTTCTTTTTTGGTTTTGCTTGACTGATTTTTGTTGTCTCAATGAATCATTAGTTACTATTTGTTCAGTTCTGATTTTTAATGAATTATTTTCTCCATTAGCTTTTTTTACTTCTTTCTGTATATGTCCAATTGAGTTTTTAAATGAATTTTTTTTGCTCTATGGAACTTTTTTTCCATTTCACTAATTTTTTTTAGTGAATTATTTTCTTTTTCCAATTCACAGACAATACTTTCTTGCGAATTCTTTGTCTTTTCCAATTCACAAATCTTACTTTCCAGAGATTTTTTTACTTTTTCCAATTCACAAATTTTGTTTCCTGTACTTCCTGGGAATTTTTTTACCTTTTAAAATTCATATTTCAGCAAGTTGTTACTTTCTTGCATCACTTCTCTTTCCTTTCCTCGTTTTTCTTCTAACTCTCTTTTGAGACCTTTAATGGTCTCTTCTATAAGAACTTTATGTAAGAGGGAACAGATAACATTTCCCTTAGGGTTATTGTCTGGTGGCTGTTTTCTATGAGTCTCTTCTGGATTGCAGACCTGTTATTTTTCTGTGTAGAAACTATCTATCATCCTTGTCATTTTGGGACCGGAATTCTCTGCCTGGAAGTCTCTGCCTGGAGCAATTAGCCCTGCCAAAGTTCTATTGCCCCAAGCCAAGTCCCCGCACTGTGCACATTAGAGGCTACCCTGGACTGTGCCCCCCTGCCATGCAGGTTTGCAACTACCCCAAGGAAAAGCCCGGTATTGTGGGTTGGGGCTGCGAGCTTGTGCTGCGATCTGTGCTCTTACTTCTGGTTTGGGGCTCCACTCAGAGCTTCTAGTTCTCTCCCTGCCCCTTCTGATCTTCTCCCTGTCCCAAAGACATACCTTTTCTGGCAAGACTCCAAATTATCTTCCGCTGCTGAATTGATTTGCTTCTAATTTTTATGAGTAGTAGCAGTCAGATCTATTTTTGATGCTGGATATAATATTGATAGTGAGGGTAGGAGAGGGGCTTAGAGAGTCTCATATGCCTTCTCTGCCATCTTGGCTCCCCCCAAGGCAGAAATATTAATGCATCCTTTTCAGAACATGATGCATTGAAAATTACATTCAATAAAAAGGAAGGGGAAAATAGAGCAAAAAATAATGGGAAACTAAATAATCTCATACTAAAGAATGATTGGGTGAAACAGCAAATCATAAACATAATTAATAACTTCACCCAAGAAAATTACAATAATAAGATGTCATACCAAAATGTGTGGGATCCAGCCAAAGCAGTAATAAGGAGAAATTCCATATCTCTAGAGGCCTACAAATTCCACATCTCTAGAAGCCTACTTGCATAAAATAGAGAAAGATAAGGTCAATGATTTGGGCTTGCAGCTAAAGATGCTAGAAGGTGAACAAATTAATAACCCCCCAGTCAAACACTAAACTTGAAAGTATAAAAATAAAAGGAGAAATCAATAAAATTGAAAGTAAAAAAAAACCTATTGAATTAATTAATAAAACTAAGAGTTGGTTCTATGAAAAAAGCAACAAAATAGACAAATCCTTAGTAAATCTGATTAAAAAAAGGAAAGAGGAAAATCAAATTGTTACTCTTAAAAATGAAAAGGGAGAACTTGCCACTAATGAAGAGGAAATTAGAACAATGATGAGGAGTTACTTTGCCCAACTTTATGCCAATATCGACAAATGAAATGAAAGAAAACCTTCAAAAATATAGCTTGCCCAGATTATCAGAAGAAAACGTAAATAGACTAAACAGTCCTATTTTAGAAAAAGAAATGGAACAAGCTATTAACCAATTCCCTAAGAAAAATTCCCCAGGACCAGATGGATTTACATGTGAATTCTACCAAACATTTAAAGAACAATTAACTCCAATGCTATATAAACTATTTGAAAAAATAGGGATTGAAGGAGTGCTACCAAATTCCTTTTATGATACTGACATAGTCATGATACCTAAGCCAGATAGGTCGAAAACAGAGAAAGAAAATTATAGGCCAATCTCCCTAATGAATATTGATGTTAAAATCTTAAATAAAAAATTAGCAAAAAATTACAGAAAAGCATCCTCAGAATAATACACTATCACCAAGTAGAATTTATGCCAGGAATGCAGGGCTGGTTCAATATTAGGAAAACTATTAGCATAATTGACTATATCAATAACCAAATTAACAAAAACCATATGATCATCTCAATAGATGCAGAAAAAGCATTTGATAAAATCAAACATCAATTCCTAATAAAAACACTTGAGAGGATAGAAACAAATGGACTTTTTACAAAAATAGTCAGAAGTATCTATTTAAAACCATTAGTAAGCATAATATGCAATGGGGAAAAATTGGAACCTTTTCCAATAAGATCAGGAGTGAAACAACGTTGCCCTGTATCGCCCTTATTATTCTAGATTGTATTAGAGACGCTAGCCTTGGCAATAAGAGTGGAGAAAGAGATTAAAGGAATTAAAGTAGATAATGAGGAAACCAAACAATCACTCTTTGCAGATGATATGATGTTATACTTAGAGAACCCCAGAGATTCTACCAAAAAGCTATTAGAAATAATTCATAATTTTAGCAAAGTTGCAGGATACAAAATAAATCCACAGAAATCCTTTGCATTTTTATAAATCACCAACAAAATCCAACAGCAAAAGATACAAAGAGAAATGCCATTCAAAATAACTGTTGATAGCGTAAATTATTTATGAATATATTTACCAAAGGAAAGTGAAGAATTACATGAGCAAAATTACAAAAAAAAAACTTTCCACACAAATAAAATCAGATTTAAATAATTGGAAAAATAGTAAGTGCTCTTGGATAGGCCAAGTGAATATAATAAAGTTGACAATACTCCCTAAACTAATCTATTTATTTAGTGTTACACCAATCAGACTCCCAAGAAAATATTTTCATGATCTAGAAAAAATACAACAAAATTCAAATGGAAGAATAAATGGTAGAGAGTCTCAAGAGAAATAATGAAAAAAATCAAATGAAGGTGGCATAGCTCTACCTGATCTAAAAGTATATTATAAAGCAGCAGTCACCGAAACCATTTATATTGGCTAAGACATAGATGAGTTTGTCGGTTTGTTTGTGGAATAGGTTAGGTTCACAAGACAAAATAGTCAATTATATCAATCTAGTGTTTAACAAACCCAAAGATCCTAACTTTTAGGATAAGAATTCATTATGTGACAAAAACTACAGAGATACTGGAAATAAGTATGGCAGAAATTAGTCATGGACCCATATTTAACATCATATTCCAAGATAAGATCAAAATGGGTCCATGATTTAGTCATAAAGAATGAGATTATAAATAAATTAGAGGAACATAAGATAGTTTACCTCTGAGACTTGTGGAGGAGGAAGAAATTTGTGACCAAAGATGAACATGAAATCATTATTGATCACAAAATAGAAAATTTTGATTATATCAAATTAAAAAGCCTTTGTACAAACAAAACTAATTCAAACAAGATTAAAAGGAAAGCAACAAACTGGGAAGACAGTTTCCCAGTTAAAGGTTCTGATAATTATCTCATTTCCAAAATACAGAGAGAATTTGACTGGAATTTATGAGAAATCAAGCCATTCTCCAATTGATAAATGTTTAAAGGAAATGAACAGACAATTTTCAGATGATAAAACTGAAACTATTTCTTCTCATATGAAAGTGTTCCAAATCACTATTGATCAGAGAAATGCAAATTAAAACAACTTTGAGATACCACTACACACCTTCAGATTGGATAAAATGACAGGAAAAAATAATGATGGATGTTGGAGTGGATGCTGGAAAACTGGGACATTGATGCATTGTTGGTAGAGTTGTGAATTGATCTAATCATTCTGGAGAGCAAACTGGTATTATGCCCAAAAAGTTTTCAAACTGTTCACACTCTTTGATCCAGCAGTGTTATTCCTGGACTTATATCCCAAAGAAATACTAAAGAAGGGAAAGGGACCAATATGTGCCAAAATATTTGTAGCAGCCCTTTTTTGTAGTGGCTAGAAACTGGAAAATGAATGGATCCCCATCAAATGGAGAATGGGTGCGTAAATTGTCGTATATGAATGTCATGGAATATTATTGTTCTGTAAGAAATGACCAGCAGGATGAATACAGAGAAGCTTGCAAAGACATACATGAACTGATGCTAAATTAAATGAGCAGAACCAAGAGATCATTATATACTTCAACAATCATACTGTATGAGGATGTGTTCTGATGGAAGTGGATTTCTTCAACAAAGAGATGTATTTCATTTCCAGTTGATCAATGGTGGACAGAAGCAGCTACACCCAAAGAAAGAACACTGGGAAATGCATGTAAACTGTTTGCATTTTTGTTTTTCTTCCTGGGTTATTTTTACCTTTTTTATGCAATTCTTCCTGTGCAACAAGAGAAGTGTTTGGTTCCACTCACATATATTTTATCTAAGATATACTGTGACATATTTAACATGTATAGGACTGCTTACCATCTGGGGAAGGAGTAGACGGAGGGAGGGGAAAAGCCGAAACAGAAGTGAGTGCAAGGGATAATGTTGCAAAAAATCACCCTGGCATGGGTTCTGTTAATAAAAAGGTATAATTATTTTAAAAAAAATTCTAATTAAATCAGATAAAGTGTACATACTAATGGGCTGACTAGTTGAGACCTGAGAAAGCAGCACTGTCACAATGCACTTCTATTATGATCAAAACAAAACTTTTTGCTTTTATGATGCTTTACATAAATTCTTTGTATTTAAAATTTCCATTTATAGAGTGCTAATTAAATTCTTTACCTTTTCCAATCGACAAATTCTTTTTCCATGCACTTCTTGGGAGTTTATTTTTTACCTTTTCTAGTTCACATATCAGGAAGTTGTTACTCTCTTGCATAGCTTCTCTTTCCTTTCTCCATTTTCTTCTAGTTCTCTTTTAAGATTTTTAGTCTCTTCTAGGAGAGCCTTTTGTTTTGCAGACCAACAATTGTTTGGTGACTGTCTGCTATTAGTCTCTTAGGGGTTGAAAACCTGCTCTCTTTCTATATAGAAACTATTGATATTCCTTTTGACTTTTTTTATTCATTTTTTAAAAATCCGTAGTGTCTGCCTTCAGGGCCAAGAGGTTACCAGCTTCCTCTACAGAACAGGGATAGGTGTATGGAGGGATACCTGTCCTGCCAAACCAGCTACAAAGAGCAGTGAGTTACAGGAGTGCTCTGGGAAACTCTTTCCCACTGGAAGTAATTCAGGCCTTCACTGCTGAGCTGAGGAAGTACCCTTCAAAAAACTCTGCTGTGAAGTTTAATGACTTCCCTGGGGCTAGAGGCTGAGATGTGAAAGTGTCACTATCCCAGGCCAAAGCCTGCCATGGGTTTTAGCAGCTGACCAGGGAATAGCCCCACAGGGACCAGAAGTGTCCCATCCCAAGGAAGCATAGTCCCACTGAGAAAGTTCTATTGTCCTAGGCTGAGCTTCCACTGTGCAGATTAGAGGCTGCCCTGGGCTATGCTCCCTTGTGCAGATTTGTAATGCTTTCAGAATGCAGCTACACAGTTGTGCTGTGGTCTGTGCTGAGTCACTTCCCCGTTTTGGGGGGTTATAGTCAGATCTTGTTAGGTTCTAGTGTTTTTTTTAATACCCTCTGCTTTTGGCTTTAATTTCTCTGCCATTTTAATGATTTGTAATCAAGGCAGAGCAGTCAGTTTATGGCAGAGTTGTTTCTATAATTTTTCTAGCTACAGAGGTCTCCTCCACCCCTGGTCTGCACCAGATGCGTCTCTCCTATCTCCCTGCCTGCTCTGGTCTGTTCCCACCCCTCAAGAAAAACCTGCTCTGGTGAGCTTCCAGATTATCTTCTGCTGGTAAATTGTTATGCTTCTAATCTTCATGAATTTTAGCAGTCAAGCACTATTTTTGATTTGATTTTTTTTATTATAGCTTTTTTATTTACAAGTTATATGCTTGGGTAATTTTACAGTACTGACAATTGCTAAAACTTTTGTTCCAATTTTTTCCCTCCTTCCCCCAACTCCCTCCCCCAGATGGTAGGTTGACCAATACATGTTAAATATGTTAAAGTATAAATTAATGTCAAGCATTATTTTTGAGGCTGGATTTCATAATTGGTCATTAGGGCATGAGAGGAGTTTAGGAAGTTGGGTATGCCTTCTGCACCATCTTGGCTCCACCCTCGTCCTATGTAGTCTTAATAAATGCTGAGACCCTAGCTTTGTGGGATTATACTCTTTACCTCCTGTGTTTACAGCTTCTCTGCTTGTCTATCGGCTTGCTGCCAGGGCAAAGTAGCCAACACTGCTAAAGCTCTCCCCACAGAAATGGCTGAGATCACACCCCACCCCCCTCAAGTCTGCTCAGCTGTGAGCTGTCTGCCTTACTCTATCTGCTGTGCTGCCGCTACCTGCCTTCAGATTGTGCCCAATCTAACCATCCCTACCCATGAGCAAAAACAGACTTTTTCTGGCAAATTTTGAGGATATCTTCTCTTGGTAATTATTTGTGCTTTTTTTTTTCAGTCAAGCACTAATTGCAAGCTTGACAAGTCAAGCACTTGTCATGATATAAATTATTCTGAGAAAAGACAGAGCTTAAGTAGATATGTGTGTCCTCTCCGTCATCTTGGCTGGAAGTCTTTGTACCTTATTTCTAAATCCAGTTTTTCTTGTGCAGCAAAATAACTGTATGGATATGTATACATATACTGTATTTAACATATAGAAAGATATGTAACAGTAACAAGAAGATCATGCAATGATCAACGGTTATGACATGGCTTTTTTTTTTTTTAACAATAAGATGATTCCTGGCAATTCCAATAGACATGATGGAAAGAGCCATCCACATCTAGAGATAGAACTAAGCAGCATAGTACTTTTATCTTTTCTTGGTTATTATTATTTTTTCTTTCTCTTGTTTTTCCATTCTTTTGATGTGATTATTCTTGCGCAGCATGATAAATATCAAAATATATTTAGAATAATTGCACATGTTTAACCTTTACTGCATTGCTTACTGTCTTGGTGCAAGAGGCGAGGAAAGTGAGAGAAAGGGGAAAAAAATGGAACACAAGGTTTTACAAAACTTAATATTGAAAACTCTATCTTCATGGAATTGGAAAAATAAAGTGGTATAATAAAAAAGAAAAGTGGAAAAATAAATGTTGATAATATAAAATATTTGTATATTTATCTGCCAAGTGAAATTCAACTATATAATTGAATTATATAACTATATAAGCAAAACTACAAAACACTTTCCACACAAATAAAGCCAGATCTAAGCAATTGGAAAAAAAATATCAACTTCTTCTGGATAGGTTGAGTAAATATAATAAAGATATTACTCCCTAAACTAATCTATTTATTTAGTGCTATACCAATCAGCCTCCCAAGAAACTATCTTACTGAACTAGAAAAAAATAACAACAAAATTCATCTGGAAGAGCAAAAGGTCAAGAATTTCTAAGGAATTAATGAAGACAAAAGCAAATGAAGGTGGCCTAGCTGCACTAGATCTAAAACTACATTATAAAGCAGCAGTCATCAAAACCATGTGAAGTGTCGAACTCTACTGATATTTAAGAACTCTGAGAAAAGTATACTTAAAACAAAGATACTTACAGCAGGGTGTTTACTCAGTGTGATTGATGAGATAATGGTTCTCTAGTTTGCATATACTAAGTATTTAGTGTGATATGGTGATGTAATGGTTCTACAGTTGGCACATGCTCAGTGTGCTGTAGTGATGTAATTGTACGAAGGTATTTAAGAGCTGAGAGGACTGGAGAGGAGTGAGTGTATGCTTGAGCTTGAACTCAGATTCACAGACTCCAGACTCCAGACTCTATCTTGGACCATCCTCATGATGGATCTTCTGCCTTCAACATTTCTCTACCAAGACAAAGGCCTGTTAAGAGATCCTCCAGAAAGCTAGTCTGGACATTATAGAGAAGTTGATCAGTGGAATAGGTTAGGTTCACAGAAGAAAATATCCAGTAACTATAACAATCTAGTACTTGACAAACCCCAAGCCCCACCTTTTAAGATAAGAATTCACTATTTAACAAAAAATGCAGGAAAAATTGGAAACTAGTATGGTAGAAAGTAGTCATAGACTCACACCTAACAACACATACTAAGATAAGGTTGAAATGGGTTCATGATGTAGACATAAAGAATGATACTATAAACAAATTAGAAGAACATAGGATAGTTTACCTCTCAGATTTGTGGAGGAGGAAGGAATTTGTGAACAAAGAACTAGAAATCATTATTGATCATAAAAGAGATAATTTTGATTATATCATGTTAAAAAGTTTTTGTACAAACAAAACTAATGCAGACAAGATTACAAGGGAAGCAATAAACTGGAAAAACATTTTTATATCCAAAGGATCTGATAAAGGCCTCATTTCTGAAATATATAGAGAATTGACTCAAATTTATAATAGTTCAAGCCATTTTCCAGTTGATAAATGGTCAAAGGATATGAACAGACAATTTTCAGATGAAGAAATTGAAATTATTTCAAGTCATATGAAAAGGTGCTCCATATCACTATTGATCAGAGAAATGCAAATTAAGACAATTCTGAGATACCACTACATACCTGTCAGATTGGCTAAGATGACAAGAAAAAGTAATGATGAATGTTGAAGGGGATGTGAGAAAACTGTGACACTGAATTATTGGTGGAACTGTCAACAGAGCCAACCCTTCTGGAGAACAATTTGGAACTATGGTCAAAAAAATTATCAAACTATGCATACCCTTTGATCCAGCAATGTTACTCTTGGGATTATATCTCAAAGAGATCCTCCTAAATAAGGAAAAGGGATTAACATGTGTAAAAATGTTTGTAGTAGCCCTCTTTGTAGTGGCAAGGAACTAGAAACTGATTGGACGTCCATCAATTGGAGGATGGCTGAATAAATTGTGGTATAAGAATGCTTTGGAATATTATTGTTTTGTAAGAAACAACCAGCAGAATGTTTTTTAGAGAGGCCTGGAGAGACCTACATGAACTGATGCTAAGTGAAATGAACAGAACCAGGACATCATTATACACAGCAACAAGACTATACGTAGTTAAATTCTGATGGAAGTGACTCTCTTCAATATTGAGATGACTCAAACCAGTTCCACTTGTGCAGTGACAAAGAGAACCAGCTACACCCAAAGAAAGAACTGTGGGAACAAAGTATAGAATACAACATAGCATTCTTACTCTCTCTATTGTTATTTGCTTGCAATATGTTTTCTTTTTCAGTTTTTCTTTTTCTTCCTTCTTGATCTTATTTTTTCTTTGTAATAGAATATCTGTATAAATATGTATACATATATTAGATCCAACATGTATTTCAACATATTTAATGTATATTGCACTACCTTCCAGCTCAGGGAGGTGGTGGGGGAAGTCAGGGAAAATTTCCAACAAAAGGTTATGCAAGGGTCAATGTTGGAAAAATCACCCATGCATATATGCCTTGTAAATAAAAAGCTTCAATAAAAAAAATGAATTCATATTTGACAAAAAGTACTGGAAAACTTGGAAACTAGTATAGCAGATACTAGGCATTGACTCACACATAACACCTTATACCAAGATAAGACTGAAAAGGGGTCATGATCTAGACATTAAAAATTATATTATAAACAAATTAGAAGAACATGAGATACTTTACCTGTCAGATTTATGGAAGAAGAAGGAGTTTGTGACCACAGAAGAACTAGAGATCATTATTGATCACAAAATAGATAATTTTTATTATATTAAGTTAAAAAGTTTTAGTACAAACAAAACTAATGCAGACAACATTAAAAGGGAAGCAATAAACTAGGAAAACGTTTTTGCCTTCAAAGGTTTTTATAAAGGTCTCATTTCCAAAATATATAATGAATTGACTCAACTTTATAAGAATTCAAAGCATTCTTCAGTTGATAAATTGTCAAAGGATATGAACAATTTTCAGATGAAAAAATATTGAAACTATTTCAAGTCCTATGAGCAGGTGCTCTGCATTTCTATTTATCAGATAAATGCAAATTAAGATAACTGAGATATCACTATACACCTCTCAGATTGGTTAAAATGTCAGGAAAAGATAATGATGAATGTTGGAGGGAATGTGGAACAATTGGTACACTGATACATTGCTGGTGTATCTGTGAATGGATCCAATCATTTTGGAGAGCAATGTGAAACTATGATCAAAAAACTGTCAAACTGTGCATACTCTTTGACTCAGCAGTGTTTCTCCTGGGCCTATATCCCAAAGAGTTCTTAAAGTAGTAAAAGGTGTCCACATGTGCAAAAATGTTTGTGGCAGCTCTTTTTGTATTGACAAGAAACTGGAAACTGAATGGATGCCCATCAACTGGAGAATGGCTCAATAAGTTATAGTATATGAATGTTATGGAATATTATTGTTTTGCAAGAAACAACCAGCAGGATGGTGTCAGAGAGTCTTGGAGAGACTTCCATCAACTGATTTTAAGTGAAATGAGCAGAACCAAGAGTTCCTTATTTAATGCAACAACAAGACTATATAATGATCAATTCTGATGTATGTGGCTCTTTTCAACAATGATATGATTCAAACCAATTCCAACTGTTCAGTGATGAAGAGAGCCATCTACACCCATCTATACCATGGGAGCTAAGTGTGGACCACAACATAGCATTCTCACTTTTTCTGTTGTTATTTGCTTGTATTTTGTTTTCTTTTCCAGTTTTTTTTCTTTCTGGATCTGATATTTTTGTGTGTGCAGCAAGATAACTGTATAAATGTGTATACAAATATTGGATTTAACATATATTTTAACATATTTAACTTGTATTGCACTACTTGACATCTAGGCAAGGGGGTGGGGTAAGAAGGGAATAATTTGGAACAGAAGGTTATTCAAGGGTCAGTGCTGAAAAATTACTGATGCATATGTTTTGTAAATAAAAAGCTTTAATTAAAAATAAAAACCACAAAAATTTTCTTAATTAGAGATGTGGGGAAAATAAGAAAAATGTGGACAACGATTATTTTGATGAAGTAATTGTTTAAATATAAGGAATGAATCCATTCAATATGGAAACTAAGCTTCCTCAAATTTAGACCCTTGACAAGTGTCTTTGACTAAGTACTCTTTGTGTTAACAAGAAGAAAACCTGAACAGAAGCAAAAGAACTTTAAGCCATAAGCAACTGATGACTACCACAAGTATCTCGGAAACTAATTATGCCCTTAGTCTTGTCACTATTTGAATACATGACATTGAACTTGTCCCATTCAATATCATCCAACTCAGCTAGTGTTCACTTTGTCATTTAAAAGCAAATGACTTGTATTATTTTTATATTCATATGGAATAACCGTTTTGGATGTAAATGCTTAAAATAAAACTCCTTCTTTCATAGCAGATCCATCAAACATTGAAGCCCAAGTCAAGGCCTTCCCTTCTTTTCTGATCATTGCCTGACCTATTTTGTTCTTATTGACTACTTGTTATTCAGTTACTGAGGATTGTTATCACTCTAGCCCAGAAACACTTGGTTATATTTAAGGCTTTTGCCTAGTATTGAATTCGATGTCACAACCAAGTTTTATAGCATCGAGGAATTGCTTTGATAAATGGCCTTGACATTAGAGTTTGCACGACTCCACCTTCAATGTCATCACAACAGAGCATAAGTGTTAAAGTATGACCATTGCTGCCTTCCCAAAACATATTAACTTGAAGCTCACTCTATCTCTGCATCCCATAGGCACAATAAATGGAGAAAATAACACATTTACAAACTGATAAAATCCAGCAAAGCTAATAAAATCAGACACTTTATAGCTTGGCTAATAGTGTCCTTTGAAGGGCATCAAATAACACATCATGTAGTGCTCAGGGGAAAATCAAATTAGGTACAGCAATGTCCCTTCAGAACTAACACATTTGAATAGACAGCAGATATCGGAGCTAATCAACATGCATTGGTAGATATTTTGTCATTAATACATTGTGTTAACATGGCATTATGCAGCTTTGATATGAAATAGAAAGCAATTATTTCTTAAACAAGTTCAGATTTCAGGCTGAATCCAGTTTTGAAAGTTTTATATGAGTAGGGGTCATTGTATAGTGGTAACAGTGATCAAAACTGATGAAGCTGAAAAGTATTTGATTTACCTAGATTAACATTGGCCCTACCTATATTTTTACAGATTACCCTGCTTCCCCTTGCTCCTCCAAAAATCCTTCTACTGCTTTCCATATTGCTACTTTTAAAGAACATGTATGGGTACCTCTAAGTCATATACTCCAAGGACAAATGAAGTCTATCTAAAACCTAATTATACTTTGAACCAAAACCTATGAGCCAACAATAGCAATATTTACACATTGCTTACTTATATGAGTCAGACACTGTGTGCTTTACGATTACTCTCTTATTGGACAAAAAAATAATTCCCAAAGACTTAATAAGTAAGGCAGTTTCAGAGTTTAAAAGAGCTCTCTATTTCCCTGGTTGAGAAAAATAATGAATAAGACCAAAATATTAAATCCAATCTATCAATCAATTTGTTTTGTACTCAGTGTACTCCAAAAAGAAAAAGTGAATGGGGATTTATAAATGATAGAGGTCTCAAACTATAGAACAAATGAAAATGACATTGTCTTGATAAAATTATATGCTGCATTATTAAAAAGGTGTTTTGTGAATATTTAAAATGTTATATAGTGAAATGATGATTACTATGAAACAACATGGGTTCCCTAAGAACAAGCCATGATAAAGTGAACCTCGTTTCCTTATTTTTATTCATAACAATAATGTTTTAGATTTATTTTCTCAAAATGTGGGTCTGTAATACATTTGGTGCTGAGAACTTATGATGAGGAAATTTCCTCTGGCCAATGAAGGTTGGGAACTATTATTAAATTTATAATCTTAGTAATTTATCAAAGGTACTGAAAGTTTACTAAAAATAATCTAGTCAGGAAATGTTGTAGATAGGATTTAAAGCACTATGAAGATACTCTGAGGTGATCTTTTTAATCTATTATATCACAATGATCTTGTTATTTTTCAATCAGATTCAACTCTTCATGATCCAGTTTGGAGTATTTTTGGCAGATACTCAAGCAATTTGTGTTTCCTTCCAACTTATTTTACAGATAAGAACAATGAGAAAAACAGGGTTAAATGACTTGGTCAGAGTTATACAAGCTAGTAAGTATTGAAAAGTGAGATTTTAACTTGGGAAGGTAAGTTTTTCTAACTCTAGATCCAACATTCTGTCCACTGTGCTCTTTAGCTGTCTAGGGATCTTTTACTGCATTAAAAGAACATGGTGTCAGAATAATAGCAGTGATAAACACTATATTCTACTTTGGTCATTACACAAATGGAGTCCACTTCTGAAAATCATATTTTAAGAAAGCCATTGTCAAGTTGGAGTGTGTAATAAAGAGGTTCTGGAAAGTAAGTAGATAACGTATTTAACATGTATTGGTCTACCTGCTATCTGGGGAAAGGGGTGGGAGGACAGAGGGGAAAATTGGAACAAAAGGTTTTGAATTGTCAATGCTGAAAAATTACCCATGCATATACCTTATAAATAAAAAGCTATAATAAAAATAATAATAAAGTATAGTAGAGATGGTAATCAATATAAAAGAACATTATTTGCAACATATTGAGAAGGAAGGAGAAATGATGCTATAGGACTCAATCCCTTTAATTTTTCCACCAAATTCCTACCTTTCCTCTTCACTGCACTTTTAATTACCTAAAGAAAAATTTACCAGGGTCCTCCTTCACTGATGTCTTATCTATATAGAAAGAAATGTTTCAGGCTTTCTTTTGTACAACAGAATTCATTTTTCTGTTCTGAAGGAATTCTGTATAGAAAGTACCAGACACTTTCTGATCCTAAAATAACATTTTAAATATCGAAAAAAATAAGAACAATTGAAACTAAATCTCTTTGGGAAGAGCAAAAAGTTTTCAACATTACATGGTTGATATTAGAGGGGAAGAAAGTTTAGGAGAGAATACAGACTATAAAATCAGTGGGTGATGAATGGAGAATTATTTTCTCATACCTAAATAATGTTGAAGGTCCAAGATTCTACTAGCAAATACAGACTCCAATAAATAAATAAATGTTTTAGCCAATATATTACATTGCATCTTAAGCCTTAAGATTCATGATCCCAATAAACTTACACATTCATCAAAATAAACTAATAAATAAATACGGGTCATATCAGATAAAACTTCATTAAATACTGGAGATGTTTAGAGAAGAAAATAAAAGATTAGGACTTAAGAAAAGTGGGATCTGTGCTTTAAAAAAGATTGAAAACTTCTTATTAAAAAGAGGAATTAATGATTTATTTTTGAGTCCCCAAAACTTTCTGAATTGGAAAATAGAATTCTTAGGGCAAGGGTATGCAAAAAGAACCAGACTGAGAAGGCAATTATTTTTTTAATAGCCTTTTATTTATAGGTTATATGTATGGGTAACTTTACAGCATTGACATTTGCCAAACCTCTTGTTCTAATTTTTCCCCTCCTTCCCCCCACTCTCTCCCCCAGATGGCAGGATGACCAGTAGATGTTAAATATATTAAAATATAAATTAGATACACAATAAGTATACATGACCAAACCATTATTTTGCTGTACAAAAAGAATCAGACTCTGAAATATTGTACAATTAGCCTGTGAAGGAAAACCAAAATACAGGTGGGCAAAAATATAGGGATTGGGAATTCAATATAATGGTTTTCAGTCATCTCCCAGAATTCTTTCACTGGGCATAGCTGGTTCAGTTCATTACTGCTCCATTGGAACTGATTTGGTTCATCTCATTGCTGAGGATGGCCAGGTCCATCAGAACTGGTCATCATATAGTATTGTTGTTGAAGTATATAATGATCTCTTGGCCCTGCTCATTTCACTCAGCATCGGTTCATGTAAGTCTCTCCAGCCCTTTCTGAAATCATCCTGTTGGTCATTTCTTAGAGAACGATAATATTTCATAATATTCATACACCACAATTTATTCAGCCATTGAGAATGCAATCATTATATGAGTTAGTTAACCTTCTTAAAGCACCCTGTAAGAATTGATAACAATGGTGTAAAACTAGAAAAACAATTATTATGATTGCAACTGCTAATTATTAAACTCCAGTAACAGCATTAGATTGATCATGATGATGATGATGTGTATAAGGATGTGCGTGTATGTGTGTGTGTGTGTGTGTGTGTGTGTGGGTGTGTGTGTGTGTGTGTGACTGAGAGAGAAGGAAAGAGAGATAGAGAGAGACAGAGAGACAGAGAGACAGAGGCAGAGAAACCGAGACAGAGACATAGTCAGAGACAGAGAATTAAACATTTTTTGAATGCCAGAACATTATAGCATGATGAAAAACACTAGAATCAAACAGAAAATTTGACATTCAAAGGCAAGATTTAAGAGAAACATAAAAAAGTAAAAATGAAACAGTAATCACAAAGATCTCAATAAAGTTGAACTCTTTGCATTCCTATATAGGAAAATGATTCATGTAAACCACAAAAACTTTAGCATTATTGGTGTGGTTAAAAGTAGATTACATAGAGGACAGAGATGTAAGCATAGAGTGACAAAGAGGAATACACTGAAAGAACAGGAAAGGGGTGGATAGAATGGCAAAGGAAGAGACAGAATGGGGAATATTTTTCTCATATAAGAGAGCAATACAGGGAAGAACTTTTACAATAAAGGAAGGGAAGGTGATATTGTGAATACTGTTTGAATCATATTATTAGTGAAATTTGTTCAAAAAAACTATGCCACTATTAAGTCAGTAACCCAATAAAGATAAAGGACCTATATGTACAAAAATATTTGTAACAGCTTTTTAGGATTCTCATGAAATACGGAATGGGTAAACATATTTAAGAAATGACAAGGAAGATGATTTCAGAAAAAAAATTATATGAGAAGACATATGAACTGATGCAAAATGAAGTGAGAAGTAGTGGGAGATTATTATGTACTTAATAGCAATGTTGTAATGTTGATAATTATGAAAGACTTGCATGTTCTGATCAATAATTATCAAGACATTTTCAAAGCATTCATGATGTAAAATGCTATCCACCTCCATGGAGAGAACAGATGAACTCTGATTGCAAATTGAAGTATAATTGTCTCACTTTCAAAACTTTCCTTGTTTATTATAAAATGTCTAATATTTAAATATGTTTTGTATGATTTCACAGGTATGATTGCTATTTTATTCCTTACCTTCTCTGCAGAGAGAGAAGGTTGGTGAGGGAAAAAAGAATCAAAATTGTTTTATGCTACTCATCTTTTTAAACTAATAACTACATTTTAGATGCACAAGAAACAAAGGCAAATGAACATCATAATACTATGTTTGGAAAATGCTAGGAAAATATTCAAAGACATTATTGAATCAGTTTTGAGTACATTTGAAAGCAATCTGAGTGAAATTATTAAAGAAACATTTCACAAATTTCCAAATTAAAAAAATAGTTTAAAATACAAAAGATCATATAATAAATAAACAAAAAGAAAAAAACAATATGTGAGTAGGAGCAAGTTTATTACCAAGAAAAGAATAAAGATAATAATAAATGAAAAAATGAACACTATTGATTGAAAGAAACTGAAAAGATTTTGTATAAATTAATTGTAACTAAATTTAGGAGTAAAAGTTTCTAGGAAAGGAAAATCTTTGTAAAACATTTCTCTTATGAGTTATAATATCTGAGACACATGCATAATGATTTCAAATATATAAAAAACAAGAGTCATTTCCCCTAAAGGATTATTTGCTCAAAAGATATCCACAGGTAGTTTACATGAAAATACAAACAAGATATCCATAACCATATGCAAATAAATGGTCCAAATAACTAATAATAGGAGATACAAAATGAAGTAACTCATAAGTTGTACACCACATATATCATGTTGGCAAAGCTGACCCAAAAGAAAAAGAAAATTATGATTGTTACAGACTGTTTAAAAACGCACAATGATATGCCATCAGTAGAGATGGTATCTGGCCCAATTCTTTTGGAAAAAACAGGATGTATACAATGACTTTAAAACATTTCCATCCTTTTGACTTAATCAAACTTAATCAAACTGCTACTAGGCTTATATTTCAAAGAAGGAAAGGGATAAATATGTACAAAAAAGATTTTTAGCAGCAATTATATTTAATTGAATGAAGAAACAAAAACAGTGCCCATCAATTAGTAAATGGCTGAAGTTATAAAATACTAATATAATATTCCACTGTACTGTATTCATAATTTGTGTCCATAATCTGCAACATAAAAAGGATGAATTTAAAAAAAACAACCTAGGGAGACTATAAAGAGTATGTTAAACAGAAAGCCATGGACTATCCTACTATAATTGACAATAACTTTGAAAGATTTAAAGGTATTGATTAATGTAATGTCTAATTCCTACTTCAAAAGACTGATAAAGCATGCTATTCAGAGCAAAGACATTAAGATGTAGGTGTAGAATTAGATTTAAATTTTCATATGTTATTACCATGAATTTATAATTCATTCTTTTGCACATTTCAAAAAGAAAATGGCAGTAGGCTGACATAAGCTGCATATGATTTATTGAAAATATCTTTTAATCAGTTTGCCTCCATTGAAAAATTACTAGTTATACCTCTCCTGGCTTTTATTTTTTATCCTTTTCTTGTAAAATTTGAACTGATGAGTTTCCTGTGTAGTATTTTATGTATTTTCTTCCCTTTCTTTATTATCAGGGATAGTGGGTTATAGTAGAGAGAGATGTAGTCTCAAAACCAAGAAGAATTTGGTTCATATTTAGATACTGACAAACACTAATTTCATCATACTACTAATCTATATTGATGGAGATAATTTCCTTATCTGTGTGATTCCTATACAAATAAAAATTATAGTTTCTACCTATCCTGCCTCAATATATTATCATTAAGATTTAAGGACACACACACACACACACATACACACACATATTGCTTTAGAAATTCTAAAAATGAATTGCATTCATTATCCAGAGAAGTCTGTGACAGATTCTTATTTCCTTGTCACACAGATTGTGCTAAAGTAGGTTATCTGCTCATATTGAATTAAAAAAAATATTCAGTAGACATTATTTGTGGCTAAAGTCAAATTAATTATGGAGGATCTTCAGGTGATTAATATTACTCATACCAAGTTGTCAAAACATCTGTGCCCCACAAATTTCTCTTGTTCCTAATTGTCCAAGTGCACGTCAATCTTTAGGACTACCTCAGATGAAATCTGAATTAGTATTGCTTTGCAAAGCCCTCTGTGAGGTGTTTTTGGGACAGTTAAGGAATTATACTCTTAGACTATATGAATTACACACTTATAACTTTGGTTGCCATGACAAAAAAGGAAAATGACAAATCTTGAAGGGGATGTAGGAAAACTGAGATACTCATGTACTTTTGGTGGAGTTGTAAACTCATTCAACCATTCTAGAAAAAAATTTGAAACTATATCCAAAAGGCATTAAAATTTTGCCTCGAACATTGATCAAGCAAGCTTCTACTAGGAGTATATCAAAAAGAGATTTAGAAAAAAAGGAAAAGGGGCAATCTGTATAAAATTATTTATAACAACTCTTTTCATGATGGCAAAGAATTAGAAATCTAGGGTGATGTTCATCAGTTAGGGAACAATTAAACAGGTTATGCTGTAAAGTTGTGATGGAATACCACTACTGTACTGTAAAAAATGATGAGTAGAATCCTTTCAGAATAAAAACCTGTAAAGACTTAATTGATGCAAAGTGAATTGAGGAGAATCAGGAAAGCAATAAAGAGAATAATTGTGTTAATACATCAGAAAAAAATGGTGAATGAATTATCTATTCTCACCAAAGCAAAAATCCAAGATCATTATGAAACACTCTTATGGAAGAAAATAAAAGATATCCACTTCCAGAGAGAGAATTGATGTCTTGAATAAGGATCAAAGCATGCTTTTAAAATTTTATTTTGTGTTTTTGTCTGTTTCGTTTTGCAAAATGATTAATATGGAAATTTTGCATTATACATGTATACATATATGTATAACCTATTTCAAATTGCTTATCTTCTTAAACAGATAGGAGGGGAGGCAGAGAGGAAAATAACATAACTAAATTTTTATGAAATCAATTTTTCTCAATAATATTTTATTTTTCCAAATGTACAATAAGATAATTTCCTTTTCAAATAAAGCCTTTTATTTTCAAAACATATGCAAGGATAATTTGTCAGCAAGGACCCTTGCAAAGTCTTGTGTTTTAAATTTTCTCCTCCTTGCCCCACAACCTTCTCTAAGTGGTAAGCAAACCAATATATGTTAAACATGTTAAAATATGTGACATGCAATATATATAAACATGTTTATATAATTTTCTTGCTGCACAAGAAAAATCAATCAAAAAAGGAAGTAAATGGGTAAGAAAACAAAATGCAAGCCAACAACAAAAAAGGTGAAAATGTTATGTTATGATTCAAATTCAGTTCCCACAGTCCTCTAAGTGCAGATGGCTCTCTTCATCAGAAGATCATTGGAATTGGCATCAATCATCTCATTATTGGAAAGAGTCACATTTGTTGAAATTGATAATACCATAATAATGATGTTTCCAGGATCAATGATCTCCTGGTTGTTCATTTCACTTACCATCAGTTCATGTAAGTCTCTCCAGGCATCTCTAAAATCATCTTTTATAGTTTCTTACAGAACAATAATATTCCATAGCATTCTTATATCATAATTTATTCAGCTATTTTCTAACTGATGGGCATCCACTAAGTTTACAGTTTCTTGTCACTATGAAAAAGGCTGCCACAAACATGTTTTGCACATGTGTGTCAATTCCTCTCCTTTAAGAACTCTTTGGGATACAAACCCAGTAAAAATACTACTGGATCAAAGGGTATGCATAGTTTGATAACTGTTTGAGCATAGTCCCAAATTGCTCTCCAAAATGGTTGGATCCATTCACAGTTCCACTGACAATGGATAAGTATCCAATTTTCCCATATACCTCCAACATTTGTCCCTGTCTTTCATGTCATCCTAGACAATCTGAGAGGTGTATAGTGATATGTCAGACTTGACTTAATTTGCATTTCTCTAATGAATAGTTATTTAGAGCACTTTTTCATATGATTAGGAATAGTTTTAATTTCTTCATCTGAAAATTGTTCATATTCTTTGAGCATTTATGAATTGAAGAATGGCTTGAATTCTTATAAACTTGAGTCCATTCTCTATATATTTTAGAAATAAGGCCTTTATCAAAACCCTTAAATGTATATATATATATATATACACACACATATATATATATGTCCTTCCTACTATCCTGTGCTGTCTCGATAATTAGTGTATACAGAGAATTGTAGGAGGGACTAGGGGATGGAGTAAGATTAGTGAGAGTCATTTCTGGGCAAGAGAAAAAGAAGGAAGGTTGTGGAGATTCTGCTTCCATCCAATTCAATCCTACCTCTAAAGACCAAGAATAAAAACCAAGGATTTTTGCTTATCCTGATTCCAGCTGACTCTAAGGTATCCAGGATGCTAAGGCAGTCATCACCATTTCCCAACTTATTGCTTCCCCTCTGATGTTGTCTGCATTAGTTTTCTTTATACAAAAACTTTATAACTTAATATAATCAAAATTATCTTTCTGGTGTTCAATTATGAGTTCCAGTTCTTCTTTAAACACTAATTATTTTCTTCTCCACAGATCTGAGATGTAAACTATGCTATATTCTTCTAATTTGGATATAATATCATTATTTATGTCCAAATCATGAACCCGTTTAGATCTTATCTTGGTTTGTAATGTTAGATATTGGTTGAGCCCTAATTTTTTTTTTCATTCTAGTTTCCAATTTTCCCATTAGTTTTTGTCAAATGGTGAGTTCTTATCTTAAAACCTGGGGTATTTGGTTTGTCAAACACTAGATTCCAATACTGAATGGTTTTGATGACCATTGTGTTATTATACAATTTTATTTATCTAAAATTGTATTATGGTACAGCTAGGCCACCTTCATTAGCAGGTTTTTTCATTAATTCCTTTCAAATTCTTGACCTTTTTTTTTCTTCCAGATGAACTTTAGTACTAATTTTTCTAGATCTGTAAAATAATCTCTTGGGTGTTTGATTGGTATGGCACTAAATAAGATTAATTTAGGTAATATTGTCATTTTTATTATATTCACTCAGCCTATCCATGAACACTTGATATTTTTCTAACTGATTAGATCCGATTTATTTGTGTAGAAAGTGTTTTGTAGTTTTGCTCATATAATTTCAGACTTTCTCATGGCAGAGAGATTCCCAAGTATTTTATACTATTGACAGTTATTTTAAATGGAATTTCTTTTTCTGTCTCTTGCTGATGGACTTTGTGGATAATATATAAAAATTATGATGATTTATGTGAATTTGTATGCTGCAACTTTCCTGAAATTGTAAATTGTTTCTACTAGTGTTTTAGTTGATTCTTTAGGTTTCTCTAAGTATACCATCACATCATCTGCAAAGAGTGATAATTTGGTTTTCTCATGACCTGCTCTAATTCCTTCAATCTCCTTTTCTTCTCTTATTGCCAAAGCTAACATTTCTAATACAATATTTAATAGAAATGGTGATAGTGGGCAGGTGTGTTTCACTCCTGCTCTTATTGGGAATGATTCTAGTCTCTCCCCCTTACAATATGATGTTTGATGATTGTTTTAAATAGATGCTACTAATCATTTTAAGAGAAACTACATTTATTCTTATAATTTGTAGTGTTTTTAATAGGAATGGATGTCTGATTTTATCAAATGCTTTTTCTGCATATACTTAGAAAATCATATATTTTTTGTTAGTTTGGTTGTAGTTGTAGTCAATTAAGCTAATATTTTTTTCCTAATATTGAACTAGCCCTCCATTCCTGGTAAAAATCCTACTTGATCATAGTGTATTATCCTTTTTTTAACTTAATAACCTTTTATTTAAAGGTTATATGTATGGGTAACTTTACAGCATTGACAATTGCCAAACCTCTTGTTCCAATTTTTCTCCTCTTTCCCCCTACCCCCTACCCCAGATGGCAGGATGACCAGTAGATGGTAAATATATTAAATTATAAATTAGATACACAATAAGTATACATGACCAAACCATTATTTTGCTGTACAAAAAGAATCAGACTCTGAAATATTGTACAATTAGCTTGTGAAGGAAATCAAAAATACAGGTGGGAATTCAATGTAATGGTTTTTAGTCATTTCCCAGAGTTCTTTCTCTGGGCATAGCTGGTTCAGTTCATTACTGCTCCATTGGAACTGATTTGGTTCATCTCATTGCTGAGGATGGCCAGGTCCATCAGAATTGGTCATCATATAGTATTGTTGTTGAAATATATAATGATCTCCTGGTTCTGCTCATTTCATTTAGCATCAGTTCGTGTAAGTCTCTCCAGGCCTTTCTGAAATCATCCTGTTGGTCATTTCTTACAGAACAGTAATATTCCATAATTTTCATATACCACAATTTATTCAGCCATTCTCCAACTGATGGACATCCATTCAGTTTCCAGTTTCTAGCCACTACAAAAAGGGCTGCCACAAACATTCGTGCACATACAGGTCCCTTTCCCTTCTTTAATCTCCTTGGGATATAAGCCCAGTAGTAACACTGCTGGATCAAAGGGTATGCACAGTTTGATAACTTTTTGAGCATAGTTCCAAACTACTCTCCAAAATGGTTGGATTCGTTCACAACTCCACCAACAATGCATCAATGTCCCAGTTTTCCCACATCCCCTCCAACAATCATCATTATTTTTTCCTGTCATCTTAGCCAATCTGACAGGTGTGTAGTGGTATCTTAGAGTTGTCTTAATTTGCATTTCTCTGATTAATAATGACTTGGAGCATCTTTTCATATGGCTACAAAAAGTTTTAATTTCTTCATCTGAGAATTGTCTGTTCATATCATGGTGTATTATCCTAGGCATGACTTTCTGTAATCTCATTGCTAATATTTTATTTAAGATATTTGCATCCACGAGACAGGGGTGGAGCCAAGATGGAGGATAAGGCACAGGTGATTTTCTAAGCTCCTCTCATGCCCTCAGGACCAACTATTAAATTCAACCTCAAAAATAGTGGATGACTGCTAAAATTCACAAATATTAGAAGCATAACAATTTAACAGCCAAAGATAGTCTGGAAGATCATCAGAGTCGGTTTGTCCTGAGGTCGGGAACAGACCAGCACAGGCAGGGAGTAAGGAGAGACCAGCTTCTGGAGCAGAACAGGGGCGGTGGTGACCTCTGTGGCTAGAGATCCCTCTCCCATAGGCTAACTGATCTGCCTTAATTATAAAGCAGTAAACCGGCAGAGAAATTAAAGCCAAAGACAGAGAGTACTCTCTAAAAAATGCCAGAACCAAAGAAGATCTAGCTATAACCATCCAAAACCAGAAGTGACTCAGCATAGACCATGAGACAGCCCTGCAGCCACATTCTGCAGTATAGGGCTTTTGTGGAGGCAGTTACAAATCTGCAGGGCAGAGGGGAACAGTCCAGGGCAGCCTCTAATCTGCCCAGTATGGGGCTTGGCCTGGGGCAATAGAACTTTTGCAGCCAATTGTACTTTCCTGGGCAGGGATAATTCCAGTCCATGCAGGACTATTGACTGGTCAGCTGCTAATATCCACAGCCCCACAGTGGGCTTTGACCTGGGGTAGTGACACTTTCACTACTTGGCTTCTAGCCCCCGGAAAGTTGTTAACCCACACAGCAGGGTTCCTTGCAGGACACTTGAGCCTGAGTTACATATGGTGGGGAATTTGTTCCCAGAGCACTCCAGTACCTCGCTGCTCTTTGTAGTCAGATGGCAGGACAGCTACCCATCCATATACCTATTTCTGGTCTACAAAGGAAGGTGGTAAACTCCTAGCCCTGAAAGCAGATCCTACAGGCTTTAAAAAAAATGAAGAAAAAAATCAAAAGGACAATCAATAGCTTCTATACAGAAAGAGAACAGCTTTTCAATGCCAAGGAGACTAACATCAGAAAGTCTCCAGGCAATTGTTGGTCCCCAACACAAAAGGCTCTCCTGGAAGAGACTATTGACAATCTTTAAAGAGAACTAGAAGAAAAATGGGGAAAGGAAAGAGAGGCTATTCAAGAGAGCAACAACTTGTGAAATGTGAATTAGAAAAGGTAAAAACCTCCCCAGAAGTCCAGCAAAACAGAATTTATGAATTGGAAAAGGTAAAGAATTCCAAAGAAAGTAGGATTTGTGAATTGGAAAAAGAAAATAACTCACTAAAAAATAGTGAAATGGAAAAAATCTCCATAGAGTAAAACAACTATTTTAAAAATTCAATTGGACATATACAAAAAGAAGTAAAAACAACAACAACAAAAAAAGCTAATGAAGAACATAACTCGCAAAAAATCAGACCTAAACAAATAGAAATGAATGATTCCTTAAGACATGAAAAATCAGTCAAGTAAAACCAAAAAAAAAAAAAAATGAAAGATTAGAAAAAAAATTAAATACTTACTTGGAAAAACAACAGACCTGGAAAATAGATCTAGGAGAGATAACCTGAGGATCATTGGACTTCCTTAAAATTATGATGAAAAAAAGAGGCTAAATACTATTTTCCAGGAAATCATCAAAGAGAACTGCCCAGAAGTAATAGAACTGGAAGGTAAAATAGGCATTGAAAGAATTCATTGAACACCTTCTAAAAAAGACCCTAAAATAAAAAACTCCAAGGAATATCGACACCAAATTTCAGAACTATCAGACTAAAAAAAAAAATATTACGAGAAGCCAGGAAAAAATCAATTCAAATACTGAGGTGGCAAGATAAGGGTCATTCAGGATCTGGCTGCCTCATCATTAAAGGCTCGAAGGGCTTGAATCTGATATTCTGAAAGGCAAAAGAACTTGGAATGCAGCCAAAAATAAGCTACCCAGCTTAAGGTGAGTATTTTCTTCCATGGAAGAAGATGGATAATTAATGAAATAGAGGAATTCCATTTGTTTCTAAAGAAAAAAAAAAAAAAAACAGATCTAAACAAAAAATTTGATCTCCAACCATAGGACTCAAGAGAAGCAGAAAGAGTTAAAAGGAACTCTTGAGAACTGCATTTCTGTTATGGATATACATAAGACCACATGTATAATTTGATTTTGCTAATATAACATAAAAAAGTAAGTAGAAATGGAAAGAGGCTAGTGTCAGAAAAAGTGAAAAGGGGAGATAAAAAGGGAAATTACTACCCACAGAGAGGCAAAGGAAACCTATCATATCTGAGGGAACTTAGAGAGGGGGAGGTATATTGTGTGAATCTTACTCTCATCGGAGTTGATTCAAAGAGAAAATAATTGACATATTTGTTTTACATAGAATCTTCTCTCACCTCATTAAAAAGTGGGAGAGGAAAAGGAAAAAGAGTAATCAGGGAAGGGTAAAAGAAAGGGGAAGGGATTCAAAGGGAGGAGGAAAGGATCCTAAAGAGGGAGAGTTGTGTCATGCAAGTGGGTCCCATGAGTTTAATACTAGGGAAGGGGGTAAGAGGAGGCAAGAAAAAGAAAAACATAATCTAGTGATATTATGATGGCAGGAAATACAGAATTAGTAATTTCAACCACAAAGGTGAATGGGATGAACTCTCCCATAAAGTGGAGGCAGATAGCAGACTGGATCAAAAGTCAGAACCCTACAATTTGTTATTTACAGGAAACACATTTAAAGCAGGAAGATACATACAGAGTAAAGGTAAAAGGCTGGAGCAGAATCTATTATGTTTCAGGTGATGTCAAAAAGCAGGGGTAGCCATCCTTATCTCAGATCCAACAAAAGCAAAGACTGATCTAATTAAAAGAGATAAGGAAGGAAATTCTATCTTGCTAAAGTGTACTATAGACAATGAAGCAATATCAGTATTAAATATATATGCACCAAGTGGTAGAGCATCTAACTTCGTAAAGGAGAAGTTAAGAGAGTTGCAAGAAGAAATAGACAGCAAAACTATAATAGTGGGAGATCTCATTCTTGCACTCTCAGAATTAAATAAATCAAACCACAAACAAATAAGAAAGAAATTAAAGAGGTAAATAGAATATTAGAAAAAATAAATATGATAGATCTTTGGAGAAAACTGAATGGTGACAGAAAGTCACCATGCCTTCTTAGCATGAACTGCTAAGAAGAAAGATAGTCTGGAAGATCATCAGAGTAGGTTTGTCCTGAGGGGTGGGAACAGACCAGCACAGGCAGGGAGAAAGGATAGACTAGCTTCTGGAGCAGACCAGGGGCGGTCTTTCTTCTTAGCAGTTCATGGAACCTAGACAAAAATTGACCATGTATTAGGACATAAAGACCTCAAAATTAAATGCAGGAAGGCAGAAATAGAAAAAGCTTTTGTTTCAGATCATGAGTTGTAGAGGGCTGAAACTATTGAGTTGATGCACTGAGGTCATGACTGCCGAGCACTTGAGGCTAACTACCAATTGGACAATATTCTATGGGAATATGCTTGGAAAATTGTCCTTCCCCCTATCCTGTGATGGCTCAATGATTGGTGTATACAGAGGATTGTAAGAGCAACTAGGGGGTGGAATAAGGTGAGCCAGGGTCACTCTTTGGTGGTAGACAAGAGAGAAATGGGTTGCAGAGATTCTGCTTCCATCCTGTTCAATTCTGCATCTAAAGACCAAGAATAAGACAGAGGACTTTTGCTTATCCTGACTCTGGCTGATTTGGGTCATCTCATTTGGTGCTTGAGAGTGAAACCCAAGGAACCTAACTTCATTGAAGACGTCTCTGGTGACAAGGAAATAAGGATGAGTATTTAAATAGACAAATAGGGAACTTACTTTCTTAAGGGCTAAACCTTTTCTAGCTGCAGTGGGGCAGATATTGGTAAAAGTTTCTCCCTCAGCCCCAGCCCCATGCTCACCCTAGCCCTGAGCGGGCGCTATAGAAAGCATGCTTAACTTGATTAAGGGACAAGGCTTAATCGTAACTTGGTTGCAGATTGCTAGACTGCTGGGTACTTTAGAACACCTGTCCTCTTGGTTCTTAAAGGAAGAGGAGATAGGACTAGATAATTAGAAGCTGGTAGGAGAGCAATTATGCAAATACTACAATGATAAAAGTCCTTGTTCAATTTCCAAGGAGACATTCTATACATACAACATAATATAATTGGCCTTAACTAATCCTGCAAGTTATAGAAAAAAGAAAAATTCTAAGAAAGGCCAGATGAGGAAATGTGGGGAAAATGAAGAGGACAAAGGAGGGATTAAAAGTGATATCACCAGAGGGCATGGGGAGTTAAGTGAAGATGAAGGGCATGGTGAAGGGCCTGATGATTCTTGCTCTCACAAAGCAGCTTTAACCCCGCCTAAACCAGAACTGGTTCTTGACAAGCCCCTATCTACTTCACCTTTTGGGATAGAGGGGGGAGGGGTAATGGGAGGGATAGTGACACCACCAGAACTTCTCCCCCCAAAATCACCCCCTCCTATGACTAGTTTGCAAAAGGAAGTACTTAAATCCACCGAAGAAGGCCAAAATTTAAGTGATTTGCAACTGGAAATACATCCAGTGATTCAACAGTTTGACTCTTCAGGTCAAGAAAGTAGAAGATATTCTCCTTTTGATACAGAAATACTCAAAGACCTGAAAAAAGGCTTGGACTCTGTATGGGGCTACATCAGCTTATGTTAAGAATTTGGCTTATGAAGTCTTAACCCCTAGGGACTGAAAATCTATAGCAAGGACATGCTTAGAACCTGGACAAAACTTGTTGTGGCTTTCTGAATATAGTGAACTCTATAGGATACAAACCCAACAAAATAGTCATAGTGGAGTTAATCCTCCAATCACCTGTGACCAACTAACAGGTGTAGGTTCTTATGCAGAAATTTCAGTACAGATTAATTACCCCTTAGCAGCATATGAGCAAATTTCTGCTGCTGCTATCAAAGCATGGACTTTGCTCCCCAATAAAAACGATAAAGGTGAAGCCTTCACAAAAATAACACAAAGGCCAAATGAACCCTTTGCTGATTTTGTGGGACATCTGCAGACTGCTATTGTACAAACTAATGATGAAAATGCACTAACAGACATTATGATAAGGCAACTTGGTAAAAAATGATAATGAGGCTTGTAGAAGAATTGTAATGGGGCTGCACAAGGATGCTCCTTTAGAGGAGATCATAAGACTCTGTGCCACAGTGGGCACAAAAGCCTTTTATAGCCAGGCTATGATGCAGACTTCCCAAAATCCAAATATGGGAAAGCAGGGTCATTTTTGGCAAGGGACTTCCAAGGGTTCTCGTCAATGCTTTCAATGTGGTAAAGTAGGACATCTCAAAGCTCAGTGTTGGCAAGAGACAGAAAGAGAAAACAGGGTGGGAGAACAAGACCCAATACCCCATGTCCAAAATGCCACAGAGGCTTCCACTGGGCATCAGAATGTAGACTGATTTAGGGAAACAGGATGAGGAGGCTAGCCCTAGGGCCCAAGACAAAAAACACTTGGGGCATGATGGCAGCCGATGCTATACCCAGAGAGTGCCTACACACAGACATTGCCAATCAGCCAGGAAGCCATATGATGAGAGAAAGGAATCCCATTCAATCCACAATCAGCTAGCCAGAAAGCAATCTAATGGAAGAAAGGGTTTAGAATTGGGGAGAATAAAGTTGTATTCAGCTGGGACAATTAAGATACCCCCTGGAGAGGTGAAATCTGCTCCTCTCTAGCCTATGTATCCCTTGCCTCCAGGCACAGTAGGCTTGACCATTTCACCTCATGAGAGCACATACAAAACAGTATCTATCCATACACTGATGTGGGAAACTGGGGAATGTGTAGATAATATCCCAGTCACTAATAATAAGGTAGACAATGTGTGACTAATCACCCAGGAGAAGTAGTAGCATCAAGTTTACTGATACAGACTCCTAATAAGCAATCTGGCAATAGTTGCCCAGATTCTGACTCCAGGCAACAAAATCCAGGAATATACTGGACAGCAGCTGTGACAGCTGACCGACCTATGCTCACTATCTATATGAATGGCATAAAATTAGAAGGATTGGTAGACACAGGTGCAGATTGTAGTCATTAGAGGTGCCAACTGGCCCAGTCACTGGCCAAAGATTAAGGCAGACACCTATGTGTCTTGCATAGGGGATTCAATAGCAGCTAAAGTTAGTGATACCCGTTTGAGATAGATATTTGAAGGTGAAACAGGGGTTTTTTATTCCTATTATAATTGAAAAAATCCCCATCAATCTGTGGGGAATAGACATTTTACAACAATTAGGATTAAAAATGAGTACCTCTGTTTTTTACATGTGGCTGCTGTTGAAGGTCTGCCAAAACTCCACCTGTTCCTATCCATCCAAGTATACCATCATATCATCAGCAAAGAGTAATAATTTGGTTTCCTCATTACCTATTCTTATTCCTTTAATCTCTTTCTCAACACTTATTGCCAAAACTAGCATTTCTAATACAATATTAAACACTAACGGTGATAGTGGGCAACTTTGTTTCACTCCTGATCTTATTGGGAATGGTTGCAGTTTGTCCCCATTACATATGATGCTTACTGCTGGTTTTAAATAGATGCTACTGATTATTTTAAGGAAAAGTCCATTTATTCCTTTACTTTCAAGTGTTTTTAATAGGAATGGATGTTGGCTTTTATCAAACACTTTCAGGACCTATTGAAATGATCATATGGTTTTTGCTAATTTCATTATTAATATGGCAAATTATACCGATAATATTGAACCAGCCCTGCCTTTCTGGTATAAATCCTACTTGATTGTGGTGTATTATCCTGGGGATGATTTTCTGTAGTCTTTTTGCTAATATCTTATTTAAGATTTTAGCATCAATATTCATTAGGGAGATTGGTCTATAATTTTCTTTCTCTGTTTTCAACCTACCTGGTTTAGGTATCAGTATCATGTCTGTGTCATAAAAGGAATTTGCTAGGACTCCTTCATTACCTATTTTTTGAAATAGTTTATAAAGCATTGGGGCTAATTGTTCTTTGAATGTTTGGTAGAATTCACATGTAAATCCATCTGGTCCTGGAGATTTTTTTTTTAGGGAGTTGATCAATATTATGTTCTATTTCTTTTTCCGAAATGGGACTATTTAAGAAATTTACTTCCTCCTCTGTTAATCTGGGAAGCCTATATTTTTGGAAGTAGTCATCCATTTCACTTAGGTTATCAAATTTATTGGCATAAAGTTGGGGAAAGTAACTCCTTATTATTGCTCTAATTTCCTCTTCATTGGTGGAAAGTTCTCCCTTTTCATTTTTAAGACTATTAATTCGATTTTCCTCTCTCCTTTTTCTAATCAGATTTACCAATGGTTTATCAACTCTTAATTTTATTTATTAGTTCACTAGTTTTTTTTTTACTTTAAATATTATTAATTTCTCTTTTTAATTTTAGAATTTCAAGTTTTGTGATTGATTGGGGGTTTTAATTTGGTCTTTTTCAAGTTTTTTATGTTGCAAATCCAATTCATTGATATTCTCTTTCTCTATTTTATTCAACTAAGCCTTTAAGGACATAAAATTTCCCCTTATTACCGCTTTGGCTGCATCCCACAAATTTTGGTATTATGTCTCATCGTTGTCATTATCTTGAGTGAAATTGTTAATTGTGTCTATAATTTGCTGTTTCACCCAATCATTCCTTAAGATGAGATTATTTAGTTTCTAATTACTTTTTTGGTCTATTTACATCTAACTTTTTGTTAAATGTAGTTTTTATTGCATGGTGATCTGAAAAGAAAGCATTTACTATTTCTGCCTTCCTGCATTTAATTTTGAGGTCGTTATGTCCTAATAGATCATCAATTTTTGTGTAGGTTCCCTGAATTGATGAGAAGAAAGTATTCTCCTTTCTGTCACTATTCAGTTTTCTCCAGAGATCTATTATACCTATTTTTTCTAATATTCTATTTACCTCTTTAATTTCTTTCTTATTTGTTTTGTGATTTGATTTATCTAAATCTGAGAGTGCAAGTTTGAGATCTCCCACTATTATAGTTTTGCTATCTATTTCTTCTTGCAACTCACTTAACTTCTACTTTAGGAAGATAGATGCTCTACCACTTGGTGCATATATGTTTAATACTGATATTGATTCATTGTCTATAGTACCCTTTAGCAAGATATAGTTTCCTTCTTTATCTATTTTAATTAGATCAATTTTTGCTTTTGCTTGTTCTGAGATAAAGATGGCTACTCCTGATTTTTTTACTTCACCTGAAGCATAATAGATTCTGCTCCAGCCTTTTACCTTTACTCTGTATGTATCTCCCTGTTTTAAATGTGTTTCCTGTAAACAACGTATTATAGGGTTCTGACTTTTGATCCAGTCTGTTATCTGCCTCTTTTTTTTTGGGAGATTTCATCCCATTCACATTTACTGTTAAAATTACTAATTCTGGAGGCAGAGCCAAGATTGCGGAGAAGACACACGCGACTTTCTAAGCTCTTCTCTTACCCTCTTTATCAATATTATATCGAGCCTCAAAAATAGTCTTGACTGCTACAATTCGTAAAGATAAGAAGTAGAACAACTCACCGGCCGAAGAAAACCTGCAGTCTCGCCAAAAAAGGTTGGTTCCGGGGCCAGGGGGGAGATCAGCTCAGACTGGGAGAGAAATTAGGTTCCCAGGAGAGTCTCAAACCGAAAGTGAAAGCACAGATCTCAGCACAAGCGCCCAGCCCCAACCCGCAGTACGGGGCTTTTCCTTGGAGCAGTTGTGATCCTGCACCGCATGAGGACACAGCCCAGGTTAGCCTCCAATCTGCCCAGTGGGGAGCTCGGCTTGGGGTCATAGAGCTTTTCCAGGGCCGATTTGCATCAGGCAGAGACGCTGGGCAGAGTTTGTGGCGGTCTGTGGTCTGCGGTCTGTAGTCTGCAGTCAGCTGCTAATACTCACAGTCCCACAAGAGACTCCGGCCTGGGGCAGTGACACTTTCACCCCTTAGTCTCTAGCCGAGGGCAATTGCTAACCCACTCAGCCCTACTAAGCAGTTTGATAGCTCAGCCAGTGCTGAATCCACTTCCTGTTGGGGGAAGGGAAAACTCTCACTCAGAGCACTCCCATACCTCAGAGCCGGAAATCGGTTTACATCTCTCCCTGCTCTGCAGAGGAAGCTGGTAACCCCCTTGCCTAGGAGACCTACCCTAAAGGCTTTAAAACATGAATAAAAAGATGAAAAGAATGATGGACAGCTTCTATGCAGAAAAAGAGCAGGTCAGCACACCTGAAGAGACCTCAAACAGCAAAAATGCATCAGACTGTCCTCCTTTACATGATGCTCTCATAGAAGAGACCATTAAAAGTCTCAAAAGAGAGTTAGAAGATAAATGGGGAAAGGAAAGAGAAGCCTTACAAGAGAGCAACAACTTCCTGAAATAAGAATTGGAAAAAGTAAAAAAAAATCTCAGGAAAGTAAGAATTGTGAATTGGAAAAAATAAAGAATTCACTAGAAAGTAGGATCTGTGAATTGGAAAAGACAAAGAACACTCTAGAAAGTAGGATCTGTGAATTGGAAAAGACAAAGAACACGCAAGAAAGTAGGATCTGTGAATTGGAAAAAGAAAATAATTCACTAAAAAAAAAAAAATAGTGAAATGGAAAAAAATTCCACAGACCAAAACAATACATTTAAAAACTCAATTGCACATATACAGAAAGAAGTAAAAAAAGCTAATGAAGAAAATAATTCTTTAAAAATTAGAACGGAACAAATAGAAACTAATGATTCATTGAGACAACAAGAATCAGTCAAGCAAAACCAAAAAATTGACAAACTGGAAAAAAACATGAATTATCTACTTGCAAAAACGACAGACTTGGAAAATAGATCTAGGAGAGATAATCTGAGGATTATTGGACTTTCTGAAAACTATGATGAAAAAAAAGAGCCTAGATACTATTTTACAAGAAATCATCAAAGAGAACTGCCCATATGTAATAGAATCAGAAGGTAAAATAGGCATTGAAAGAATTCATCGAACACCTTCTGAAAGAAACCCTAAAATAAAAACCCCAAGGAATATTGTGGCAAAATTTCAGAACTATCAGATTAAGGAAAAAATTTTACAAGCAGCAAAAAAAAAACATTTAAATACCGAGGTGCCACAATAAGGATCACCCAAGATCTGGCCGCCTCTACATTAAAGGAAAAGAAGGGCCTGGAATATGATATTCCGAAAGGCACAAGAACTTGGGATGCAGCCAAGAATAAACTATCCAGCTAAGCTGAGCATTTTCTTCCAGGGAAGAAGATGGACATTTAATGAAACAAATGGATTCCATTTGTTTCTGAAGAAAAAACCAGAACTAAACAAAAAATTGGATCTCTAACCATAAAACTCAAGAGTTGCAGAAAAGGTAAAAAATAACTCTTGAGAATTGTATTTCTGTAATGGATATACAAAAAGAATACATGTATAATTTGATTGTACTGATATAACATAAAAAAGGGAAGTAGATATGGAAAAGGGATGATGGCAGAATAAGGTGGGAAGGAGGGATAAAAAGAGGGAAACCACATCCCACAAAGAGACAAAGGAAACTTATAATATCTGAGGGAATTTAGAGAGGGGGAGGAACATTGTGTGAATCTTACTCTCATCAGAGTTGGCTCAAAGAAAAAATAATTGACATTTGTTTTAGAGAAAATTCTCTCTCGCCTCATTAAAAAACAGGGAGAGGAAAAGGAAAAGAAAAGAGAATAAGGAAGGAAGCGGAAAAGACTCAAAGGGGAGGGAGGGATTATAAAGACGTAAGCATCGTGTTACAAGAGGGGTACATAAGTTTAAAAGGGGAAAGAGGGTTGGGGAGGCAAGAATAAGTAAAGCACAATCTGGGGTTATTAGGATGGTAGGAAATACAGATTTAGTAATTCTAACCGTAAATGTGAATGGGATGAATTCCCCCATAAAGAGGAGGCAGATAGCAGACTAGATCAAAAGTCAGAACCCTACAATATGTTGTTTACAAGAAACACATTTAAAGCAGGGAGATACATATAGAGTAAAGGTAAAAGGCTGGAGCAATATCTATAATGCTTCAGGTGAAGTCAAAAAAGCAGGGGTAGCCATCCTTATCTCAGATCAAGCAAAAGTAAAAATTGATCTAATTAAAAGAGATAAGGAAGGAAAGTACATCCTGCTAAAGGGTAGCATAAACAACGAAGCAATATCAATATTAAACATATATGCACCAAGTAGTATGGCATCCAACTTCCTAAAGGAGAAGTTAATAGAATTGCAAGAAGAAATAGACAACAAAACTGTAATAGTAGGAGATCTCATCCTTACACTCTCAGAATTAGACAAATCAAACCACAAAACAAATAAGAAAGAAATTAAAGAAGTAAATAGAATATTAGAAAAAATAGGTATGTTGGATCTTTGGAGAAAATTGAATGGAGATAGAAAGGAATATGCTTTCTTCTCAGCAGTTCATGGAACCTATTCAAAAATTGACCATATATTAGGACATAAAGACCTTAAAATTAAATGCAAGAAAGTAGAAATAGTAAATGTTTTCTTTTCAGATCATGATGCAATAAAAACTACATTCAACAAAAAATTAGGGGGAAATAGACCAAAAAGTAATTGGAAACTAAACAATCTCATCTTAAAGAATGATTGGGTGAAGCAGCAAATTATAGATACAATTAATAATTTCACTCAAGATAATGACAATGATGAGACATCATACCAAAATTTGTGGGATGCAGCCAAAGCGGCAATAAGGGGGAATTTTATATCCTTGGAAGCTTACTTGAATAAAACAGAGAAAGAAAAGATTAATGAATTGGGCTTGCAACTAAAAAAACTAAAAAGACCAAATTAAAACCCCCAATCAAATACTAAATTGGAAATTCTAAAAATTAAAAGGAGAAATTAAAAATATTGAAAGTAAAAAAACTATTGAACTAATTAATAAAACTAAGAGTTGGTTCTATGAAAAGCCAATAAAATAGATAAGCCTTTGGTAAATCTGATTAGAAAAAGGAGGAGGAAAATGAAATTAGTAGTCTTAAAAATGAAAAGGGAGAACTTTCCACCAATGAAGAGGAAATTGAGAAATAATAAGGAGTTATTTTGCTCAACTTTATGCCAATAAATTTGATAACCTAAGTGAAATGGATGACTACCTCCAAAAATAGACTTCCCAGACTAATAGAGGAGGAAGTAATTGCTTGAATAGTCCCATTTCAGAAAAAAAAGAAATAGAACAGGCAATTAAACAACTCCCTAAGAAAAATCCCTAGGACCAGATGGATTTACATGTGAATTTTACCAAACATTTAAAGAACAATTGGCCCCAATGCTATATAAATTATTTGATAAAATAGGGAATGAAGGAGTCCTACCAAATTCCTTCTATGACACAGACATGGTACTGATACCTAAACCAGGTAGGCTGAAAACAAGAGAAAGAAAATTATAGACCAATCTCCCTAATGAATATTGATGCTAAAATCTTAAATAAGATATTAGCAAAAAGACTACAGAAAATCATCTCCAAGATAATACACTATGATCAAGTAGGATTTATACCAGGAATGCAGGGCTGGTTCAATATTAGGAAAACTATCAAGATAATTGGCACATGTTAATAACAAATTAACAAAAACCATATGATCATCTCAATAGATGCAGAAAAAGCATTTGATAAAATCCAACATCCATTCCTATTAAAAACACTTGAGAGTATAGGAATAAATGGACTTTTCCTTAAAATAATGAGCAGCATCTATTTAAAACCATCAGTAAGCATCATATGTAATGGAGACAAACTGCAACCATTCCCAATAAGATCTGGAGTGAAACAAGGTTGCCCACTATCACCGTTACTATTTAATATTGTATTAGAAATAGTAGCTATAGCAATAAGAGCTGAGAAAGGGATTAAAGGAATAAGAATAGGCAATGAGGAAACCAAATTATCACTCTTTGCTGATGACATGATGGTATACTTAGAGAATCCCAGAGATTCTGCTAAAAAATTAATAGAAATAATCCACAACTTTAGCAAAGTTGCTGGTTATAAAATAAACCCACATAAGTCATCAGCATTCTTATATATCACTAACAAAATCCAACAGTCAGAATTACAAAGAGAAATTCCATTTAAAGTAACTACTGATAATATAAAATATTTAGGAATCTATCTGCCAAGGGAAAATCAGAAACTTTATGAGCAAAATTACAGACCACTTTTCACAAAAATTAAGTCTGATCTAACCAATTGGAAAAATATTAAATGCTCTTGGATAGGGCGAGCAAATATAATAACGATGACAATATTACCTAAACTAATCTATCTATTTAGCGCTATACCAATCAGAGTCCCAAAAAACTATTTTAATGACCTAGAAAAAATAACAACAAAGTTCATATGGAAAAACAAAAGGTCAAGAATTTCAAGGGCATTAATGAAAAAAAAATCAAATGAAGGTGGCTTAGCTGTACCAGACCTAAAATTATATTATAGAGCAGCAGTTACCAAAACCATTTGGTATTGGCTAAGGAATAGATTAGTTGATCAGTGGAATAGATTAGGTTCAAGGGATAAAACAGTTAACAAATATAGCAACCTAGTCTTTGACAAACCCAACGATCCCAGCTTTTGGGATAAGAACTTACTGTTTGATAAAAATTGCTGGGAAAATTGGAAACTAATATGGCAGAAACTAGGCATTGATCCATACTTAACACTGTACACCAAGATAAGGTCAAAATGGGTTCATGACCTAGGCATAAAGAATGAAATTATTAATAAATTAGAGGAACACAGGATAGTTTACCTCTCAGACCTGTGGAAGGGGAAGGTCTTTATGACCAAAGCAGAACTAGAGATCATTACTGATCACAAAATAGAAAATTTTGATTATACCAAACTGAAAAGTTTTTGTACAAACAAAACTAATGCAGACAAGATTAGAAGGGAAGCAATAAACTGGGAAAATATTTTTACAGTCAAAGGTTCTGATAAAGGCCTCATTTCCAAAATATATAGAGAATTAACTCTAATTTATAAAAAATCGAGCCATTCTCCAATTGAAAAATGGTCAAAGGATATGAACAGACAATTCTCAGATGAAGAAATTGAAACTATTTCTAGTCATATGAAAAGATGCTGCAAGTCATTATTAATCAGAGAAATGCAAATTAAGACAACTCTAAGATACCACTACACACCTGTCAGATTGGCTAAGATGACAGGAAAAAATAATGATGATTGTTGGAGGGGATGCGGGAAAACTGGAACATTGATGCATTGTTGATGGAGTGTGAACGAATCCAACCATTTTGGAGAGTAGTTTGGAAGTATGCTCAAAAAGTTATCAAACTGTGCATACCCTTTGATCCAGCAGTGTTACTACTGGGATTATATCCCAAAGAGATTATAAAGAAGGGAAAGGGACCTGTATGTGCACGAATGTTTGTGTCAGCCCTTTTCGTAGTGGGTAAAAACTGGAAACTGAATGGATGTCCATCAGTTGGAGAATGGCTGAATAAATTGTGGTATATGAATATTATGGAATATTACTGTTCTGTAAGAAATGACCAACAGGATAATTTCAGAAAGGCCTGGAGAGACTTACATGAACTGATGCTGAGTGAAATGAGCAGGACCAGGAGATCATTATATACTTCAACAACAATACTGTATGATGACCAGTTCTGATGGACCAGGCCATCCTCAGCAACGAGATCAACCAAATCATTTCTTTTTTTTTTTTTTTTTTTATTTAATAGCCTTTTATTTACAGGATATATACATGGGTAACTTTACAGCATTAACAATTGCCAAACCTCTTGTTCCAATTTTTCCTATTACCTCCATCCTCCTCCCTAAATGGCAGGATGACAGTAGATGTTAAATATATTAAAATATAACTTAGATACAGCAATAGTATACATGACCAAAACATTATTTTTGCTACAAAAAGAATCAGACTTTGAATTATTGTACAATTAGCTTTGTGAAGGAAATCAAAAATGCAGTGTGCATAAATATAGGGATTGAGATTCAATGTAATGGTTCTTAGTCATCTCCCAGAGTTACTTTTTTCTGGGTATAGCTAGTTCAGTTCATTACTGCTCCATTAGAAATGATTTGGTTGATCTACGTTGCTGAGGATTGGCCTTATCCTCAAAACTGTCATCATCTAGTATTTTGTTGAAAGTATAATGATCTTCCTGTCCTGCTCATTTCACTCAGCATCAGTTCGTATAAGTCTCTCCAGGCCTTTACTGGAAACTCATCCTGTTGGCCATTTATTACAGAACGTAATATTCCATAATTTTATATACCACAATTTATTCAGGCCATATCTCCAACTGATGGACATCACATTCAGTTTCCGAGTTTCTACTTCACTTACAAAAGGTGCCATTTCAAACATTCGTGCATACATGGTCCTTTTCCACTTCTTTAATCTCTTGGGATAATCCACGTAGTACACACTGTGTGGATCATAGGGTATGCCTAATTTGCATATCTCTTTAGATACTTCAAACTTACTTCTCCAAAATGGTTGGATTCGTTCACTCACCAACAATGAATCAATGTCCCAGTTTTCCACATCCCCAACAATCATCATTATTTTTTCCTGTATTCTTAGCCTAATCTGACAGGTGCTTGTAGTGATCTTAGAGTGTTTAATTTGCATTTCTCTGATTAATAATGACTTGGAGCATTTTTCATATGACTAGAAATAGTTTCATTTCTAATCATCATGAGATGTATGCTCAAGTATCAACTTTGACCATTTTATTCTAATTGGAGATTATGGCTTGATTTTTATTCCATTACGAAGTTAATTCTCATATATTTTGGAAATGAGGCCTTTATCAGAACCTAATTGACGTAAAAATATTTTTCCTAGTTTATTGCTTCCTTCATAGATCTGTTTGCATTAGATTCTGTTGTATAAAACTTTTGCAAGTTGAACCAAATCATTGTAGTAATGGATGATGAACTGAACTAGCTATGCCCTAGAAAAGAACTCTGGGAGATGACTAATAACCAATAATTAATTCTAATCCCTATATCTTATGCATACGTTGACATTTTGATTTCCTTGCAAGCTAATTGTACAATCAGATGGAATAGATTAGGGTTCAAGGGATAAAACATTTGTAACAAATATAGCAACTCAGTCTTTGACAAACCTCAAAAGATCTCAGCTTTTGGGAGATAAGACTTGATTTTTGATAAAATTGCTGGAAAAGTTGCAATCAAATAATGCAGATAACTAGGATTTGATCCAATATAACGCTCATTCACCAAGATAAAGGTGAAAATGGTTCAATTGACTTCTAGTCATAAAGAATGAAATTATTAATAAATTAGAGGAACATAGGATAGTGTTACACTCTCAGTACCTTTGGAAGGGAGGTCTTTAGACCAAAGCAGAACTAGAGATCAGTTACTGGATCACAAAATAGAAAATTTTTGATTAACACCAAACTGAAAAGTTTTTGTACAAAACAAAACTAATGCAGACAAGATTAGAAGGGAAGCAATAAACTGGGAAAATAGTTTTACAGTCAAAGGTTCTGATAAAGGCCTCCTTTATTTCCAAAATATATTGAAATTAACTCTAATTTATGAAAAAATCGCTTATATCTCCAATTGGAAAAATGGTCAAAGGATATGAACAGACAATTCTCAGATGAAGAAATTAAAACTATTTCTAGTCATATGAAAAGATGCTCCAAGTCATTATTAATCAGAGAAATGCAAATTAGACAACTCTAAGATACCACTACACACCTGTTCAGATTGGCTAGATGACAGGAAAAAAAATGATTGTTGAGGGATGTGGAGAAACTGGGACATTGATTCATTGTTGTGGAGTTGTGAGACGAATCCAACCATTTTGGAGAGTAGTTTGAACCTATGCTCAAAAGTTATCAAACTGTGCATACCTTTTGATCCAACTAGTGTTACTACTGGGATTATATCCCAAAGAGATTATAAAGAGGAAAGGGACCTGTATGTGCACTGAATGTTTTGTGGCAGCCCTTTTTGTAGTGTCTAGAAACTGGAAACTGAATGGATGTCCATTAGTTGGAGAAATGGCTGAATAAATTGTGGTATATGAAAATTATGGAATATTACTGTTCTGTAAGAAATGACCAACAGGATGATTTCAGAAAGGCCTGAGAGACTTATCACGAACTGATGCTGAGTGAAATGAGTAGGACCAGGAGATCTATTATATACTTAACAATAATACTATGATGATGACAGTCTCTGATGGATCAGGCCATCCTCAGCAACGAGATAATTGCAAATCATTTCTAATGGAGCAGTAATGAACTGAACTATTAATGCCTGTAGAAAAGAACGGGAGATGACTAAAACATTACATTAATTCAATCTATATTTTATATACGTACCTGCATTTTTGATTTCCTTCATAATCTAATTGTCACAATAATTCAGAGTCTGATTCTTTTCCTCCACAAAATAACGTTTTGGTCAGTATACTTTGTTTATCTAAGTTATATTTAATATATTTAACATCTACTGGTCATCTTGCCATTTTAAGGGAGGGTGGGGGGGTAACAGAGGTGAAAATTTGAACAAGAGGTTTGGCAATTGTTAATGCTGTAAAGTTACCACATGTATATATCCTGTAAATAAAGAGGCTATTAAAAAAAAAAAAAAAAAAAAGCTTAATTGTACCAATATTTCAGAGTCTGATTCTTTTTGTCACAGCAAAATAACATTTTAGTCATGTATGACTTATTGTGTATCTAATTTATATTTTAATATATTTTAACATCTACTGGTCATCCTGCCATCTAGGGTGGGGGTGGGGGGGTAAGAGGTGAAAAATTGGAACAAGAGGTTTGGCAATTGTTAATGCTGTAAAGTTACCCATGTATATATCCTGTAAATAAAAGGCTATTAAATAAAAAAAAAGTTACTAATTCTGTATTTCTTTCCACTGTAATATCCCCAGGTTATGCTTTTTTTCCCCCTTGCCCCCTTCCCCCCTTCCCTAGTATTAAACTTATTGGTCCCACGTGTTTCAGGAAGCTCTCCCTCTTTAGGATCCCTCCCTCCTCCCTTTGAATCCCTTCCCTTTTCTTCTTTGTGCCCTTCCTTATTCTTTTTCCTTTCCTCTCCCACTTTTTAATGAGGTGAGAGAAGATTCTTTGTACAACAAAGATGTCAATTATTTCCTTTTTAAGCCAAGTCTGATGAGAGCAGAACTCACACAATGTTCATCCCCTTCTCTAAGTTCCCTTAGATGTGATAGGTTTCCTTTGCCTCAACGTTGCATGTAGTTTCTCTCTTTTTATCTCTCCTTTTCCCTTTTTCTGACCCTATCCCCTTTCCATTTCTACTTCCCTTTTTTTATGTTCTACCAGTAAAATAAAATTATACATGTGGTTTTATTTATATCCACAACAGCAATACAGTTCTCAAGAATTCCTTTTACCTTTTTGTACTTCTCTTGAGTCCTGTTATTGGAGATCAATTTTTTTTGTTAACATGGTTTTTTCATTAGAAACAAATGGAATTCCTCTGTTTCATTAAATGCCCATCTTCTTCCATGGAAAAAAAAATGCTCAGCTTACCTGGGTAGTTTATTCTTGGCTGAATTCCAAGTTCTTTTGCCTTTTGGAATATCAGATTCCAGGCCCTTTGATCCTTTGATGTTGAGGCTGCCAGATCTTGTGTGACCCTTATTGTGGCACTTTAGTATTTGAATTGTTTTATCCTGACTGCTTGTAATATTTTTTCTTTAGTCTGAAAATTCTGAAATTCGGCCACAATATTCCTCAGAGTCTTTATTTTATGATCTTTTTCAGAAGGTGTTCAATGAATTTTTTCAATGGCTATTTTACCTTCCAGTTTTATTACTTCTGGGCAGTTCTCTTTGGTGATTTCCTGCAAATAGTATCTAGGCTTTTTTCCTCATAATTTTTGGGTAGTCCAATGATCCTTAGGTTATCTCTCCTGCATCTATTTTCTAGGTCTGTTGCTTTTCCAAGTATATATTTGACATTTTTTTCCCAATCTTTCATTTTTTTGGTTTTGCTTGACTGATTCTTGATGTCTCAATGAATCAGCTATTTCTATTTGTTCCTTTCTGATTTTTAATGAGTTATTTTCTTAATTAGCTTTTTTTGCTTCTTTATGTGTATGTCCCATTGAGTTTTTAAATGAGTTTTTTTTGCACTATGGAATTTTTTTGTCCAATTTCACTAATTTTTTTTAAGTGAGATATTTTTTTTCCAATTCACAAAACATACTTTCTTGGGAATTCTTAACCTTTTCCATTTCATAAATTCTGTTTCCCTGCACTTCTTGGGAGTTTTTTACCTTTTCCAATTCACATTTCAAGAAGTTGTTGCTCTCTTGCATAGCTTCTCTTTCCCTTCCCCATTTTTCTTCTAGTTCTCTTTTAAGGTTTTTAATAGTCTCTTCTAGGAGAACCTTTTATATTAGGGACCAACAATTGTCTGGAGACTGTCTGCTATTGGTCTATTCAGGGTTGAAAAGCTGCTCTCTTTCTGTATAGAAAGTATCAATCATCCTTTTGATTTTTTTACTCATTTTGTTAAAGCCCGTAGGGTCTGCCTTCAGAGCCAGGAGATTACTAGCTTCCTCTGCAGAGCAGAGATAGGTGTATGGACAGGTAGCTGTCTTGCCAGCTGGCTGCAAAAAGCAGTCAGGTACTGGACTGCTCTGGGAAAAAGTTCCCCACCTGGAAGTAACTCAGGCCTTCAGGGCCGAGCTGGAAAAGTGCCCTTCAAAGAACCCCAGCTGTGTGGGATAACAACTGCCCTGATGCTGAGCAGTGAGAGTTTCACTACCCCAAGCCAAAGCCTGCCCTGGGGTTGTGGGTATTAGCAGCTGAACAATGAATGGCCCTGCATGGACCGGAAGTGTCTCTGCCCCAGGAAGCACAGTCTGCTGGGGAACTTCTATTCCCCCAGGCCGAGCCCACCACTGTGCAGATTAGAGGCTGCCTAGGCTGTGCCCCCTAACCATGCAGATTTTTAACTGCCCCAGCAAAAGCCCTGAATTGTAGGATATGGCTGCAGGGATGTATTACGGTCTGCTTGAGTCACTTCCATGTTTGGGTGGTTACAGCCAGATCTTGTTAGGTTCTTGGGTTTTTTTAGAGTACCCTCTGTTTTAGGTTTTAATTTCTCTGCCAGTTTACTGTTTTGTAATCAAGGCAGAGCAGTTAGCCTATAGCAGAGTCATCTCTATAACTTCTCTAGACACAGAGATCACCCCACCCCTGGTCTGCTTAGGATGCTAGTCTTTTGGTGCCTGTGCTAGTCTGTTCCTGGCCCCTCAGGACAAACCTTTCCTGGCGATCTTCAAGATTATCTTGGGCTGGTAAATTGTAGTGCTTCTAATCTTCATGAATTTAAGCAGTGAAGAGCTCTTTTTGAGGCTGAATTTAATAGTTGGTTATGAAGGGAATGAGAGGAGTTTAGAAAGTCTCGTCTTCCTTCTCTGCCATCTTGGCTCCACCATCCCCAATATATTTTGAAAAATAAATTTTAATATAAATGATTTGCTTTATAGTTCTATCCATTTTATCTCATATATCTAAACTATTATTCTTAAAATGTCTTGTGAGAATAGAAAAAGCTACCAAAAAGATTCATAAAATAAACAAAAATAATCTTTAAATTGTAAAACTTCTGCTATTATATATGATATATATATGATATGATGTTGTTCATGACTGTATCTGAGGTTTCCCTGGCAAAAAACAAAAACAAAAAGAAAAAGAAAAACAAACAAACAAACACAAAAAAAAAAAACTGGAGTTGTTTGCATTTTTTTTTCTCCAGCTGACTTGCCTGGAGTCAAGCAACTAGTAAATATCTGAGGGCTAGATTTGAATTCAGGAAGATGTATTCCTGTGCAACTTAATTGTCCCTATCCCAAGATACATTACTAACGACAACAACAAACAAACAAACAAAAAGCAACAACAACAAAAAATCCATTGAGAAAATTGGAAAGCAGTTTATTTTAAATATAGTTTTAGGAAATCCAAAGGCCTCATATTTACATATGTTTTATAAGCAATACTTTTTGTAGTACCAAAGACCTTGAAGAAAAATGTATGCTTACTTAGAGGAATAGAACAAATTGTAGTCTATGTAATGAAATATTATTGTGCTATAGGAAATAAAAATTCAGATAATATTGGAAGATGTATGAACTAATACAGCTTGAAATAAAAATAAAAGAAGACTTAACAGTGACTACAAAGATTTAAAAGAGAACTGGAGAAAGGAGATTGAATTTTACAATTAGGAAAATGATTTGACAGAATAATCTAAATATTGTAGTAGAAAGCTAAAAAATATATACCTAATACACAAATAAATTGTAAGGAGATTAAAACGTGCTGCAGAAAATATTTTCAATATATTTGGTCAACAAAGGAAAAATCATACTTTGAAAACATTTCCAAGTAAATTAGAGCTATTACTAGCTTGTACCTAGTAACTAAGAACTTTAGGTGATTAATTGCTACTTCAAAAGGAGAAAAGTAAAAAGGGATTTCTGAAGCTTTGTTATTTCAGTAAGCTTAGAAACACTACCTTTGACCTGAGTCCTTTCCAAATTCCATTCCCCACCAATTGCTAATTCTTTCCTTCCTAAGCTATTTACTAATACTTTATATTTATTGTGTATATTCTTATGTGTGTGCATATTGTCCTCCATATAATCTCTGTTCTCTGAAAGAAGAAATTGTTTCATGTTTATCTTGTATCATCAGCACCTAACACAGAGCCCAGTATATAACAGGAACTTAAAACAGACTTATTTGTTCATTGATGTAAAGGGCAGTCAGCAGGGTCAGAGGGAGTTGAAAGGAAGTGCTATTTGTGCTAATGTAATACTGTTTTAAAAACTTAGATGTGTTACTTGATACAGAGAGTCACAGAGGCTCTAATTATATTTCACTTTTATATAGATCCATAAGTTTTAAAAATACTTTCCTTACAACTCTTTATAATAGGTAGTCAAATTATTATTATCTCTATTTTAAAGAAAGAGGAGTTGAATTTCAAAAAAAGTGAATTGGAGTTTCTCTGCACATGGTGTCAGTCCAGTTAGAAAGAAGAACTAAGTCTGGAGAAAGAAAGCATCTCTGATTCAGCATCTTGTTATCTCAGTGCTAGAGCAATAAATTCCATTAAAAGCACTGCAGTCATTTATTCTTCATCTTCTTATATACAGATTATTAAAGGAAAATTGTGTGCATTCTAGATATTAAGAAAGAGCTTAGTTAGTTTAAAAAACAAGACTTGATAAGACCAAATGATTATTCCAATACAATGGCAATAAAAGCTAATAGTGGTGAACAGGTCATGTCAACAGAGAATGATCTAGGGGACTAAATAATAAAAGTAAGTGTCTGATGATTGATTTGAACTTTTCCTTATACCAGACCTAGCCCTATATTCACTGAGACATCTAGATGCCTAAATCCCAGGGTCAGAAGGTGCTAAATTCAAATCACATTCTTTTTTTTAAATATTTGTGTGACCCTGAGCAAAGCACTTAATCCCCAACTCAGTAATAGAGACAATGAAAGCACTGACCCCCTGGGCTGTTGAGAAGATCAAATGAGATATCTCTAAAGTGTTTAGCATAGTGCCTGTAATACAGTAAGCACTATATAAATGTTACCTAATTAATAGTTATATTATTAATATTAATTTTATTATACTATGAATATAATATATTGGCCAACACTTACACAGCACATTAAAGCTTTCAAAGTAATACATGCTATTTATTTCATATGAATATCACAACAACCCTTTGAAAAACAGTAATAACACTATCTGTATTTTATACATAAGGAAATTGAATCTTAAAAGAGATTAAGGAACTTGTCCAAAGTCATAGAACAAAAAAGACAGGATTTAATCTAATTTTTTTTCTAATTTGAGGACTGAATTTCTATTCACTAATGTGTTAAACTGTCACTAGTGTTATTCAGTAGAAGATGTTGAAAAATATCAAAATGAAAACATTCTTCAGTCAAGGACTATAATAGCACAGGGGAATGTACATAGTAAGAAATGGAGAGGTGGGAATTTTAGGGGAAATTTTAATTTGTACTACTTTCCTTATTATAATAAAAAGTTATTGATTTCATTGTTTATTTAATAAAACTCATTTCTGATGTATTTTTGGCTATTTGACTTAAAATTGGGGAACTATTCCTGGCCTATTGGTCTTACAAATAAATATATATTCCCAAATTTCTCCATTAAGGGATTTGAGATAAGAGAAAAATACCATTCAGAAATAAGATGGAAGTCCTTCAGATTAAGGTATTTCAAACACTTAGCAACAGCAATAAGGACACTGTCCTTTAAAAAGCAATATAAAAATCAATAAATTCTGAGATTACCATTAAATTAATTTTGCCTGCTACAATTTTGGAAAACAAATTACTTCTTGGGTTTATGAAATTGACACTGTTCTTGCAAAGAAAAATAAGTTAGAGAGGGTAAAATATGTAAAATAAATGATAATCAAGTTTGATGACAAAGGAACAAAAGCTGAATAATTGAATACCAATAGGACCTTTAAACTGGTTTTTTGTGCAAATATGAATGTGGGAGCATTGAAATAAAAGAAATATTGAAATATTTTAATTTCATGGAATGCTCTTGTAATGGTTTTGCCTAACAGAACACTGAAGGGACTGGGATACACTGAGATATTAAAATCTAAAACATCCAGTGGTTTCAAATTAAAAAAAATAAAATTCTCGAAAACAATCAAATAATTTATTTTAAAAAGTGTTTTCTTTTTAAACCTAAGTGGGATACAAAAAGACTGGGAGATAAAATAACAGAGAAGGGTTACGTAAAGAAGAGGATAGATAGAATAAGGCTGACACTGAGAGATTGCTGCAAGTGGGAATATTTAGAAACCAAATTGATACTGTGTATGATTTGCCACAAAGAACCAAATAAATATAAAATGACTATTAAGGATATAAACAAGGTAACACTTACCAATGGGAAATGGAAGAAGGATAGGTGCCAGAGAAATTGAAAAGGGGGTAACTTAATTTTAGAGGAAATTTTTATACTACAGTTCTGAAATTTGAGGTTTAGAAGATAAAATACAGGATAACTAGTCAGAAATATAATGTGTTCAAACTGCTAATACAAGGAATTGAGCTTGCATATATTTCAAAAATTTAAAAATATATAGTACCTATGTGCTACTTCAGATTTTTTTTAATTTAAATTTTGGAGGGTCAACAAGATGAAAAATGTGAAAACATTTTGAGTTTGCTTTTTGGGGGGGACAGAAGTGGTGTTATAAAGATTCAACTTATTTTATTGTGGCTCATAGGATTAACCAAATTCCATTCCCTTTAGTATCCTATAGCCAAGTTTTGAAAGAGATGAATGATCATCTTACCAAAAGAGGAACAAAAAACAATCCAAGAAAATATCAATATTCTGTGCTTACATTTCTGCAATAGAGATCAACTTTCCCTATATATTCCTAAGTATGTTAGGAGGATAAAAAGATGTAATGTGGTAAGCTAGTACAGTAAGTAACCAAACATATTTATGTTGAGGCCACAGGGACTAAAAGTTTGTATTCATCCCTATCCTTTACCAGCAGTGGAAGAAAAAGTACCCTAAGTCAATGTTGAATTTTTAAAGTTGATCAACTTTTCCTTGAAAGGTTTTGAAATTGTCCTTGAGATTTTATTGGTGCAGGGCACTAAGGTTGACTATTGGCATTGCCTTCTGGAAAGGAAAACCAGAAAAAAAGCTGGAGCTCTTGTCTTGAAATTGTAGATATGATCACTGTCATAAACAACATTAGGAAGATGTTCTCAGGGGGATCAATTTTTTATCCCCACTTTTTTATGTTCATCTTCATTATTCTAATACTCTCCTTTCAGTATGCTGAAATATACCTCATTCTATTTGTTGTTAGATGGATTATGAATATTTTATTTTATTTTAGTTTGGCACCTAAAGTATTAGGGGATTGGCCTAAGCCAGGTTCACTTCATCCAACTTACACCTGTCATTTGACCTAGAATTTTTGCTCAGCATTGTCTATTTTCCCAAGAAGAAAAATAGGTGCCTCAGCACCCCAATTCATGTTGAATGTCTGAGAAATATAACCAATTTTAGATTAAAATACACTTAGGAAGTACCAAATTAAAAAAATAAGATGTAGAATAGCATCCATCCCTCAATACACACAAGTGTATTTGGGTTAGAAATAATTTTCTGAGTGTAACAACTGAATTCTGGTTCAACTTGAAGTTAAAAATCTTTTTATTACCTCCCATTATGAACCCCTGAATCATCATGATCTAAAGGACGAATTGAGAATATATATGGGCATGTTCTCAAATTAAAGAGGGAAAGGGGTGTATTTTTCCATCACTTGTTCTTAGAAGTAGATTTAACTCAGACTTCCATGAATTTCCATGAGCCTGATGAGCATACCCCAAGTAAGCATTACAACAGAACTATTAAAGTGGAATTTGTGTGTGTGTGGGGGGGGTGCGCATGGGTGTTTGTGTGTGTGTATGTGATAAGAAATGAAGCCAGAAAAACCTGGATTCAAATTCTAACTGTGATAAGCTATACTAAATCACTTCTCCTCTAAGTGTTCCGGGTAATACTATTAAGTCTCTAAATAAATATAAAAGTTGTATTTATAATAAGAAATCTTACCAGGTATTCTTCATACCAGTAAAATCAGAGTCATTGATGATGATGTTATTGATGATGCTGATGAAAAATACAAATTTAATTTGAAGAAAGTGAAAATTAATCATGAATATTATTATTGTTATTTATATTATTTTTGTTATTATCATCAACTTCTGTAGGAATTCCTTTTCCTCTGTTGGTTGTCATGAAGTAGTCTTATCATTCTCAAGCCCATGCATATTATAGGATCATGGTATTGAATAATAATTTAGTCAACTCTCCTGTTAGCAGATGGTCCATAGTAAATTATTAACCTTCATTAAAAGTGTAAGACTGGAAATAGACAAGCAAAACAATTTTGCTATTTAATTCTGTTGGCTTTTTTCCCCCTTTTCTCCTTGTTTTGTTTAAGCATGCACCCTGAAAATCAGTAGGAACTGAGGTGTTGAAAAGAAAAAAATATATTTCCTTCCACAATGATGAGAAAAAAAATATTTGAAGAAAAGCAGTTATTCATTCTAATCATAGATTCATCAGTTAGATTAGTTGAAAAAGTGTCTTTTTTGATATTGTATGGAACTCTCAAAAAGGAGTTATGTTCAACAAGTGAAGGATGTCATGAAGAATAAATGAGATAATAGATATAAATTATTTTGAAAACCTTGAAACATTATGTAAATCTGATTATAATAATTATAACTCCATTATTTTAGATAGATTTTTCTGAACTATATGTTAAGAAAAGATTTAGTTTTCATTTTTACAAAATTTTGAGTTCAAATTTTTCGCACTATCTTACCTCTCCTGTGCTTTTGGAAGATGGTTGGTAGTTTGGTATATGGCATATGCATATATATATATATATTTTTTTTCCTTAGTCACCATTGGAAAAGCAGAAACACACCAAAAACTTCATTAATTTTCATTAATTCCCTTGAAATTATTGACCTTTTGTTTTTCAATATGAACTTTGTTGTTATTTTTTTAGGTCATTAAAATGGTTTTTGGGGGGAATCTGATTTGTATAGTGCTAAATAAATAGATCAGTTTAGATGGTATTGTCATCTTTATTATATTTGCTCCTCCCAATCCAAGAGCATTTAATATATTTTTCCAATTGCTTAGATCTGACTTTATTTCTCTGGAAAGAGTTTTGTAGTTTTACTCATATAGTTTCTGTTTTTCCCTTGGCAGATAGATTCCTAAATATTTTATACTGTCAGTAGTTACCTTAAATGAAATTTATCTATTTGTAATTCAACTATTGGGTTTTGTTAGTGATATATAAGGATGCTGATGGCTTATGTGGGTATATTTTGTATCCTGCAACTTTGTTAAAGGTGTGGATTATTTCTAATAGCTCTTTAGTAGAATCTCCAGGGTTCTCTAAGTATACCATCATATCATCAGCAAAGAGTGATAATTTGGTTTCCTTATGAATTTTAATTCCTTTAATTTCTTTCTCAGTTCTTATTGCCAAAGCTAGCATTTCTAATACAATATTGAATAGTAATGGTGATAGTGGGCAACCTTGTTTCACTCCTGATTGGGAATGGTTGCAGTTTGTCCCCATTACATATGATGCTTAATGATGTTTATAAATAGATGTTACTGATTATTTTAAGGAAAAGTCCACTTATTCCTATACTCCCAAGAGTTTTTAATAGGAATGGATGTTGGATTTTATCAAATGCTTTTTCTGCATCTATTGAGATGATCATTTTTTTTGGTTAAGTTGGTTATTAATATGGTCAATTATACTAATAGTTTTACTAATATTGAACCAGCCTTGCATTTGTACTATAAATCGTACTTAATCATAGTGTATTATGCTGAGGATGATTTTCTGGGTTTTTTGCTAATATCTTGTTTAATATTTATGCATTAATATTCATTAGGGAGATTGGTCTATAATTTTCTTTTTCTGTTTTCAATCTACCTGGTTTAGGTATCAGTACCATGTCTGTATCGTAAAATGAATTTGGTAGGACTCTTTCATTCCCTATTTTTTTGAATAGTTTATATAGTATTGGGGCTAATTATTCTTTAAATGTCTGGTAGAATTCACATGTAAATTCATTTACTCCTGGGGATTTTTTCTTAGGGAGTTGATTAATAGCTTGTTCCAATTCTTTTTCTGAGATGGGGCGATTTAAACAATTTATTTCCTCCTCTGTTAATCTGGGAATCCTATATTTTGTGAGGTAGTGATCGATTTCACTTAAGTTACCAAATTTATTGGCATGATATTGGGCAGAGTAACTCAATCTTATTGCTCTAGATTCCTCTTCATTAGTGGAGAGGTCCCCTTTACATTTTAAAGACTAACAATATGATTTTGCTCCCTTTTTTCCCAATCCGATTTAGCAGATGTTTATCTATTTTATTGTTTTTATCACAAAACCAACTCTTAGTTTTATTTTATTAATTCAAAAGGTTTTTTACTTTTGATATTAAATTAATTTCTCCTTTTTAGTATGGAATTTCAACTTTAGTATTTGATTGGGGGTTTTTATTTGTTTTTTTTTTTTTTTGCAAGTCCATTGATCTTCTCTTTCTCTATTTTATTCTAGTAAGCCTCTAAAGATATAAAATTTCCCCTTATTACTGCTTTGGCTGCATCTCACAAATTTTGGTATAATGTCTCTTCATTGTAATTATTGTGAGGGAAATTATTAATTGTATCTACAATTTGCTGTTTTATGTAATCATTCTTTTAGATGAGATTATTTAGTTTCTAATTACTTTTTAGTATATTTACCCCTAACTTTTTGTTGAATGTAATTTTTATTGACTCATGATCTGAAAAAAAAATTTCCTATTTCAGCCTTCCTGCATTTAATTTTGAGGTCTTTATGTCCTAATATATGGTCAATTTTTATATAGGTCCCATGAACTGCTGAGAAGAAAGTACACTCTCTTCTGTCACCATTCAGTTTTCTCCAAACATCTATCATATATAATTTTTCTAATATTTCATTTACCTCTTTAATTTTTTTCTTATTTGTTTTGTGATTTGATTTATCTAATTCTGAGTGTGCAATATTGAGATCTCTCAGTATTATAGTTTTGCTGTCTATTTCTTCTTGCAACTCTCTTAACTTCTCCTTTAGGAAGGTAGTTGGTATATGACTTGGTGCATACATGTTTAATATTGATATTGCTTCATTGTCTATAGTACCCTTTAGCAAGACATAGTTTCCTTCCCTATCTCTTTTAATTAGATCAAATTTTGCTTTTGCTTGATCTGAGATAAGGATGGCTACCTCTGCTTTTTTGACTTAACCTGAAGTATAATAGATTCTGCTCTAGCCTTTTACCTTTACTCTGTATGTTTATCCCTGTTTTAAATGTGTTTCCTGTAAACAACTTATTGTAGGGTTCTGACTTTTGATCCAGTTTGCTATCTGCCTCTGCTTTATGGGAGAGTTCATCCCATTCACATTTATAGTTAAAATTACTAATACTGCATTTCCTGCCATCATAATATCCCCGGATTATGCCTTTCTTTCCCCCCCCAACCCCCTTCCCTAGTATTAAACTTATAGGCCCCTTTTGTGTCCCAAAGCTCTTCCTCTTTAGGATTCCTCCCTCCTCCCTTTGAATCCCTTCCCTTTTCTTGTACCCTTCCCTTATTACTCTATTTTCTTTTCCCTTGTCCTCTCCCACTTTTTAATGAAGTAAGAGAAGAGTCTCTGTAAAACAAATATGTCAATTATTTTCTCTTGGAGTCAACTCTGATGAGAGTAAGATTCACACAATGTACCTCCCCCTCTCTACATTCCCTCAGATATGGTAGGTTTCCTTTGCCTCATCATAGGGTGTAGTTTCCCTTTTTTTATCTCCCCTTTTCCCTTTTTTTTTTTTTTGACACTAACCCCTTTCCATTTCTACTTCCCTTTTTTATGTTATATTAGTAAAATCAAATTATACATGTAGTCTTTATGTATATCCACAACAGAAATACAGTTCTCAAGAGTTCCTTTTACCTTTTTTCTGCTTGTCTTGAGTCCTATGGTTGGAGATCAAATTTTTTGTTTAGATCGGCTTTTTTCCTTAGAAACAAATGGAATTCCTCTATTTCAATAAATTTCCACCTTCTTCCATGGAAGAAAATGCTCAGCTTAACTTGGTAGTTTATTCTTGGCTGCATTCCAAATTCTTTTCTTTTTTTTTTTTTTATTTAATAGCCTTTTATTTACAGAATATATACATGGGTAACTTTACAGCATTAACAATTGCCAAACCTCTTGTTCCAATTTTTCACCTCTTACCCCCACCCTCCCCTAAATGGCAGGATGATTAGTAGATGTTAAATATATTAAAATATAGCTTAGATACACAATAAGTATACATGACCAAATTATTTGTTGTACAAAAGAATCAGACTCTGAATTATTGTACAATTAGCTTGTGAAGGAAATCAAAATGCAGGTGTGCATAAATATAGGGATTGGGAATTCAATGTAATGGTTTTTAGTCATCTCCAGAGTTCTTTTCTGGGTATACGTTCATTTCATTACTGCTCCATTAGAAATGATTTGGTTGATCTCGTTGTTGAGGATGGCCTGACCCATCAGAACTGGTCATCATCTAGTATTGTTGTGAAGTATATAATGATCTCCTGGTCCTGCTCATTTCACTCAGCATCAGTTCGTGTAAGTCTCTCCAGGCCTTCTGAAATCATCCTGTTGGCCATTTCTTACAAAACAGTAATATTCCATAATTTTCATATACCACAATTTATTCAGCCATTCTCCAACTGATGGACATCCATTCAGTTTCCAGTTTCTAGCCACTACAAAAAGGGCTGCCACAAACATTCGTGCACATACAGGTCCCTTTCCTTCTTTATAATCTCTTTGGGATATAATCAGTAGTAACACTGCTGGATCAAAGGATACAGTTTGATAACTTTTGAGCATAGTTCCAAACTACTCTCAAAATGGTTGGATTCGTTCACAACTCCACCAACAATGAATCAATGTCCCAGTTTTCCGCATCCCTCCAACAATCATCATTATTTTTCCTGTCATCTTAGCCAATCTGGCAGGTGTGTAGTGGTATCTTAGAGTTGTCTTAATTTACATTTCTCTGATTAAATGACTTGGAGCATCTTTTCATATGACTAGAAATAGTTCAATTTCTTCATCTGAGAATTGTCTGTTCATATCCTTTGACCATTTTCAATTGGAGAATGGCTTGATTTTTATAAATTAGAGTTAATTCTCTATATATTTTGGAAATGAGGCCTTATCAGAACCTTGACTGTAAAATATTTTCCCAGTTTATTGCTTCCTTCTAATCTTGTCTGCATTAGTTTTGTTTGTACAAAACTTTTCAGTTTGGTATAATCGAAATTTTCTATTTTGTGATCAGTAATGATCTCTAGTTCTGCTTTGGTCATAAAGACCTTCCCTTCCACAGGTCTGAGAGGTAAACATCCTATGTTCCTCTAATTTATTAATAATTTCATTCTTTATGCCTAGGGTCATGAACCCATTTTGACCTTATCTTTGGTGTACGGCGTGTAAGTATGGATCAATGCCTAGTTTCTGCCATATTAGTTTCCAATTTTCCCAGCATTTTATCAAACAGTAAGTTCTTATCCCAAAAGCTGGATCTTTGGTTTGTCAAAGACTAGGTTGCTATTTTGTTGACTGTTTTATCCCTTGAACCCAATCTATTCACTGATCAACTAATCTATTCCTTAGCCAATACCAAATAGTTTTGGTAACTGCTGCTCTGTAATATAATTTTAGATCTGTACAGCTAAGCCACCATCATTTGATTTTTTTCATTAATTCCCTTGAAATTCTTGACCTTTTGTTTTCCATATGAACTTTGTTGTTATTTTTCTAGGTCATTAAATAGTTTTTGGGAGTCTGATTGGTATAGCGCTAAATAAATAGATTAGTTTAGTAATATTGTCATCGTTACTATATTTGCTCGCCCTATCCAAGAGATTTAATATTTTTCCAATTGTTAGATCAGACTTAATTTGTGTGAAAAGCGGTCTGTAATTTTGCTCATAAAGTTTCATTTTCCTTGCAGATAGATTCCAAATATTTTATATTATCAGTAGTTACTTTAAATGAATTTTCTGTAATTCTGACTGTTGATTTTGTTAGTGATATATAAGAATGCTGTTGATGACTTATGTGGGTTTATTTTATAACAGCAACTTTGCCAAAGTTGTGGATTATTTCTAATAACTTTTAGCAGAACTCTGGGATTCTCTAAGTATACCATCATGTCATCGCAAGAGTGATAATTTGGCTTCTCATTGCCTATTCTTATTCCTTTAATCTCTTTCTCAGCTCTTATTGCTATAGCTATGCTTTCTAATACATATTAAATAGTAAAGTGTAGTGGCAACCTTGTTTCACTCAGATCTATTGGGAATGGTTGCAGTTTGTCTCCATTACATGATGCTTACTGATGGTTTAAATAGATGCTGCTGATTATTTTAAGGAAAAGTCCATTTATTCTATAATCTCAAGTGTTTTAATAGGAATGGATGTTGGATTTTATCAAATGCTTTTCTGCATCTATTGAGATGATCATATGGTTTTTGTTAATTTAGTTATTAATACCAATTATATTGATAGTTTTCCTAATATTGAACCAGCCCTGCATTCCTGGTATAAATCCTACGATCATAGGTATTATCTTGGGATGATTTTCTGTAGTCTTTTGCTAATATCTTATTTAGATTTTAGCATAATATTCATTAGGAGATTGGTCATAATTTTCTTTCTCTGTTTCAGCTACCTGGTTTAGGTATCAGTACCATGTCTGTGTCATAGAAGGAATTTGGTAGGACTCCTTCATTCCCTTTTATCAATAATTTAATAGCATTGGGCCAATTGTCTTAAATGTTTGGTAAAATTCACATGTAAATCCATCTGGTCCTGGGATTTTTTCTTGGGAGTTGTTTAATTGCCTGTTCTATTTCTTTTTCTGAAATGGGATATTCAAGCAATTTACTTCTTCCTTGTTAGTCTGGGAATCTGTATTTTTGGGGTAGTCATCCATTTCACTTAGGTTATCAAATTTATTGGCATAAAGTTGAGCAAAATAACTCCTTATTATTTACAACTCTTCATTGGTGGAAAGTTCTCCCTTTCATTTTTAAGATCTAATTTCATTTTCCTCCTCCTTTTCTAATCAGATTTACCAAAGGCTTATCTATTTTATTGGCTTTTCATAGAACCAACTCTTAGTTTTATTAATTAGTTCAATAGTTTTTACTTTCAATATTTTTAATTTCTCCTTTTATTTTAGAATTTCCAATTTAGTATTTGATTGGGGCTTTAATTTGGTCTTTTATGTTTTTAGTTGCAAGCCCAATTCATTAATCTTTTCTTTCTCTGTTTTATTCAAGTAAGCCTCTAAGGATATAAAATTCCTCTATTACCGCTTTGGCTGCATCCCACAAATTTTGGTAGATGATGTCTCATTGTCATTATCTTGAGTGAAATTATTAATTGTATCTATAATTTGCTGCTTCACCCAATCATTTTGAAGATGAGATTGTTTAGTTTCAATTACTTTTTGGTCTATTTCCTAACTTTTGTTGAATGTAGTTTTGATTGCATCATGATCTGAAAAGAAAGCATTTACTATTTCTGCTTTCTTGCATTTAATTTTGAGGTCTTTATGTCCTATATATGGTCAATTTTGAATAGGTTCCATGAACTGCTGAGAAGTAAGTATATTCCTTCTATCTCCATTCAATTTCTCCAAAGATCCAACATACCTAATTTTTCTAATATTCTATTTACTTCTTTAATTTCTTTCTTATTTGTTTTGTGGTTTGATTTGTCTAATTCTGAGAGTGCAAGGTTGAGATCTCCTACTATTACAGTTTTGTTGTCTATTTCTTCTTGCAACTCTCTTACCTTCTCCTTTAGGAAGTTGAGTGCCATACCACTTGGTGCATATATGTTTAATATTGATATTGCTTCGTTTATGCTACCCTTTAGCAGGATGTAGTTACCTTCCTATCTCTTAATTAGATCAATTTTTACTTTTGCTTGATCTGAGATAAGGATGGCTACCCCTGCTTTTTTGACTTCACCTGAAGCATAATAGATTTTGCTCCAGCCTTTTACTTTTACTCTATATGCATCCCCCTGATTTAAATGTGTTTCTTGTAAACAACATATTGTAGGGTTCTGACTTTTGATCCAGTCTGCTATCTGCCTCCTCTTTATGGGGGAGTTCATCCCATTTACATTTACGGTTAGAATTACTAAATCTGTATTTCCTGCCATCCTAATAACCCCAGATTGTGCTTTACTTATTCTTGCCTCCCCAACCCTCTTCCCCTTTTAAACTTATGTACCCCTCCTGTATCACGATACTTATCCTCTTTATAATCCCTCCCTCCCCTTTGATTCTTTTCCCCTTCCTTCCCTTATTACCTCTTTCTTTCCTTTCCTCTCCCCGTTTTAATGAGGCGAGAGAGAATTTTCTCTAAAACAAATGTCAATTATTTTTTCTTTGAGCCAACTCTGATGAGAGTAAGATTCACACAATGTTCCTCCCCCTCTCTAAATTCCCTCAGATATGATAAGTTTCCTTTGCCTCTTTGTGGGATGTGGTTTCCCTCTTTTTATCCCTCCTTCCCACCTTGTTCTGCCATCATCCCTTTTCCATATCTACTTCCCTTTTTATGTTATATCAGTACAATCAAATTATACATGTATTCTTTTTGTATATCCACAACAGAAATACAATTCTCAAGAGTTATTTTTACCTTTTCTGCATCTCTTGAGTTCTATTCTTGGAGATCAAATTTTTTGTTTAGTTCTGGTTTTTTCTTCAGAAACAAATGGAATTCATTTGTTTCATTAAATGTCCATCTTCTTCCCTGAAGAAAATGCTCAGCTTAGCTGGTAGTTTATTCTTGGCTGCATCTCAAGTTCTTGTGCCTTTCGGAATATCATATTCCAGGCCCTTCTTTCCTTTAATGTAGAGGCAGCCAGATCTTGGGTGATCCTTATTGTGGCACCTCGGTATTTAAATGTTTTTTTTTTGCTGCTTGTAAAATTTTTTCCTTAATCTGATAGTTCTGAAATTTTGCCACAATATTCCTTGGGGTTTTTATTTTAGGGTTTCTTTCAGAAGGTGTTCGATGAATTCTTTCAATGCCTATTTTACGTTCAGATTCTATTACATCTGGGCAGTTCTCTTTGATGATTTCTTGTAAAATAGTATCTAGGCTCTTTTTTTCATCATAGCTTTCAGAAAGTCCAATAATCCTCAGATTATCTCTCCTAGATCTATTTTCCAAGTCTGTCGTTTTTGCAAGTAGAAAATTCGTGGTTTTTTCCAGTTTGTCATTTTTTTGTTTTTGCTTGACTGATTCTTGCTGTCTCAATGAATCATTAGTTTCAATTTGTTCAGTTCTAATTTTTAAAGAATTATTTTCTTCAATAGCTTTTTTACTTCTTTCTGTATAATGTCAATTGAGTTTTTGAATGTATTGTTTTGGTCTGTGGAATTTTTTTCCATTTCACTAATTTTTTTTTTAGTGAATTATTTTCTTTTTCCAATTCACAGATCCTACTTTCTTGCGAGTTCTTTGTCTTTTCCAATTCACAAATCCTACTTTCTAGTGAATTCTTTATTTTTTCCAATTCACAATTCTTACTTTCCTGAGATTTTTTTATTTTTTCCAATTCACCAATTTTGTTTCCCTGCACTTCCTGGGAATTTTTTAACTTTTCCAATTCATATTTCAGGAAGTTGTTGCTCTCTTGTAAGGCTTCTCTTTCCTTTCCCATTTATCTTCTAACTCTCTTTTGAGACTTTTAATGGTCTCTTCATGAGAGCATTATGTAAAGGAGGACAGTCTGATGCATTTTTGTTGTTTGAGGTCTCTTCAGGTTTGCTGACCTGCTCTTTTCTGCATAGAGCTGTGGATTGTTCTTTTCATCTTTTTATTCATGTTTTAAAGCCTTTAGGGTAGGTCTCCTAGGCAAGGGGGTTACCAGCTTCCTCTGCAGAGCAGGGAAAGATGTAAACCGATTTCTGGCTCTGAGGTATGGGAGTGCTCAGGGTGAGAGTTTTCCCTTACCCCAACAGGAAGTGGATTCAGCACTGGCTGAGCTATCAAACTGCTTAGTAGGGCTGAGTGGATTATCAATTGCCCTTGGCTAGAGACTAAGTGGTGAAAGTGTCACTGCCCCAGGCCGGAGCCTCTTGTGGGACTGTGAGTATTAGCAGCTGACCACAGAATACAGAGAGCCACAAACTCTGCCCAGTGTCTCTACCTGATGCAAATCGGCCCTGGAAAAGCTCTATGGCCCCAAGCCAAGCTCCCCACTGCTCAGATTGGAGGCTAACCCAGGCTGCGTCCTCCTGCTGTGCAGGATCACAACTGCCCCAAGGAAAAGCCCGTACTGCGGGTTGGGGCTGCACGGTTGTGCTGAGATCTGTGCCTTCACCCTCGGTTTGAGACTCTCCTCGGAACCTAATTTCTCTCCCTGTCTGTGCCGATCTCCCCCCTGGCCCCGGAACCAACCTTTTTTGGCGAGACTGCAGATTTTCTTCGGCCAGTGAGTTGTTCTACTTCTTATCTTTACGAATTGTAGCAGTCAAGACTATTTTTGAGGCGATATAATATTGATAAAGAGGGTAAGAGAAGAGCTTAGAAATTCGCGTGTGTCTTCTCTGCCATCTTGGCTCCGCCCCCCCCAAATTCTTTTCAGAATATCAGATTTCAGGCCCTTCAATCCTTTAATGTTGAGGCAACTAGATCTTGAGTGACCCTTATTATGGCACCTTGGTATGTGAATTGTTTTTCCCTGGTTGCTTGTAATATTTTTTCCTTAGTCTTATAGTTCTGAAATTTGGCCACAATATTCCTTGGAGCTCTTATTTTAGCGTCTTTTTTCAGAAGATGTTCAATGAATTCTTCTAATGCCTATTTTAACTTTGATTTTATTACAGCTGGGCAGTTCTCTTTGATGATTTCCTGAAAAATAGTATCTAGGCTCTTTTTTCATCATAATTTCCAGGAAGTCCAATGATCCTTAGGTTCTCTCTCTTAGATCTATTTTCCAGGTTTTTTGTTTTTCCAAGGAAATATTTGACTTTTATTTATTTATTTATTTATTTTGGTTTTGCTTGACTGATTCTTATTGTCTCAATGAAACAGTCATGTCTATTTGTTCAGTTCTGATTTTTAGTGAGTAATTTTCTTCATTAGCTTTTTTTTTTTACTTCTTTTTGTATATGTCCTATTGAGTTTTTAAATGAGTTGTTTTGCTCTATGGATTTTTTTTTCCATTTCTCAAAGTTTTGTTTTTTTTTTAAGTGAGTTTTTCCTTTTTCCAATTCATAAAAACTTGTTTCCCTGTACTTCTTGGGAGTTTATTTTTACCTTTTCCAATTCACATTTCAGGAAGTTTGTTGCTCTCTTGCATAGCTTCACTTTCCTCTCACCATTCTTCTTCTAGTTCTCTTTTAAGGTTTTTAATTCTCTCTTCTAAGAGAGCCTTTTGTTTTGGGGACCAACAATTTTCTGAATACTGTCTGCTATTTGTCTCCTTGAGGTTGGAAACCTGTTCTCTTTCTGTATAAATGCTATGGATTATCCTTTTAATTTTTTTTACTCATATTTTTAAAGCCTGTAGGTTCTGTCTTCAGGGCCAGGAGGTTACCAGTTTCCTCTTCAGGTGTATGGATGGTAGCTGTCCTGCCAACTGGCTACAAAGAGCAGTGAAATACTGGAGTGCTCTGGGAAAGAGTTCCCCATCAGAAGTCACTCAGGCTCAAGTGCCCAGCAAAGAACACTGCTGTGTGGGTTAATAGCTGTCCTGGGGCTAGAAGCTGAGCAGTGAAAGTGTCCCTACCTAAGGCCAAAGCCCACCGTGGGGCTGTGGGTATTAGCAGCTGACCAGTGCATAGTCTTGCATAGACCAGAATTGTCCCTGCCCAGGGAAGCACGGTCATGCTGCAAATGCTCTATTGCCCCAGTCCAAGCCCCCCACTGTGCAGATTAGAGGCTGCCCTGGGCTGTGCCCCCCTGCCATGCAGATTTGTAACTCCCCCACACAAAAACCCTGTACTGCAGAATGTGGCTACAGGGCTGTGTTATGGTCTGCATTGAATCACTTCCAGTTTTGTGTGGTTGTAGCCAGATCTTGTTAGGTTCTGGCATTTTTTAGAGAGTACCCTCTGTCTTTGGCTTTAATTTCTCTGCTGGTTTACTGCTTTATAATTAAGGTAGAACAGTTAGCCTAAGGGAGAGTCTTCTCTAGCCACAGAGGTCTCCCCCACCCCTGGTCTTCGCTGAACGCTAGTATTTCCTAACTCCCTGCCCTAACTCCCATGATGGTAAGTTCCCACCCCTCACAGGACAAACCTGCTCTGATGATCTTCCAGAATATTTTTGACTGGTAAGTTGTTATACTTCTAATCTTCATGAATTTTAGCAGTCAAGCACTATTTTTGAGGCTGAATTTAATAGCTGGTCATGAGGCCATGAGAGGAGCTTAGAAAGTTGCGTGTGCCTTCTTCATCATCTTTTCCCTCTTACTTTTCAATGAGGTGAGAGAAGTTTCTCAGTAAACCAAATATGTCTAATATTTTTCTCTTTGAACCAAATCTGATGAGAGTAAGATTCACACAATTTTTATCCCCCTCCCTTTCTTTCCCTCAGATACAATAGGTTTCCTTTGTCTCATTGTGAGATGCAATTTCCCTCTTTTTATCTCCACTTTTCCATTTTTCTTGTATAAGTTCCTTCCCACCACTACCTTTTTATGTTATAACAGTAAAATCAAATTATACATGCACTCTCTATGTATGCCCATAACAGAAATACTGTTCTTAAGCCTTCTATTTACCTTTTTATGCTTCTCTTGAGTCCTATATTTGGAGGTTAAATTTTTTGTTTAGCTCTTTTTTTTTTTTCATCAGAAATAAATGGAATTCACCTATTTCATTGATTGTCCATCTTCTTCTCAGGAAGAAAATGCTCAGTTTAGCTGGGTGGTTTGTTTTTGGCTACATTCCAAGTTCCTTTGCCTTTCAGTACATCAGCTTCTAGGCCCTTCAGTCTTTAAGGAGGAAGCTGCTAGGTCTTAAGTAATCCTTATTGTGGCTCATCGGTATTTGATTTTTTTTCTGGCTCCTTGTAGTATTTTTCCTTGGGCAAATAGTTCTGAAATTTACCTAAAACGCCTTGCAATTTTAATTTTGGAGTCTCTTTCAGGAGATGAAATTCTGATGAATTTTTTCAAAGGCTATTTTACCTTCTGATTCTATGTATGACATGAAAAGTCAACTGGACAGTTCTCTTTGATGATTTCTTGAAAAATAGTGTCTGGGCTCTTTTTTCATCATGATTTTCAGGGAGTCCAATAATCCAAAGATTAAGTCTCCTAGATCTGTTTTCCAGGTCTGTTGTTTTCCCAAGTAGGTATTTAAGTTTTTTTTTTCTTTTTGTTTTTAATTTTTTGGTTTTGGTTGACTAATTGTTGATATCTCACTAAGTTATTCATTTCCTTTTGTTTAGTTATTATTTTTAATGAATTATTTACTTCATTTACTTTTTTTTACTTCTTTTGATATTTGTCCAATTGAGTTTTTAAATGGGTTGTTTTGTTCTATGGATTTTTTTTTTTCCATTTCACAATATTTTTAAAATGACATTTTTTTTTTCAGTTTCACAAATTCTGTTTTCCTGGGAGTTCTTTACCTTTCCCATTTCACATTTCAGGATTTTTTTATTTTTCCACTTTATCAAATCTTTCTTTTAATGAGTTATATGCCTTTCCATACCCTTTTGCAGAGTTTTTCTTTCCTTTCCCCATTTTTCTTCTAGCTCTCTTTAAATATCCTTTTTTTAATTTTTTTTCTTAGAGAGCCTTGTGTGGTGACGCCTAGGTCATATCTCCCTTTAGGGCTTCATCCAGAAACAATCTGCTTTTAGTCTCCTCAGGGTTTGAAATCTGTTCTCTTTCACTATAGAAACTGTCTATTGATAGAACTCACTTTGCCTTTTTACTCATTAAAAAAAAAATTGGGATCTGCTTTTATGGTAAGGAAGTTCCAAGCTTCTTCTCTAGACTAGGAAGTGACAGAGGCTGTGTTGGGCTCAGATTGAATCACTGGTGGTGCTGGGTGGGTGTGGCCAGGTCCCATGAGACTCTAACACTTTGGGGTACACTCTTTACTTTTGCATTTTTGTTGTTTTATAGCTTCTCGCTGATCTACTGTCTTGCAACCAGGGCAGAGTAGCCAATAATGTGATAGTTTTCCCCGTAGATACTCTGTCCAGTGGAGACCGCACCCTACCCCTGCTCTCCTCACTATGTGCTGGCCTGTATGCTCTGCCTCCCAGCCTGTACTGGCCTCCTCCCAAGCTCATTTCTGATCAAAACAAACCTTTTCTGGTGATCTTCGAAATTATCTTCTGCTGGTAATTTGATGCACTACCAATATTCTTGGATTCTACCAGTCAAGCCCTATTTCAGAGGCTGACTTTCATAATTAATGTGAGTAGTTGGAGAGCTCAGAAAGAAGTGTGTCCTCTCCACCATCTTGGCTCCACCCACTAGTAATCACAACATAAATATCCCTGTGATTTACATATTGACTTAGTTTTAAATTGTCATGTTATATATCTTTTTGTGTTTTATCTGTTTGTTAAACATCTGTCAATTATGTAGGATTAGACATTTATAAAATTAAATACAAAACTAGAATTGTTTTTTTTTTACTTCGCAAAACAAAAGACCTAATGTAGATAAGAAATTTATTCTAAGTTCATGATAGAATAGTGAATCCAGAGAACAAAGTAACCCTCCCCCCAAAAAATAAACTTAACTATCTCTAATAAGTTTTTCTAGAATGCCCTTCTCCCCACCTACCCTTAAAAAATAATTGATGAAACAGATTCTGTTCTCTAGGCAAGATGTTTGGACCAAGGACTATGATAATTCTCTTTCTTGTAAACAAACTGCAATGCAGGCTGATTAGTGATGAAGAAGGATGATTATAACGGGGCAGGTTTATGGTTACATTGTTCTGTGTCTGCCAGTTTATATAATTACATTGCCAAAAAATAGTCCTCTTGGGTGGTTTTCCCCTTCCTCTCTTGTTTATAATGTCAAGAAGATTATTACCAATTTTCTACTGTATTGATTTACTGTTTGTTACATAAGGATTAGAGAAAAAGTTACTTAAAAGAGAAATTAAAATTCATCTAGTGAATACTATTTTCTTTTGAGTGACTCATCTCTGGTCCATGAATAAATGCCTGAAGATTTGCATGATTTACTGTAAGTTAGTGTGAGGCAAGAGAAGCTTTTCCAGTTTCCCCTTAAACAGAAGATTTGTATATATGAAATACCAGAATATTTAAATGATGTTTGGAACTGGTATTATTGCTTAAAATATTTAAAATGTACAAAACACTTTGTGTACAATATTACAGAGTTTCCTTTACTTCCATACCAGGAGGAGGCAGAAAACAATCAAAATTTTGTTATTCTTAAAGAAAAAAAATTATGGCAAGAAAGTTAAACAAAAGTTATCAAGCACATACACACATAAAATTCATGTACTTTTTTTTTTTGCTTTGTGTAATTGAATAAAAGCTGAAAAACATGGGACTAATAATAATTGATACAGAACAAAAAAAACATGAATTCATTATTTTTGGAATACTAAAATGATGATGATTATGTTGTTGACTGTTATCTTTCATTCTCAAAGTGGACCAAAATGACATTAAACCGTAATAATAAGTAACATCTATATAATCCTTTAAAGTTTTGAAAAAGTGTTTCACATACATTGTTTTCCTTTAGTATTTACAATAAAACTAAAAAGTTTGTGCTTTTATCTCCACTTTACAGATGAGGAGTTAAGTGATTTGTCTGAGGTCTGAAACAGAATTAGGACCCAGTTCTCCTAATTATACAACTGCTCATCTCTCCCCTGTGCCAACACATACACACATATGTAAGTATATATGTGTGCAAGCATGTGTGTGTATGTGTGTATGTACATATATATATATATATATATATATATATATATATATAGTGGAGTGATTAGTTTATATTTGTGTATATGTATTTATACATATATATACAAGCACACACATATATTATTCTAGGACTTATGATTTTATTGGTCTGGAATATCTCTTTACTTTTACTGATCTAATGTAAGCATGGAAAACAATTATTTGATTGTGAAAATTCAAGGCTCTTCTTGCCTGTTCCAACCTGTCAAGATTTGTATTCTAATGATATACATAGATTTTTAAGAATGCAATATCTTCTTTGCTGAATCATCAGAGTATGACTTAAATGGAGGAGTGGCAAAACTCTTCAAAATAAACAATAGTAAACATGGGTCTGCTCAATCTGAAAAAGAGGCTCTCTTCAATTCTTTCATGACAGTCCCTAAAAAAGAAGTTGCACTGATGAAGTTTTTCTAACTTTGATATGTTCATATCATCTTTATCAAAAGGATGTTGTGTCCTTCTTTATAAATGGAGTTATTCAAGTGATACTTGATATGATATAGTAGAAACAGTAGTAATAACAAGCTGTACTAGCTTTTTTCCTGAATCCCATTAGATTAGATTAAAGACAGGAAGTCACTTTATCAATTAGAAATAGTGTGTTTTATAATTCTGTCCTTGAGTAGCTTTCACACATTACTATGTAATTGTGTCTGTGTGCATTCAAGGTGTTTCAAGCCTATGTAATAACTAACTACAAAAAACTGAATAATGAGAAACCTTGGCCTATTAGATTCAGAATTTATGCTGAAAGATGAACACTATATGTTGCACTAATATCATAATCTTCATTGTCATCATTTAGAATCTATGGCAGTAGAACCCATCCTCTCTCTGAGAATTTGTCTCCTATTTATTGACCATCCCCTATATTCACAAATATCATTCAATAGCCATACAAATTATTAAACATATTAAACATTACAAAATAAGGTGTCAGTAGGTTTCCATGGATTCTTTACCTCCTCATATCATTGAACATCTTCTTGAAGATGTAAGTTATGGAAAGGAAATTAGGGGAATCATTGCTGATTTCTAGATCCCAGAACCAGGCATAAACTTGAAAAGTGAAAACAAAAAGAACAAAGGGCATGACATGGAAGAAAGAGTGATAGCAAGCCCTTAATTTCAGAGAGTGAAATATTTAGAAGATATTTGTTTTCACTCAATCAACATATAATTCTCCATATGGATCCCAAGCTAAGCTAACCCTCTTATTCCTCATCTCAGTACATATAAATACATATTCCAGTGTTTTTTGTTTTTGTTTTTGTTTTGTTTTATTTTGCTTGTTTTTTGTTTTTTGGTGACTGGAAGTCTTCCAAATGGAATGGTGATCTTTTCCCTGCTGTTGAGCAAAAGGCTAAGAAACTTCTCAGGCTACCCTTTCAATGATTATTGCCTTCTTGGATAGCATATCACATAGCTTAGAGCTTTCCACAAAAGAATAGAGGAGCCATCTCAAAATCTCTCATGATTGCAATGTTAGGGTAAAATGGAGATGGGCAGAAATGTTCCACAATCTCTCCCTTTATTGAGAATGATTTTGTCCTTTGCCTGAGGACAGATCTCAATCCAGAACAGACAAAGGAGTCTAGACAACTGAATAATTATTTAAAGTAATAAGGGAGTTTTTAACTAAAACATAATAGACATCATAGTACATTTTAGACCTACTCTTAGAATGAACCAGTTCCATGCCACCTAAAAACTCATGATATGATTTAAAGATAACATGGATAAGATATTTCTTATGTAAATCTATATCTTCCATGTAATTTGCTTCATTTCAAAATCCAAACAAAACCTGTCACTTACTGGTGATTGACTGAAGTTTCACAGTTCAGCTTTAATGAGATTTGATGAATAATTGGCATTGCAGAGGGGATGGGGATAAATACTTGAGAGGAGCAAAGAAAAATAAATTCAAAAAGGGAAAAAATAATGCTATGCAATAGACAAATATTCCTCTAACTTACCATTTTCCCACTTCTCTAAGCAAATCTTCAGGCATTTACTCATGGACGAGAGATGAGTCACTCAAAAGAAAATAGTATTCACTAGATGAATTTTAATTTCTCTTTTAAGTAATTTTTTCTCTAATCCTTATCCACCTGCCAACTTTTTCAGAATGAAAATGTAGAAATGTAGTTAGTGGGTATCTGTAGTTTGTTAGGACAAAATGTTCAAGTGACTATTCTAATGACTGTTCTAATATTTCATGTCTCCAGAAAGTCCCATCAAGGGAATTATGTGTAAAAGAATGCCTATAACTTTTTACTAAGTCAATTGGATTCACTGTGGAGAAAAATAAAACAGAAGGATCCTTATTGAAACTATATAAGACTAGGAAGTTCAATCAAATGAATGGGTGGATGGATGGATGATGGATGGATCTGTTGTTGAAAGCTTCCTAATATAGTGCTGTCTTAAATACTGTGGGGAAATATAGATCTAAAACATTTCATCTCCCCTCAAGTAGTCCATAATCAATAAGAGAAGATAAGAATAATAGATAAAACATGAAAAGAAAATGTCAAGAAAGGCCAAACTGTTATATATAACTATATAGTATAAGCTATAAAAGAAATGTGGAATAAAATAAAGATTCTTGGTCTTGATGTTAGAAAACATGGGCTCAAATTTCTGATTTGTTATGTACAAGAGAGATACTTTTCTTCAAGGCCTATAATCACATAATTTTAGAATCAGAAGTGACCTCAGCATTTATATTAAATAAATTATGATTGAAGAATTCTACATTCTTTCTCTGAAACACACATGAAATTTTCACCAAATGTTTTTTTTTTTTTTCTTTAGGACTTCCAATCATAAGAAACCCACTGTCTTTCAAAGCAACTCCTTCAGTTTGATAACCCTAACTACAATAAAACTACAATAAACTCATGGTCCACAAATTACCCCCCCACACACACACTTGTAATGGGCTGAAACTGAGTTGATGCACTGAGGTCTGAGCACTTAAGGCTAATTACCTATTGGACAACACTCTATTAGCATATGCTTGGAGAAAGAATGGCCCTGCCCATTTCTCTGTGCTGATTTGATCTGTTTGGCTTATAGAGAGACTGAGGAAGGATTTAGAAGGTGGAGTAGGATGAGGAGGTAGTTAGGAGCCCCAGAAAAAAGAAGAGATTCCTGTGTCCATGCTCACTCCTCTGGCTTTGAAAAAGAAAAAGATTGCTTATTCTGACTCCATCTGATTCTAAAGTATCCAGGGCACTAACACAGTCATCACACAGACTTATTTTCAGATAAACTATTGTTTGCAAAGAAAAAAAACAAGGTAAGAAGAAAAAGTGAAACTGTGCAATAGACACATATTTGTCCCTGATAAAACCCTACCTCTGGCATAAATGGTATGACCCTAAGTAAGTCACTTAATAACTTAGAAATTTATTCAGCTCTCTAAGATTGAGTAATGTGATAGTTATTTGTAGGGAGTTTTCTCTCTCTCTTTTTTTTCTAAAGCTTTTTATTTACAAGTTATATATAAGGGCAATATTACAGCATTGACAATTGCCAAACGTTTTGTTCCAATTTTTACCCTCTTTCTCCCCACACCCTCCCCTAGATGGCAGGATAGATGTTAAATATATTAAAGTATAAATTAGATACACAATAAGTATACATGACCAAACCGTTATGTTGCTGTACAAAAAGAATCGGACTCTGAAATATTGTATAATTAGCCTGTGAAGGAAATCCAAAATGCAGGCAGGCAAAAATATAGGGATTGGGTATTCAATGTAATGGTTCTTAGTCATTTCCCAGAGTTATTTCACTGGGTGTAGCTGGTTTAGTTCATTACTGCTCCATTGGAACTGATTTGGTTCATCTCATTGCTGAAGATGGCCAAGTCCATCAGAATTAATCATCATATAGTGTTGTTGTTGAAGTATATAAGGATCTCCTGGCCCTGCTCATTTCTCTCACCATCAGTTCTTGTAAGTCTCTCCAGGCCTTACTGAAATCATCCAGTTGGTCATTTCTTACCGAACAATAATGTTCCATAATGTTCATATACCACAATTTATTCAGCCATTCTCCAATTGATGGGCATCTATCTATTCAATTTCCAGTTTCTGGCCACTACAAAGAGGGCTGCCACAAACATTCGTGAACATACAGATCCCTTTACCTTATTTATGATCTCTTTGGGATATAAGCCCAGTAGTAATACTGCTGGATCAAAGGATATGCACAGTTTCATAACTTTTCGACATAGTTCCAAATTACTCTCCAGAATGGTTGGATGTACTCACAATTCCACCAACAATGTGCTACTGTCCCTGTTTTCCCACATCCCTTCCAACATTCTGCATTATCTTTCATTGTCTTTCTAGCCAGTCTGACAGGTGGGTATTGATACCTCAGAGTTGTCTTAATTTGCATTTCTCTGATTAATAATGACTTGGAGCATCTTTTCACATGGCTAGAAATAGTTTCAATTTCGTCGTCTGAGAATTGTCTGTTCATATCCTTTGACAATTTATCAGTTGGAGAATTGGCTTGATTTCCTATAAATTAGAGCCAATTCTCTATATATTTTGAAAATGAGGCCTTTATCAGAACCTTTAACTGTAAAAATATTTTCCCAGTTTCTTATCTTGTTATCTTATTTCCCTTCTTATCTTGTCTGAATTGTTTTTTTATGTTCTAAAACTTTTCAATTTGATGTAATAAAAATTTTCTATTTTGTGATCAGTAATGATCTCTAGTTCTTCTTTGGTCATAAATTCCTTCCTCTTCCACAGGTCTAAGAGGTTAAAGTATCCTGTGTTCCTCTAATTTATTTATATGGTGTACGGTGTTAAGTGTGGGTCAATGCCTAGTTTCTGCTATATTAGTTTCCAATTTTCCCAGCAATTTTTATCAAATCCTGGGGTCTCTGGTTTGTCAAACACTAGATTGCTATAGTCATTGACTGTTTTGTCCTTTGAACCTAACTTATTCCACTGATCAACTAATCTATTTCTTAGCCAATATCAAAATGGTTTTGGTAACTGCTGCTTTATAATATAATTTTAGATCTGGTAATGCTAAGCCACCTAAACTTGATTTTTTTTCCATTAATTCCCTTGAAATTCTTGACCTTTTGTTTTTCCATACGAACTTTGTTGTTATTTTTTCCAGGTCATTAAAATAGTTTTTGGGAGTCTGATTGGTATAGAGCTAAACAAATAAATTACTTTAGGTAGTATTGTCATCTTTAGTATATTTGCTAGTCCAATCCAAGAACATTTAATATTTTTCCAGTTGATTAGATCAGACTTCATTTGTGTGGAAAGTGTTTTGTAGTTTTGCTCATAAAGTTTTTGATTTTCCCTTAGCAGATAGATTCCTAAGAATTTTATACTATTAATAATCACATTAAATGGAATGTCTCTTTGTAACTCTGACTGTTGGATTTTATTACTGATATATAAGAATGCTGATGAATTATGTAGTTTTATTTTGTATCGTGCAACTTTGCTAAAATTTTGGATTATTTCTAATAACTTTTTGGTAGAATCTCTGGGGTTTGCTAAGTATACCCTCTTATCATCAGCTAAGAGTGATAATTTGTTTTCTTCATTGGCTACTCTAATTCTTTTAATCTCTTTCTCAACTCTTTTTGCCAAAGGTAGCATTTCTAATACCATATTGAATAGTAACAGTGATACTGGGCAACCTTGTTTCACTCCTGATCTTATTGGGAATGGTTGAAATTTTGCCCCATTACATATGATGCTTACTGATAGTTTTAAATACATGCTGATGATTATTTTAAAGAAAAGTCCATTTATTCCTATAGTCTCAAGTGTTTTTATTAGGAATGGATGTTGGATTTTATCAAATGCTTTTTCTGCATCTATTGAGATGATCATATGTTTTTGGTAATTTGGTTATTAATATGGCCAATTATATTGATAGTTTTCCTAATATTGAATCAGCCCTGCATTCCTGGTATTAATCCTACTTGATCATAATGTATTATCCTGGGGATGACTTTCTGTAGTCTTTTTGCTAATATGTTATTTAAGATTTTAGCATCGGTATTCATTAGGGAGATTGGTCTATTATTTTCTATTTTTTTTTCTTTTTTTTTGTCCTCAGTACATTTATTTTTTATTTAATTATTTATTTTTTTTTATTTAATAGCCTTTTATTTACAGGATATATACATGGGTAACTTTACAGCATTAACACTTGCCAAAGCTCTTGTTCCAATTTTTCACCTCTTACCCCCCCACCACTTCCCCTAGATGGCAGGATGACCAGTAGATGTTAAATATATTAAAATATAAATTAGATACACAATAAGTATACCTGACCAAAACGTTATTTTGCTGGAGGAAAAGAATCAGACTCTGAATTATTGTACAATTAGATTATGAAGGAAATCAAAAATGCAGGTGTGCATAAAATATAGGGATTGGGAATTCAATGTAATGGTTTTTAGTCATCTCCCAGAGTTCTTTTTCTGGGCATAGCTAGTTCAGTTCATTACTGCTCCATTAGAAATGATTTGGTTGATCTCGTTGCTGAGGATGGCCTGATCCATCAGAACTGGTCATCATCTAGTATTGTTGTTGAAGTATATAATGATCTCCTGGTCCTGCTCATTTCACTCAGCATCAGTTCGTGTAAGTCTCTCCAGGCCTTTCTGAAATCATCCTGTTGGTCATTTCTTACAGAACAGTAATATTCCATAATTTTCATATACCACAATTTATTCAACGATTCTCCAACTGATGGACATCCATTCAGTTTCCAGTTTTTAGCCACTACAAAAAGGGCTGCCACAAACATTCGTGCACATACAGGTCCCTTTCCCTTCTTTTATAATCTCTTTGGGATATAATCCCAGTAGTAACACTGTGGATCAAGGGTATGCACAGTTTGATAACTTTTGACATACTTCCAAACTACTTCCAAAATGGTTGGACCTTCCCCCATCAACAATACATCAATGTTCCAGTTTTCCCATCCCTCCAACAATCATCATTATTTTTTCCTGTCATCTTAGCCAATCTGCAGGTGTGTAGTGGTATCTTAGAGTTGTCTTAATTTGCATTTCTCTGATTAATAATGACTTGCAGCATCTTTTCATAGACTAGAAATAGTTTCAATTTCTTCATCTGAGGAATTGTCTGTTCATATCCTTTGACCATTTTTCAATTGGAGAATGTGATTTTTTTATAAATTAGAGTTAATTTCTATATATTTTGGAAATGAGGCCTTTATCAGAACCTCTGACGAAAATATTTTCCAGTTTATTGCTTCCTTCTAATCTTGTCTGCATTAGTTTTGTTTGTCAAAACTATTCAGTTTGGTTAATCGAAATTTTCTATTTTGTGATCAGGAATTATCTCTAGTTCTTCTTTGGTCATAAAGACTTCCTCTTCCACAGGTCTGAGGGTAACTATCCTATTTTAATTTATTAATAATTTCATTCTTTATGCCTAGTCATGAACCATTTGACCTTATCTTGGTACGGCGTTAAGTATGGATCAATGCCTGTTCTGCCATATTAGTTTCATTTTTCCCAGCAATTTTTATCAAACAGTATGTTCTTATCCCAAAAGCTGGGATCTTTGGGTTTGTCAAAGACTAGGTTGCTATATTTGTTGACTGTTTTATCCCTTGAACCTAATCTATTCCACTGATCAACTAATCTATTCCTTAGCCAATACCAAATAGTTTTGGTAACTGCTGCTCTATAATATAATTTTAGATCTGGTACAGCTAAGCTACCATCATTTGATTTTTTTTCATTATTTCCTTGAAATTCTTGGACCTTTTGTTTTTCCATATGAACTTTGTTGTTATTTTTCTAGGTCATTAAAATAGTTTTTGGAGTCTGATTGGTTTAGGCTAAATAAATAGATTAGTTTAGGTAATATTGTCATCTTTATTATAATTGCCCTATCCAAGAGCATTTAATATTTTCCAATTGGTTAGATCAGACTTAATTTTGTGTGAAAAGTGGTCTGTAATTTTTGCTCATAAAGTTTCTGATTTTCCCTTGGCAGATAGATTCCTAAATATTTTTATTATCCAGTAGTTACTTTAAATAGAATTTCTCTTTGTAACTCTATTTGTTGGATTTTGTTAGTGATATATAAGAATTCTGATGACTTTTGTGGGTTTATTTTATAACCAGCAACTTTCTAAAGTTGTGGATTATTTCTAATAACTTTTTGCAGAATTCTGGGGTTCTCTAAGATACATCATGTCATCGGCAAAGAGTGATAATTTGGCTTCCATTGCCTATTCTTATTCCTTTAATCTCTTTCTTCAGCTCTTATTGCTATAGCTAGCATTTCTAATACAATATTAAATAGTAATGGTGATAGTGGGAACCTTGTTTCCTAGATCTTATTGGAATGGTTTGGTTTGTCTCATTACATATGATCTTACTGATGGTTTTAAATAGATGCTGCTGGTTATTTTAAGGAAAAATCCATTTATTCCTATACTCTCAAGTATTTTTAATAGGAATGGATGTTGGATTTTATCAATGCTTTTTCTGCATCTATTGAGATGATCATATGGTTTTTGTTAATTTGGTTATTAACATGGCCAATTATATTGATAGTTTTTTCTAATATTGAACCAGCCCTGCATTCCTGGTATACATCCTACTTGATCATAGTGTATTATCTTGGAGATGATTTTCTGTAGTCTTTTTGCTAATATCTTATTTAAGATTTTAGCATCAATATTCATTAGGGAGATTGGTCTATAATTTTCTTTCTCGTTTCAGCCTACCTGGTTTAGGTATCAGTACCATGTCTGTGTCATAGAAGGAATTTGGTAGGACTCCTTCATTCCCTATTTTATCAAATAATTTATATAGCATTGGGGCCAATTGTTCTTTAAATGTTTGGTAAAATTCACATGTAAATCCATCTGGTCCTGGGGATTTTTTCTTAGCGTGTTGATTAATATCTTGTTCTATTTCTTTTTCTGAAATGGGACTGTTCAAGCAATTTACTCCCTCCTCTGTTAATCTGGGAAGCCAATATTTTTCGAGGTAGTCATCCATTTCACGTAGGTTATCAAATTTGTTGGCATAAAATTGGGCAAAGTAACTCTTTATTATTTCTCTAATTTCCTCTTCATTTGGTAGAAAGTTCTCCCTTTTCATTTTTAAGACAACTAATTTGATTTTCCTCCCTTCTTTTTCTAATCAGATTTACTAAAGGCTTATTGATTTTATTGTTTTTTTCATACAACTAAATCTTAGTTTTATTTATTAGTTCAATAGTTTTTTTTTACTTTCAATATTATTAATTTCTCCTTTTAATTTTAGAATTTTGGGGGCGGAGCCAAGATGGCGGAGAAGACACATGCGGCTTTCTAAGCTCTTCTCTTACCCTCTTTATCAATATTATATCGAGCCTCAAAAATAGTCTTGATCAAAATTGTAAAGATAAGAATGAACAACTCACCGGCCGAAGAAAATCTGCAGTCTCACCAAAAAAGGTGGGTTCCGGGGCCAGGGGGGAGATTGGCGCAGACTGGGAGAGAAATTAGGTTCCGAGGAGACTCTCAAACCGAGGGTGAATGCACAGATCTCAGCAAGAAGCGCGCAGCCCCAACCCGCAGTAGGGGCTTTTCCTTGGGGCAGTTGTGATCCTGCACAGCAGGAGGACGAAGCCCGGGTTAGCCTCCAATCTGCACAGTGGGGAGCTTGGCTTGGGGCCATAGAGCTTTTCCGAGGCCGATTTGCATCAGGCAGAGACACTGGGCAGAGTTTGTGGTCTGGGGTCCGGCGCCAATACTCCAGTCCCACAAGGCCCTGGCCTGGGGCAGTGACACTGTCACCATTAACTCAGCCCAGGGCTGCTAACCCACCAGCCCCCACTGGGCACTTCAATATCTGCCGACTGAATCCACTTCCTGTTGGGGAAGGGAAAAACCTCACCCAGGAATCCCATCCTTGGAGCGAAATCGGTTTACATCTTCCTGCCCAGAGGAAGTGGAAACCCCTGCCTAGGAGACCCTTAAAAAGGCTTTAAAACATGAAAAAAAGAAAGAAAATCCACAGCTTCATGCAGAAAAAAGAATAGCAAACCAAGAGCCCAAACAGCAAAATGCATCAGACTGTCCTCCTTTAATAATGTCCCATAGAAAACATTAAAAGTCCAAAAGAGAAGAAAAAATGGGGGAAAGGGGAAGCCTTTACAGGAGAGCAACAACTTCCTGAAATACGAATTGGGAAAAAATAAAGAATTCATCAAAGAATTTGTGAATTGAAAAGACAAAGAACTGGCAAGAAAGTAGGATCCAAGGAAAAGACAAAGAAACGCAAGAAAGTAGGATCTGTGAATTGAAAAAGAAAATAATTCACTAAAAAAAAATTAGTGAAATGGAAAAAAATTCAAAAGACCAAAACAATAATCAAAAACTCAATTGGACATATACAGAAAAAGTAAAAAAGCTATTGAAGAAAAAATAATTTTAAAATTAGAACTGAACAAATTAAACAAATCTTAGAAGCAAGAATCAGTCAAACAAAAAAACAAAAAAATGACAAACTGAAAAACCACGAATTTTCTATTAAAAATGAAAATAAAATAGATTAGGAGAGATAATCTGAGGATTATTGACCTTTCTGAAAAACTATGATGAAAAAAGAGCCTAGATACTAAAGAAATCAAAAGAGAACTGCCCAGATGTTAAATCAGAAGGTAAAATAGGCATTGAAAGAATTCATGAACACCTTCTAAAGAAACCCTAAAAAAAAACCCCAAGGAATATTGTAAAAATTTCAGAACTATAAGATTAAGGAAAAATTTTAAAAGAGCAAAAAAAAAAAACATTTAAAACCAGGGCCAAATAAGGATCACCCAAGATCTGGCTGCCTCACATTAAAGGAAAGAAGGGCCTGAATATGATATTCCGAAAGGCACAAGAACTTGGAGATGCACCAAGAATAAACGACCCAGCTGTTGAGCATTTTCCAGGAAGAAGATGGAATTTAATGAAACAAATGAATTCCATTTGTTTTGAAGAAAATACCAGAACTAAACAAAAATTTGACTCGATAGAACTGAAGAGACAAAAATAAAAAATAACCTTTGAGAATTTTTTGTTGGGATATACAAAAGAACACATGTATAATTTGATTGTACTGATATAACATAAAAAGGAAGAGATATAAAAGGGATGATCAGAATAAGGTGGAAGGAGGGAAAAAAGGGAAACCAATCCCACAAAGAGGCAAGGAAATAATAATTCTGAGGAATTTGAGAGGGGAGGAACATTGGTGAATCTTACCCCAGAGTTCCCAAAGAAAAAAATAATTGACTTTTTTAGAGAAAATTCTCCCGCCTCATTAAAAGGGGGAGGAAAAAAAAAAAAGTAATAAGGGAAGGGGGGAAAGATCAAAGGGGGGGGAGGGAGGGGAAAAAGGGAAAGTTTGAACAAGATACAAGGGAAGGGGAAAGGGGTTGGGGAAAAAAACAAACTGGGGTTAAGGATGGAAAACAGATTTAAATTCTAACCGTAAATGTAAATGGGATGAACTCCCATAAAGAGGAGGCAGATAGAGACTGGATCAAAAAGTCAGAACACTAAATGGTTACAAGAAACAATTTAAAGAGGGGATGTATGAGTAAAAAGTAAAAGGCTGGAGAAAACATTATGCTTCAGGTGAAGTCAAAAGTAGGGTAGCCATCCTTATCTCGATCGCAAAAGTAAAAATTATCAATTAAAGAATAAGGAAGGTATCTGCATCCTGCTAAAGGTAGATAAAACAACGGCAATACTTTCAGGGTTTGGCACCCAACTTCCCAAAGGAGGGGGAGGCAAGAAGAAATAGACAACAAAACTGTAATAGTAGAATCCAACCTGCACCTCAGAATTGAAAACAAACCACAAACAAATAAGAAAGAAATTAAAGAAGAAATAGAATATTAGAAAATTAGGTATTTGGGATCTTTTGGAAAAATTGAATGGAAAGGGAAATTTTCCCAGAGTTCATGGAACCTATTCAAAAATTACCTATATTGGGACAAAAGACCCTAAAATTAAATGCAAGAAAGCAGAAATAGTAAATCTTTTTTTCAGATCATGATGCAATAAAACTAATTCAACAAAAGTTAGGGGAAATAGACCAAAAATTAATTAGAAACAAAACAATCCATCTTAAAAATGATTTGAAGGAAATTATAGATACAAAAACACCAAGATAATGACAATGATGAGACATCAACCAAAATTTTGTGGGGCAGCCAAAGCGGTAATAAGAGGGGAATTTTTATATCCTTGAGGCTTACTTGAATAAAAAGAGAAAGAAAAGATTAATGAATTGGGCTTCAATAAAAAACTAAAAAAAAGACCAAATTAAAACCCCCAAATACAAATTGGAAATTTAAAATTAAAAGGAGAAATTAAAAATATTAAATAAAAATATTCAACTAATTAATAAAACTAAGAGTTCGTTCTATAAAAGCCTATAAAATAGATATGCCTTTGGTAAACGAAAAAAAGGGGAGGAAAGAAATTAGACAAAAAATGGGGAACTTTCCCACCAATGAAGAGGAAATTAGAAAATAATAAATTATTTTGTTCAACTTATGCCAATAAATTTGATAACCTTTGAAATGGATGACACCTAAAATACAGACTTCCCAGACTAAGAGGAAGAAGTAAATTGCTTGAATAGTCCCATTTCAGAAAAAAGAAATAGAACAGGTTAAAACCCCTAAAAAAATCCCAGGACCAGATGGATATATTGAATTTACCAAACATTTAAAGAACAATTGGCCAATGTATAAAAATTTGATAAAATAGGGAATGAACAGTCCTACCAAATTCCTCTTTATACACAGACATGGATTATACCAAACCAGGGGATGAAAACAGAGAAAGAAAAATTATAGCCAATCTCTAATGAATTATAAAATCTTTTAAAAGATATTAGCAAAAAGACTAAGAAACATTCCAAGATAATACATTATGATCAAGTAGGATGTATACCGGAAGCAGGGTGGTTTATTAAAAAAAACTATCAATATAATTGGCCATGTTAATAACCAAATTAACAAAAACCAAGATACCAATAGATGCAGAAAAGCATTTGATAAAATCCAACATCCATTCCATTAAAAACACTTGAGAGTATAGGAATAAAATGGACTTTTCCTTAAAATAACAGGCATTATTTAAACCACGTAAACATCATATGTAATGGGACAAACCCAAACCATTCCCAATAAGAACTGGAGGAAACAAGGGCCCCACTATCACCGTTACTATTTAATATTGTATTAGAAACACAGCTATAGAATAAGAGCTGAGAAAAGATTAAAGGAATAAGAATAGGCAATGGGAAGCCAAATTATACCTTTGCCGATGACATGATAAACTTAGAGAACCCCAAAGATTCTTTTAAAAAAGTTATTAGAAATAATCCACAACTTTAAAAGGCAATAAATAAACCCAAATAAGTCATAGCATTCTTATATATCAAACAAAAATCCAACAGTCGAGTTTGAGAAATTCCATTTAAAGTAACTACTATTATAAAAATATTTAGGAACATTCAAGGGAAAATCAAAATTTATAAAAAAATTAAGAATTTTCACACAAATTAAGTCGATCTAACTTTGGAAAAATATTAAATGCCTTATAGCGAGTAAAATAAAGATGACAATATTACCCAAAACTAACTATATATTTAGCCTATACCAATCAGACTTAAAAACTATTTTAATGACCTAGAAAAAAAAACAAAGTTCATTGGAAAACAAAAGGTCAAGAATTTCAAGGGGAATTAATGAAAAAAATCAAAGATGGTGGCTTAGTAAGATCTAAAAATTATAAAGAGCAGCATTACCAAAACTATTTGGGAACAAGGGAATAGATTGTTGATCAGTGGAATAGATTAGGTTCAAAGAAAAACACAACAAATATAGCAACCTAGTCTTTGAAAACCCAAAGATCCCAGCTTTTGGGAAAGAACTTACTTGATAAAATTCCTAAAAATTGAAACTAATATGGCAGAAACTAGATTGATCCATACTTAAGCCGTAACCAAGATAAGGTCAAAATGGGCTTTACCTAGGATAAAGAATGAAATTATTAATAAATTAGAGGGAAATAGGATAGTTTACCTCAGACCTGTGGAAGGGGGGTCTTTAGAAAAGCACCAGAGTATTACTGATCAAAAAAGAAAATTTCGATTATACCAAACTGAAAGTTTTCAAACAAAACAATGCAGACAAGATTAGAAGGGAAAAATGGGAAAATATTTTTACAATAAAGGTTCTGATAAACTCATTTCCAAAATATATAGAGAATTAACCTTAATTTATAAAAATCGCCATTCTCCAATTGAAAAAATGGTCAAAGGATATGAACAGAAATTTCGATGAAGAAACTGAAACTATTTCTAGTCAATTTGGGAAAAGATGCCCGTCATTATTAATCAGAGAAATGCAAATTAAGAAATCTAAGAAATAACACCTGCGATTTAAAACAGGGAAAAATAATGATGATTGTTGAGGATGTGGGAAAACGGGACATTGATTCATTGTTTGGAGTTGTGAACGAATCCCCATTTTGGAGAGTAGTTTGACTATGTCAAAAGACAAACTGTGATACCTTTGATCCAGAGTGTTACTACTGGGATTAATTCCCAAAAGATTATAAAGAAGGGGACTTGTGAGAGTGTTTGTGGCAGCCCTTTTGTAGGGCTAGAAACTGGAAACTGAATGATGTCCATCATTTCCCAGAATGGCTGAAAAATTGTGGTATATGAAAATTATGAAATTTACTGCTTAAAAAGACCAACAGGATGATTTCAGAAAGGCCTGGAGAGACTTACCAACTGATGTGAGGAAAGAGTGGACCAGGAGATCATTATACTTTAATAAAATCAGATGATGACCAGTTCTGATGGATCAGGCCATCCTCAGCAACGAGATCAACCAAACATTTTAATGGAGCAGAATGAATGAACTAGCATACCCAGAAAAAGAACTCTGGGAGATGATAAAAACCATTAATTGAATTTCCCAACCCTTATTTATGCTCACCTGCATTTTTGATTTCCTTCCAAGTTTAACGTACAATAATTAGAGTCTGACTTTTGTACAGCAAAATAATGTTTTGGTCATGTATACTTTATTGTGTATCTAAGTTATATTTTAATATATTTAAATCACTGGTCATCCTGCCATTTAGGGAGGGGTTGGGGGGAAGAGGTGAAAAATTGGAACAAGAGGTTTGGCAATTGTTAATGATGTAAAGTTACCATGTATATATCCTGTAAATAAAAGGCTATTAAATAAAAAAAATAATAATAATAATTTTAGAATTTCAAATTTAGTGTTTTATTGGGGGTTTTTAATTTGGTCTTTTTCTGGCTTTTTTAGTTGCATGCCCAATTCATTGATGTTCTCTTTCTCTATTTTATTCATGTCAGGCTCTAAGGATATAAAATTTCCTCTTATTGCCACTTTGACTGTATTCCACAAATTTTGGTATGATATCTCACAGTTGTGATTATCTTGAGTGAAATTCTTACTTATGTCTATAATTTGCTGTTTCACCCAATCATTCTTTAAGATGAGATTGTTTAGTTTCCAATTACTTTTTGGTCTATTTACCATTAACTTTTTGTTGAATAGTTTTTATTGCATTGTGGTCTGAAAAGAAAGCATTTACTCTTTCTGCCTTCTTGCATTTAATTTTGAGGTCTTTATGTTCTAAATATGGTCAATTTTTGAATAGATTTCATGAACTGCTGAGAAGAAAGTATATTCCTTTCTGTCTCCATTCAGTTTTCTCCAAAGATCTATCATACCTAATTTTTCTAATATTATATTGACCTCTTTAATTTCATTCGTATTTGTTTTGTGTTTTGAATTGTCTAATTCTGAGAGTGCAAGTTTGAGATCTCCCACTATTACAGTTTTGCTGTCTATTTCTTCTTGGAACTCTCTTAATTTCTCCTTTAGGAAGTCAGATGCTGTACCACTTAGTACATATATGTTTAATATTGATATTGCTTCATTGTCTATGTTACCCTTTAGCAAGATATAGTTTCCTTCCTTATCTCTTTTGATTAGATCAATTTTTGCATTTGCTTGATCTGAGATAAGAAGACAAACTAGCAAAGGAAAAAAAAAACAAAAACAAAAACAAATGGAGTTTGCTTTGTTTGGGGGAGGGGCTGGGTGGTGTTACTGAGCTTCCTTTTTTTTTTTTTTTTTAATTTTAATAGCCTTGTAAAGTTACCCATGCATATAACCTGTAAATAAAAGGCTATTAAATAAAAAAAATTAAAAAAAAAAGATCTTTAAGATTTTTTAAAAAAATAAATTTTAATAGCCTTTTATTTACAGATTATAGGTATGGGTAACTTTACAGCATTGACAATTGCCAAATGTCTTGTTCCAATTTTTCCCCTCCTCCCTCCCACCCCCTCCCCCAGATAGCAAGATGACCAGTAGATGACCAGTAGATGTTAAATATATGAAAATATAAATTAGATACACAATAAGTATACATGACCAAAGCATTATTTTGCTGTATAAAAAGAATCGGACTCTGGAATATTTTACAATTAGCCTGTGAAGAAAATCAAAAATTCAGGCAGGAAAAAATATAGGGATTGGGAATTCAATGTAATGGTTCTTAGTCATCTCCCAGAGTTCTTTCGCTGGGCATAGCTGGTTCAGTTCATTACTGCTCCATTGGAACTGATTTGGTTCATCTCATTGCTGAGAATGGCCAGGTCCATCAGAATTGGATACCATATAGTATTGTTGTTGAAGTATATAATGATCTTTTGGCCCTGACCGAGCTTCCTCTACCGACTGCGGGGGGGGTGGGGGGGGGGGTGGGGGCGGGCAGCAGTGAGGCCCTAACAGGACAGTGATGGCTGTGATGCGCCTGTGCTCTGAGACTCTGAGAGTGTGCTGAGACACTGTGGGGGAGAGGTGGCCAGGTCCTGAGAGACTCCAGCTTTTTGGGGTTGAATTCTTCACCCCCAGTTTTTAGCTTCTCTGCTGGGCTACTGACTTGCTGCCAGGACAAAGTATCCAATCTTGTAGCAAAGCTCTCCCACAGAGACAGTTGAGATCACACCCCAACCCCTTCAGGTCTGCTGGGCTGTGAGCTGCCAGGCAAGCTCCCACTGCCGCTGCCTGCCCTTAGCCTGTGCCTGATCTAAAACTGTCCCCACCTTTCCTGGCAAATTTCAAGGATGTCTTCTCTTGGTAATTATTTGTGTTTTTTTTTCAGTCAAGCATTGATTCAGAGGCTTGTCATAAAATAAATTCCGAGAGAAAACACGGAGCTTACACAGCTGTGTGCCTCCTCTCTGCCATCTTGGCCGGAAGTTAGAAGAAAATTAAATAATGCCTATAAAGTTCTTTGTAACTGGGAAATACTATGTAACTGTAAATGTGAGGAATGTATGGTGTATTCAAAAATCTTCTTTGTGAATGATCTACCTTCAAATATCTATATGGATTCTGAAGAACATGATCTATCTGAAAATATTTTTTTTTTTCACAAATCAACTTTTTTTTTTTTTTTACAACTGGGTCTCCCTTTCTTTCTGATGCTAGGAAAAACTACTCATGTGCCCAGTTTTATTTTAATTATTCCTGGAATTTGGATCTTGTTTATTTATTTTTTTAAATTTAGACCAGATTTGATCATACTTAGGGTACTTGATGCCCTCTCCACTCATTAGAGGTCAAGAAATTAATGCTAAACTTAGTGTGGACACTTAATTGGCTGAGTCTATTGTATTTCAGAACTACCAAACTCAAAAAATCTGCCTGTTTCCCTAGAAGCAGGGATTACAAACATATGCCATTGTCCCTGGTGGTAATAGCTTTGTATAAATTAAAACTGCATTTGGTTTTTCTAGATTCACTTTTTTCATCACTATTAACTAGAATGTTAGACATGTCTTGAAATATTTCTCAAATATTCTCTAATGGGTCTTTGGATTGGGCAGAGCTGACTCAACAGGATTGCAAATAGAGAGGCAGTTTATATTAAAAGATCCTAAAAGTTCTAGAGGAAAATTATTTGTTTATAAGATTATATTATTCAGAGGCAACATTCAGTAGCAGAACAAGATTTTAGCAACTATCTTTTGTTCCTTCTGTAACTAGCATACAAATTCTAATTTGTCAGCTGTGCTAAGTTTTGATACTACCTGAATGATGAAAAACATTGATGTAGCCTCTAGGCAAAACAAAAACTACTGGAATCAATAAAACTGAACACCCACTTATGTCAGGGACATGCAGGACTGAGTGAGGGAGAAGGAATGCTCAAGGAGATCTGTAATAAAAAACAAGTGAGGCAGATGTAGTGTTTGTTGACAAGAATTTTTGTATATTGGCCTTCTCTGACATACTCTCTCTTCTCAGTTCATTTAAGTAAGTTGTGTATATATGCATACATACATACATAATACATACATACATATATATATATATATATATAATTAATTCATGTTTTCTTCTTTTAAAAATATGTTTCATATCTTTTATCTATATCAAAGCTCCAGGGAAACTCCTTGCTGACTTTAACATGAATCAGCTCATTAAGAACCCAACTATTCTGGAATACAATTTCCAATTATGTAAATAAAATGTCTAAAATATCTGTACTCTTTAACCCATACATTCCTATGCCTCAACTCTAAACACAAAAAGTTAAGTACTACAAACAAGAAGAAAAAATTATACAACATTTAAAAATCTCTCTCTCTCTCCCATTGTCACACTCCTCCTAATCTACTTTATGTCAATATTATAAATTTCTATTTCTCTGTCCCTTTTATTCTCCCAACTCTTCCAACATGCTCTATCTACTCTGACTTTCTTTGCCGATTTTGATGAGTTGACAAAACAAATCAACTAAACATTGCTTTTTAATCTTTAATCTTTTGTTCACTTTTTCTATCTCACATTATGACTTACTGAATCTTAACCATGAGTTTTTTCATACAACATATCTCCTTTGTTCCTACTTGGCATTATTGAATGAAAATGGAAGGTAACACTAAATTGTATTAAATATACTTATTAGAATTTTATCCTCAAAAATCTCAAATGTGCCTTCACTAAGTTAACATAATTCTACTACTCCTATAAAGTTGATTCCTCTCTTATGGTCCATGTGACTGATTTTCTATGCATTTTCTTCTCACCATAGCATTCCCCTTCATGCCTCTCTGCTGAGATCCTTAACTCCACCCCCTTCCACCTTGCAACAAAAATTTATAGTAAAATAAATCTACAACAGTGTCAATGGACTATGTACACCATTGACCATGTTCAATACACATTTCTAGTGGAACTAAGATGACAGGGTAGAAGCAGCAACCCAGTGAAACTCTCCCAATATTATCCTCCAAAAACCTTTAAAATAATGCGTCAAGTCAAATTTCAGAGTGGAGGAGACAACAAAAGGTCAGGGCAGGACAATTTTCCCAGCCTAAAATAATTTAGGAGGTCCGTAAGAGATATCTATGATACTGAGATGAGGATTAGCCTAAAGTACATGTGAAGAGTCAGTTAAAGTCAGCCATATCAGTAGTTTGGAGGAGCTCTGAGACCAAAGAAGGGAATATAGAAACTGTGAAGAAAAGGACTGAGACAGGGGGAGGAACTTGAAGGTGGGGGGAGGGATACTAAAAAGAGAGGGATGTGAGAAGCAAGTGGTGCTCACAAATTTAATACTGGGGAGGGGAGTAAGGGGGAAAGAAGGGAGAAAAGCATAAACAGGAGTTAACAAGATGGCAAGTAATACAGAATAGGTAATTTTAACCATAAATGTGAATGGGATAAACTCCCCCATAAAGAGGAAGCAGTTAGCTAAATGGATTAAAAGCCAGAATCCTACAATATGTTGTTTACAGGAAAGACACCTGAAGCAGGGAGATACATACAGAGTAAAGATACAAGGGTGGAGCAAAATCTACTATGCTTCAGGTGAAGTCAAAAAAGCAGGGGTAGCCATCCTGATCTCAGATCAAGCAAAACCAAAAATTGATCCAATTAAAAGAGAAAAGGAAGGGTACTATAACTTCCTAAACGGTAGCATAGATAATGAAGCATTATTAATAGTAAACATATATGCACCAAGTGGTGCAGCATCTAAATTCTTAAAATAGAAATTAAAAGAGTTGCAAGAAGAAATAGACAGCAAAACTATAATAGTGGGAGATTTCAACCTTGCACTCTCAGAATTAGATAAATCAAACCACAAAATAAATAAGGAAGAAGTCAGAGAGGTAAATAGAATAATAGAAAAATTAGATATGATAAATCTCTGGAGAAAACTAAATGGAGACAGAAAGGAGAACACTTTCTTCTCAGCAGTTCATGGAACCTATATATTAGGACATAAAAACCTCAAACTCCAATGCAGTAAGGCAGAAATAGTAAATGCATACTTTTCAGACCATGATGCAATGAAAATTACATTCAACAAAAAGCCAGGGGAAAATAGACCAAAAATAATTGGAAGCTAAATAATCTCATACTAAAGAATGATTGGGTGAAACAGCAAATCATAGACATAATTAATAACTTCAAACCAAGAAAATGACAATAATGACACTTATACCAAAATGTGTGGGATGCAGCCAAAGTGGTAATAAGGGGAAATTTCATATCTCAAGAGGCCTACTTGCATAAAACAGAGAAAGAGAAGGTCATTGAATTGGGCTTGCAACTAAAAATGCTAGAAAAGGAACAAATTAAAAACCCCTAGTCAAACACTAAACTTGAAATTCTAAAAATAAAAGGACAGCTCAATAAAATTGAAAGTAAAAAATAAATTATTGAATTAATTAATAAAACTAAGAGTTGGTTATATGCAAAAACCAACAAAATAGACAAACCCTTAGTAAATCTGATTTAAAAAAGGAAAGAGGAAAATCAAATCGTTAGTCTTAAAAATGAACAAAGAGAACTTAGTGATAAGAACAAGTGGCAAGTGAAGAATAAATTAGAGCAATAATGAGGAGTTACTTTTCCCAACTGTATGCCAATAAGAAAAAGAAATAGAACAAACTATTAACCAACTCCCTAATAAACAATCCCCAGGACCAGATGGATTTACATGTAAATTCTAGCAAACATTTAAAGAAAAATTAACTCCAATGCTATATAAATTATTTGAAATAATAGGGTTTGAAGAAGTCCTACCAAATTCTTTTTATGACACAGACATAGTATTGATACCTAAACCAGGTAGATTGAAAACAGAGAAAGAAAATTTAGACCCATCTCCCTAATGAATATTGATGCTAAAATCTTAAATAAAATCTTAAAATGCTTAAATATTAGCAAAAAGTTTACAAAAAATCATCTTCAGAATAATACACTATGACCAACTAGGATTTATACCAGGAATGAAAGCCTGGTTCAGTATTAGGAAAACCATTAGCACAATTGACTATATCAGTGACCAAAGTAACAAAAACCATATCATCATCTCAATAGATGCAGAAAAAGCATTTGATAAAATCCAACATCCATTCCTAATAAAAACACTTGAGAGGATAGCAATAAATGGACTTTTCCCGGAAATAGTCAGGAGCATATATTTAAAACTGTCAGTAAGCATCCTATGCAATGGGGAAAAATTTTAACCTTTCCCAGTAAGATCTGGAGTGAAGCAAGATTGCCCATTATCACCGTTATTATTCGATATTGTAATAGGAATGCTAGCCTGGGCAATAAAAGTTGAGAAAGAGATTAAAGGAATTATAATAGGTAATGAGGAAACCAAACTATCACTCTTTGCAGATGGTATGATGGTATACTTGGGGAACCCCAGAGATTCTACTAAAAAGCTATTAGAAATAATTCATAAATTTAGCAAAATTGCAGGATACAAAATAAATCCACAGAAATCCTCAGCATTTTTATACATCACCAACAACTCTAATTTCATGTATCTTGTTTCCTTTGGATTAATTCAGTTAGATTTTATCCAGAGAGCACTCTCTGATGAGGGCACGCTATGCTAGGCAGTTCTGTGCATTTTTTCCATATCATATAATTGATTTTAAAGTTTTTAAAAGTAATAATGAGAGTATTGTATTAGTTTTTCTGACCATCTTGTGAGTGTTTGCCTGTGTGAGTTCTCCACAAAATTATAAATATAGATATAGAGTATACATATACATGCATACACACATAGGCAAAAAGATAAAATATAATCTCTCCAGCACATACTGCTTCTGCTTGCTGCAGTCAACGCATCAATTAATCAATCAATAAACTGCTAAGTGCCAAACCTATGTGCTAAGTGCTAAGAATTCATCAATGTAAGTCATTCAGTGGATAGAATGGATATATATTCAGTGGATAGATAGACTCCATATAGTCAGGAAGATGAGTTCAAATCTCTTCTCAGGCACTTACAAGCTTAGTATCCCTGGTAACGTCAATTAATCTCTTCCTGATTTAGTTTTCTCATGTATAAAATTGGGTTAATAACACCACATATCATAGAGTTATTGTGAAGATAAAATGAAATAATATTTTAGAAGATATTTTTGCAACCACTAAAGTACTCTGTGACTATTATTTTGCTTTATTTTCTCCAAAAAGTTATCTAATCATTTTATATAAAAAAATCTCTCAGAGTGAATAGGAAGAGATGTTATTTAAGCTTCTATAAAATCACCACTAAGAAAGATATCCTGCTATAAAGAAGGGAAAGGGACCTGTATGTTCACGAATGTTTGTGGCAGCCCTTTTTGTAGTGTCTAGAAACTGGAAACTGAATGGATGCCCATCAGTTGGAGAATGGCTGAATAAATTGTGGTATATGAATATTATGGAATATTACTGTTCTGTAAGAAAAGAACAACAGGATGATTTCAGAAAGGCCTGGAGAGACTTACACACAAACTGATGCTGAGTGAAATGAGCAGGACCAGGAGATCATTATATACTTCAACAACAATATTATATGATGACCAGTTCTGATGGACCTGGCCATCCTCAGCAACGAGATCAACCAAATCATTTCCAATGGAGCAGTAATGAACTGAACCGGCTACACCCAGAGAAAGAACTCTGGGTGATGACTAAAAACCATTACATTGAATTCCCAATCCCTATATTTATGCCCACCTGCATTTTTGATTTCCTTCACAAGCTAATTGTACAATATTTCAGAGTCTGATTCTTTTTGTACAGCAAAATAACGGTTTGGTCATGTATACTTATTGTGTATCTAATTTATATTTTAATATATTTAACATCTACTGGTCATCCTGCCATCTGGGGGAGGGGATGGAGGGGTAAGAGGTGAAAAATTGGAACAAGAGGTTTGGCAATTGTTAATGCTGTAAAGTTACCCATGCATATAACCTGTAAATAAAAGGCTATTAAAAAAAGAAAGAAAGAAAGAAAGATATCCTGAAACATCTTCACAGTTAAAGGTTCTGATAAAGGCCTCATTTCCAAAATATATAGAGAATTGACTCTAATTTATAAGAAACCAAGCCATTCTCCAATTGATAAATGGTCAAAGGATATGAACAGACAATTTTCAGATGATGAAATTGAAACTATTACCACTCATATGAAAGAGTGTTCCAAGTCACTATTAATCAGAGAAATGCAAATTAAGACAACTCTGAGATACTACTACATACCTGTCAGATTGGCTAAGATGACAGGAAAAAATAATGACGAATGTTGGAGGGGATGTGGGAAAACTGGGACACTGATGCATCGTTGGTGGAGTTGTGAACGAATCCAACTATTCTGGAGAGCAATCTAGAATTATGCCCAAAAAGTTATCAAACTGTGCATACCCTTTAACCCAGCAGTCCTTCTACTGGGTTTATACCCCAAGGAGATACTAAAGAAGGGAAAGGGATGTGTATGTGCAAAAAATGTTTGTGGCAGCCCTGTCTGTAGTGGCTAGAAACTGGAAAATGAATAGATGCTCTTCAATTGGAGAATTGTTGTGTAAATTGTGGTATATGAGTGTTATGGAATATTATTGTTATGTAACAAATGACCAGCAGGATGAATACAGAAAGGCTTAGAGAGATTTACATGAACTGATGCTGAGTGAAATGAGCAGAACCAGGAGATCATTATATACTTCAACAATGATACTGTATGAACATGTATTCTGATGGAAGTGGATTTCTTTTACAAGGAGACCTAATTCTGTTTCAGTTGATCAATGATGGACAGAAGCAACTACACCCAAAGAAAGAACACTGGGAAATGAATGTAAATTGTTTGCATTTTTGTTTTTCTTCCCAGTTATTTTTACCTTCTGAATCCTATCTCCCTGTGCAACAAGAGAACTGTTTGGTTTTGCACACATATATTATATCTAGGATATACTGTGACATATTCCAACATCTGCTTGCCATCTAGGGGAGGGGGTGGAGGGAGAGAGGGGAAAATCGGAACAGAAGTGAGTGCAAGGGATAATGTTGTAAAAATTTTCCTGGCATGGGTTCTGTCAATAAAAAGTTATTATATTAAAAAAATAAAAATAAATAAAAATATAAAAGCTATATATCAAAAGAAAGATATCCTGGAATCTAGGAATGCTCTAGTTTATGTCAAACTGGAACTCTGAGTATTATACCACCTGAGTAAACTCAGAAAATAAAAAGTGAATGACTGTATTCCAATGCAATATGTTCATTTCTGATAATTATAGATATCCTGTGATTTAATTTTTAAACAGTTGATGCTCTTTGGCTTATAAAATATAACCCGAATAGAATTTCCAAATGAGCACATTATCATGCATCTTTGCAACATCATGATTTACTCTCAGAATTTACTCTAGCATAACATTCTTGTGCATGTGATGTCAGCCTATATCCATTTGTATGAATGTTAAACTAGAGAGGTGAATCTTAAACCTGATAGCAATCAACTGTCCAGAAACATACTCACTGAGTGTGACATCCAAATTGATGCCTAAAATGTTGACATTGTTCTTAGTTGGTAATCCCACTCAATTTCCCTTTGAACAGCCACTAGATGCAGCAAGGAGTGGTTACTCATAAAAACTCAGTGTCTTTACCCATCATAGTAACATGAGTAGTGTAAAGCTGAATTGGGGACTCATGAATATTTCCAGAATACTAAAACCTAGTTCTAATCTCTCCTAATATCCCAAGCGACTCATTGCTCAATAGCTATTTGATATGTGAAGTCTAAATCTAGGTATACCTAGTATCAGCTATCTTGAATTGTCTGCTATGGGCATCTAGTTCCCAATTAATGTTTCCAGGAATTACCAAATTGCAAATTTTAACTATTTTAATCTACTTCAAGCAATATCAGGAAATACAAATTCCTTCCAAATATATTCAGGGAGTAGTCATTCAACTTAAAATTGAAGAGAAGTGAACATATTCTAAAGAAGCTTATTCTACTTTGGGAGAGCTATATTCACAATTATGTTTTCCAAACTGCAATCTAAATTACCTTCTCTGCAGCTTTCTCTATTGCTTTTAATACTCTTATATTGATTCAAATTGAATAACTATAATCCACCTTTAACCTGACAGTTCTTCAAATAGAGAAAGTCACTACTACCCTCATACTTTAAACCCCCGAGTCATTTTATTAGGCTAAATATGGTCAGATCTTGGCATGAACTCAAAGTCTGAACTAATCTTAATTACCTATCTCTGGATGCTCTCCAATTTATTAATATATGCCCTAAAATGCCATGCCAAAAATTGAACCTCATTATTTCAAATTTAATACAACTACCTTAGGAAACAATGAAATAATCACCTTCTTATTCCTGAAATGTCTTGCTTTATAGAGTTTAAATTCACATTAGCTTTTTTTTTATTGCTGAACCACATCATCAACTCAAATTGAATTTTCAGTCAACAAAAAAGACCAGTTTTACTCTAGAGAAACTGCTAATTGACCATGCCTACCATTCTGTCTTTTTACTAGCATACTTTTTAAGCAAAGTGTACAATTTTACATTTATCCCTATTATATTTCATGCTATTTTATTCAATCCAATATAATAACAATATTTATGCATATAATTACAGAAATATTAATAATTATTGCTATATATAGTCATATATATATATAAATCAGATTCTTTTCCAGTAGCTTCAACTTCATGTTATGTGATAATAAATAAAATAATAGTTATAATTTATATCTTGCTTTATTGCTTAAAAAATATTATACACACATATACACACACACACTGTATTATTTGATCTCCACAACTCTGTGAGGTAGAGGATATTATTTTCTCTATTTTACAAATAATGTAACTGAGGCTGAGAGAGGGCAAATGACTTGACCAGGGTCACATAGCTAGTGTCTCAGGCAGAATTTGAAATCATGTCTTACTAATTGTGTTCAGTAATTTATCAAAAATACCTTGTGTAAATGTAATCTATGCCTGTATCCACTACCTTAACAAAAAGAAGCTAAATATTAAAAGATTAATACAGATTCTTAAGGTTCTGCTTTAAGAAATATTTTCCTACTTGAAATTGAGCTATTCATGAAAATTCTTTCAATTTAATCATTATAGCCAATTGTCTAATTATCCTATGATCTTGTTCACAAATGTCTCAGCATTTTTCTTAGACAAAAATATGGATATTTATGATACACAATGAACACTATCTTATATAAATAAAATTTAGTTGAAGATTTGAAAATAATGAGAATGTGTTTAGACTTTGATGGGATCAAATTCCCTCACAAATATGCCAGTAAATTCCAAAAATGGATCAGAGAAGAGGCAGGAGAGGGAGAGAGACAAAGAGAGAGACAAAGCAATAAAGAGCCAGAAAGAGACAGACAGAGAAACAAAGAGAAAGAGAGAGAGAAATTCCTCAGTCTAGTCCAGAACTGCACAAAATGAGTACAAAAAGACTTTTGAAGCCCTAGAAATAAAAGAGATGGTAGGAGATACAGTGAAAAACATAATAGGAGACAATTCTGAAAATTGTCCTCAAGACCCAAGTAAGAGAAATCTCAAACATAACTCCAAATAATACAAACATAAAGTTGAGGCATGAGTGATATCTGAAGCAGCATTTTGGCAACCAGTATCAGAATAAGTGTCTAGGAGTTTTTCCCAATCCCAGCATCTAGAAAAATTGGGTCTGAACATTAACAGAAAGTAAGACAAAATCTTGTGCAGAAGATGGAGTTTAGTCAGCCATCATTCCCGGACAAAGCAAGGCTTTCCAAATTATCCAGAAGTATCAAAGTAATGTTTGACTAAAGCACAAGACCCCCAAATCAGAAACTAGTTCTGTCTATCCATAAGAGGGAAATGTCCTCTCCATATGGGAACCTTTTTTTTTTTCATGTGAGATCTAATCTTATAGAAGGAAGCTAAAAAGTAGGAGGCAGGCAACTGAGGTAATGAGAAAATATTTAGGCAGAGGCATGGGAAAGAAAACTAGGAAAGTGAAGATGGAAACCTAGAGAGAAATAAAGACAGGACTGCCTTCATTTTCTTTCAAATAAACGTTCTGGGATAAAACAGTCAGAAGAAGGAATCAGTAGGGTACATAATATTTTCTGTGTGTGAAATTCAGGGATAGAATGAACTTCCAGGGTTAGGAAGTTTCTCTGTCAGGATAGAAAATGTCAATTAAGGGATTCAGAAGTAAAACCTTAAGGGAATTGTTTCCATAAAGTGATATTATCAGCTTGTGATATGGGATTCTTTTGGGTTGAATATGACTGCCAAATATTCTGTTATAAATATAATTATCATTGCTGAATTTACAAAACAGAGCTCCACAAGTTTCTGGGTGTTTTCTTGTTAGCAAGAGATTTCCTGATGTAGAATCTTTTTTTCTAGCTTTCTAACAATTTGATTGCATATTTACATTTCATTTATATTTTTCAAATGTAATGCAATACAATGGAAGGCCCTGGAATGAGAAGATTTGTGTTCAAAGCCTAGTTTTTGTCCCTTATTATCTGTATGACATTAATCTTCACATCAGTTTTCTTGATTATAAAAGAGGGCAATTGAACTACATGGCTTCTAAGAACATTTCTGACTCTAGAACTACGATCCTCTCATTTCAAATGTCCTTGATCATCTAAACCAAATAACCATCAACACAGAAAACATTCCTGTTTAACATTAGAACTCAGGAACTATCATAAAAATAAAGAAAGCTGACATAGTATAGTACTATTCACATTTATCTTTGCCCCACTTCCCTCTTGATTTTACAATTTGTCGCCTAGCTCTGACTTGGTTGTAAAGGCAAACAAAATATTGAGTGAATAACTGAGTATTGGAAGTATTGTAGATTTTCTAAGGCCTTTGGGAAATGAGTTTTTCAAGGACTTTGTTTAGAGTTTTCTTCTTGGGAGTCCTGCCAGAAATGAGAAGGTGGGGAGGGTTAGGGGAAATGAGCCTACAAAATTGATTCAATGTACCTGACTACAATACAGTGTTCCAACTTAAAGATGATTTTGAACATTTGTATAGTAGCTTAAAGGCTATGTGTGTGGGTGGGGAAATGTGTATGACTTGCTCTCTAGGATACCTGACTTCTGCTCCCTTGTCTCTTCAAAGCTGCTGAGAGTAGTTCAGAAATAGAACTGTGAAAAGAAAGTAAAATAAAAGCTTCTTTTATTTTCCCCATGCAGGAAGTTTGTTATATGGAATGTACGAGCTGTGTGCTCCAAAGATGAAGGGGAAAAAGAAAACAGCAACAACTTTGAAAAGCTACAATTTCCTATACAGCATATCATGAAATCTGGGGGGGGGGGGGGAAGGGAGAGGTGAGGGAGAACCAAAGACAATGATTTTAATGTGAGAATGATGTTGTTCTATCATTTCAACAATGCCAAAATTTTGATCATCTCATATGGAGTTTTCTTGGAAAATGTACTTGAATCGTTTTCCATTTCCTTCTCCAGTTCATTTCACAAATAAGGAAACTGATGAAAAAAATGATTAACTATTTTTCCCAGTCACATAGCTTCTGAGGCTGAATTTGAATATAGTTCTTCTTGCTTCTAATTTGGGCATCTAATGAACTGTGTAGTTCCCCTCATGTGGGGGTACATTTTATATCAGATAATTAGGTGGCACAGTAAGTCTGGAACCAGAAGTCAAGGAAAAATCAGTTTACTGAATTCAACTCCTGCCTCAGATGCTTACTAGGTAGGTGTATGATCCTGAGAAAGTAATAATTATGTTTACCTTATTTCCTCATTATATCAATAAACCAGAGAAAGAAATGGCAAACCACTCCAGTATTTTTGCCAACAAAACTATGAAATTGGGTCAGAAAAATCAAACATGACTTTAAAATGGCTGAACAAAAAATTTTGCATCCTTAGGTACTCATGTCACCCCTCTGATGATGATTTTCAATGTATGCCCCCAAAATAGTTTGTTTATAGTTATTTGATTGCTGTATTTTAGCTCCTTGAGGACAGTTATCATCTTCTACCTTTTTTTCTAGTTGTTCCAGTTTTTAGCACAGTGCTTGAAACATAGTATGTTTTTAAAAGAAAAAAAAATGCCTAACTCATTAGCTCCAAGCTGGGAAGTATTTGGTTAATTGCAAATACAAAATAAAGGCACAGATGTACCCAAGGAAGGTAGTTAATGGCTTGAAATTAGCAATTGTATTCTTGAGCCTTTTGTCCTTTCAATTCATTTTCATGTGAGTGCAAAAGAATTTTAGGTTTGAAACTTGAGGAAGATAGAACCTAGAAATCCTTTAGTTATTCACAAGGAAAGGTGGCTTGTAAATAGATATGCTGACTGGGAAGTACTTCCAACAATTCATCATGGCAGGGAGCCATTAAGAATTTCCAACTCAAAAGTGTCATTTGTCAGCAAGAAGTAAATGTTAAAGACTGAGAGTAGGGTGGGGGAAGGCACTTATGTTTCAACAAGTTTATTATCAATGATGAAGATAAAAAAAAAAAAAAAAAAACCATTCATTCTAATCAAATGGGAGATACAGACATAACTTTCCCCAAAGGACATACATATTTAAGGATAGTATGCCCAAGCCTTAAGAAGCAGAAAAAAGTGTACTACTTTTTGGGGGCAGTGGAGAGTAGAAAAGGGGTAGTGGTTAGGCTGTTTAGTTAAAATCCTTCACTTTAATTAATAGTTTCTTTCCATTAATGGGAAACACAGCAATGGGAGCTATGATTTAGAGTAAATGAAGTTCCACAGAACAGCCTGAACAAGGAAAAGTCTTGCTTAAGATATTAAATTTGTGAGTGCCAGGCTTTGCCTAATAGACATAGATAAAATAAATTTGTAAAAGAAAGTTTCCTTAGTAATCATCTAAATGATCCCCTTCATTTAAAAAAAATGTGAAACTGTTTCTTTATGATGCATATTGACTTTCCTACAAAGGGTTACAAAGGGGATATCTGAGATTCCAAGTTTACTGCAAGAAATCTAATGCAGTGGTGGAAACAAGATGGCAAAAATTAGCCAAATAGCTGCCTGAGTTCTGACTGGGCTCCCCAGTTTTCCTCAGAAATAACTTAAATCAAGACCCTAAATGCATTCTGAAGTGACAGAACCCACAAAAAGATAGAGTAAAATATTTTTCCAGTTAAGAATAACTTCAAAAAAATTCAGGAAAGATTTGTCTTACTTGAATTAAAGGGTAGCACAACCCAATGCAGATGGCGAATCTGCAGGCTCTTAGTCATAGCAGACAACAGCAAAGGAAATTATTCAGTTCTGGCTCAACAAGCTAGTTGCAGAGCAAGCCAGCTGTGAGGCATCCAGCACCAGCATAGAAAGCAAACTGCTAATCCTGGAAGCCCAACACAACTGGTGCACTAATCCTAACCACCCTAGTGCAAGGGGTCAACTGTCAGCACCTAAAGTCCCACCACAGAAGCCAATTACTAAGTCTCTAGTGCCTAATATGAGAAGCTTGGGACAGTGCTTTAAGAACCCTGAGAGCAGAGCTTAACTTTAAGTGTCATGACATAGGTTTAAAAAATGACTACAAAAGCAGAAGTCATGAATTAAGCTAAAAAATGACTACAAAAACAGAAAAGAACCCTGAGCATAGAAAACTACTATGGTAACAGGGAAGATCAAAATAGAAACTCAGAAGAGGGAAACAATGGCAAAATACCTACATGCGAAGCTTCAAAAGGGAAGATGAATTGGTCTCAAATTAAAAATATTTCTTGGAAAAACTCAAGAAGGATTCCAAAAGTCAAATAAGAGAGATAAAAGAAACATTGGGAAAAGAAATGAGAGCTATGCAAGACAGAATCTACATCTTAGAAAAAGACCAATAAAAAATAATTGAAGAAAACAATTCCTAAAATATAAAATTGGTGACATAGGGAGAAAATCCATTGAAGAAAACAACTTTTTAAGAAGTAAGATGAATCAAATGGAAAAAGAAGCACAAAAGCTAACTGAGGGAAATCCTTAAAAGTTAGAATTAAGCAAGTAGAAGCTAATGGGCCTATTTAAGACATCAAAAATAAGTCCAATAAAATCAAAAGAATGAAAAAAATAGAGAAAAATTTAAGATATTTTATTTGAAATACCTCTTCTAGAAAATAGACCCAGGAGAGATAATTAAAAAATTATTGAACTCAATGGAAACCATTATCAGCTGGATAGCATATTTCTAGAAATTATCAAGAACATCTAATGACTTAGAACAAGAAGGTAAAATAGGCATTGAAAGAATTCATTGATTACCACCTGAATTAGATCCCAAAATAAACACTCCCAGGGATATTAAACAAAATTCAGAATAATCAGATTAAGATAAAAATACACTAAGCCTCCAGAAAATAACAATTCAAATATTAAATGTTACAGACAGAACTTAGCAGCTTTTACATTAAAAGATAAGAGAGCTTGAGGTACAATATTCCAGAAGGTAAAAAGCTTTGATAACAATTAAGAATCACAGCAAAATTGAGCATAATCTTTCAGGGATGGGGGGAATGGTCATTCAATGAAATATAGGACTGTTAAGCATTCTTTGTTTCTTTTAATTTAATATTTTGTTTTTCCCCAGTTACATGTAAAAAGGCAATTGGAGTTAACTGACTTGTTCAGGATCACACAATTAGGGAGTCCTAAGTGTCTGAGGCCACATTTGAACTCAGCTCTTCCTAAATTCAGGGCCAGTGCTCTATCTATCCTGTCATCTAGATACTCTAAAAATAAAATAAATTAACATTCATTTCTGAAGTTTTGATTTCCAGACTCTCTCTCTTCCTCCCCTAACCTTAGCATTCGATTCAATATAAGTTATACATGTGTGGTCATCCAAATATTTACATAACAGTCATATAGTAAAAGAAAACATAGGCAAAAAAAAGCCAAAAAAAAATCTAGATAAATAAAGGACATTTTAAAAAGTATAATTCAATCCGCATTTAGACACTATCAGGTCTTTCTTTTATAAGAATAACATTTTTCATAACATCTCCTGTAGAATTGTTATGGATCATTGTATTGCTGAGAATAGTTATGTAATTCACAGTTGATCATTGTAACAATATTGGTGTTGTTGAGGGATCAAATATGTGCTGTGTTGCCTCTGAAAGAATTCAGGTTCAGATAATCTCTATCCAAAGGAAAGGCATTTTAATGAGATTTATGCACCCAGTGGGCAGTCCTGAAGGAATCAACACAGTCTAGCAAAGAAAGACAAGGATTTAAATAGAGTAAATGGTGCAGATTACTTCACAAAATATGCCAATTTTGATATTATAGGGGAGTTTGCTAACATGGAGAGGTCCTAAAGTCTTGATAGAATCATGTATAAGGTTATCTAGAATGCATACAAAAAGACCTATTTGGGGGTATATTAACATACGGTAATGATACTATAACTAGCATAGATATAGTTATAGTTATAGAACTAGCATAGATAGCAAAGAACTATGCAGGTATCATGTCAGGGGAAAGATTTGTTGAGCTTTAAAGTCCAATGTCCTATCCTGCATCCTGTTTGTGTTACTTTCTTATGGGCTTATTTCTGTGTTATGTTTTGTAGTAACTTGGTGATACATTTACATCATACGCTGTCTGATCATTGTTTTAGTGAGATATATGATTAATGATTTCTTTGGGACTCTGGTCTGGGTGGAAGATTTGATCTATTCTGGGCTGGACAAGGGTCAATTATCAGAATCCTATCACTGTTACTTTGTACACAAAACATATTATTTTGCTTCACCTCATGGAAGTATTTATAAGTTTTTTTTGTTTTGTTTTGTTTTTTCCTGAGAGAATTCTGCTCATTTCTTATAGTAGAACAGTGTTTTATTATAACATGCCACAAGTTGTTCAGATATTTTCCAACTGATGAAAATTCCCTCAATTTCCAATTCCTTACCAAAAAAAGCTGCTATAAACATTTTTGTACACATATGTCTTTTTTTTTTCCTTTAAAAAAAAATCTCTTTTGAGATATAGACCTAGTAGTGGTATTGCTTGATCAATGGGTATGCATTTTTCTGATATATACTCCAATATTTGTCATTTTCTTTTTCTGCCCTGTTAGCCAATCTAATAGGTGAAGGAAAGAAGTTCAGAATTATCTTAATTTGCATTTCTCCAATCAATAGTGGGAGTATTTTTGTCATGTGGCTATATATAACAATGATTAATTCATCTGAAAATTTCATAATGAAAAAAAAAAACTTCTTATGAGTTACACATTCATCGTGCCATGTAGGAATGTCAATCCTTTGAGCTTATTAAGTACTTTTTTGATTTTCCTTTCTTGTTTACCTTTTTAAGCTTCATTATAGTTTTGTATTTGGAAGTCAAATGTTTCATTCAATTATGATCTTTTCATCAAGAATGCTTGAAATTCATTTATTTAATTGAATTTACATTTTCCCTTGAAGGATTATGCTCAGTTTTGTTGCATAGGTGACTCTTGATTATAACCCTAGCACCATTGTCCTCTGGAATATCGTATTCCAAGCTCTCTGATCCTTAAAGTCAGAAGCTGCTGAATCTTGTGTTATCCTAACTATGCCTTCACAATATTGGAATTACTTCTTTTCTGGCTGCTTGCAATATTTTTCCTTTTTCCAATATTTCTAAAATTTAGCCACAATGTTTTTTGTAGGTTTAATTTTAGGGTCTCTTTTAAGGCGTGTTTTGTGAATTCTTTCAATGGCTATTTTACCTTCCGATTCAAGGAGTTCAGGGCAGTTATTTTTGATGATTTCCTAAACTATTTTTTTATTATGGTTTTCAGGAAGTCTAATAATCCTTAGATTGTCTCTCCTAGATCTATTTTCCAGGTCAGTTGTTTTCCCAAGTTGGTATTTTACATTTTCTTTTATTTTTTTACTTTTTTTTTTTTTATTTTGCCTGACTGATTCATGATGTCTTATTGAGTCATTCATTTCCACTTGTTCAGTTCTGATTTTTAGTGAATTATTTTCTTCATTTACTTTGCTAGTCATTTTTGTATTTGCCCAATTAAATTTTTAAATAGTTATTTTGTTCTATGATTTTTTTTCCATTTCACAAATTCTGTTTTTCCTTTCTTCTTTTTTCTTTTTTCTTTTTTTTTTTTTTTTTTACAAATTCTGTTTTTTAAGGTGTTATTTTTTTCCATTTCACAAATTTTGTTTTTCAGGGAGTTGTTTTCTTTTTCCATTTTGTAAAATCTATTTTAAGGGGTTTTATGTTTTTTTTTTCCATTTCCTTAAGTCAATTTTGTACTGCATTTTCTTCAGATAAATTGTGTGCTTCCTTTTTCAAACCCTCTTGCAAAGTTTTCATTTCCTTTTGCCATTTTCTAGCTCTCTTTTAAGATCCTTTTTAATTTCTTCTAGGAGAGCCTTGTGTGATGGGGACCAATTTATATCATCCTTTGCGACTTCATCTGGAGATGATCTGATTATAGCTTCCTCAGATTTTGAAAATTTTTTTTCTCCTTCACCATAAAAACTATAGTCAGAGTTCTTTTTCCTTTTTTACTTATTAAAAAAAAAGTTTAGAATGTGAGATGATGTACATAGAGGTTCAGAGTTAGTATACTTATAATTAAGAAACCATAATATGGTACAAGTGCAAAAATATGTGTATAAGCCTTTTTATAGTAGAAAGAAACTGGAAACTGAGTGGCTGCCTATCAATTAGAGAATGACTGAATAAGTTATGGTATATGAATGTTATGGAATATTATTATTTTATGAGAAATGATCAGCAGGATGATTCTAAAAGAGGCTTGGAGAGACTTACATGAACTGATGCTAAATGAAATGAGCAGAACCAGGACATCATGGTACATGGCAACAACAACATTATTCAGTGATCAATTCTGATGGATGTGGCACTTTCAACAATGACTCCATTCAAAGCAGTTCCAATGACTTTGTGATGAAGAGAGCGAACTACACCCAGAGAGAGGACTGTGGGAATTGAGTATGAATCAAAACAGTATTTTTTTTAACTTTAATAGCTTTTTATTTACAAGTTATATGCATGGGTAATTTTACAGCAGTGACAATTGCCAAACCTTTCGTTCCAATTTTTCCCCTCCTTCCCTCCACCCTGTCTCCCAGATGGCAGGATAACCGATACATGTTAAATATGTTAAAGTATAAATTGAATATAAAATAAGTATACATGTCCAAACCATTATTTTGCTGTACAAAAAGAATTGGACTCTGAAATATTATACAATTAGCCTGTGAAAGAAATAAAAAATGCAGGCGGACAAAAATATAGAAATTGGGAATTCTATGTAATGATTCTTAGTCATCTACCAGAGTTCTTTTGCTGGGTGTAGCTGGTTCAGTTCATTACTGCTCCATTGGAACTGATTTGGTTCACCTCATTGCTGAAGATGGCCAGGTCCATCAGAATTGATCATCATATAGTATTGTTGTTGAAGTATATAATGATCTCCTGGCCCTGCTCGTTTCACTCAGCATCAGTTCATGTAAGTCTCTCCAGGTCTTTCTGAAATCATCCTGTTGGTCATTTCTTACTGAACAATACTATTCTATAACCTTCATATGCCACAATTTATTCAGCCATTTTCCAACTGATGGGCATCTACTCAGTTTCTAGTTTCTGGCCACTACAAAGAGGGATGCCACAAACATTCTTGCACATACAGGTCCCTTTCCCTTCTTTATAATCTCTTTGGGATATAAGTCTAGTAGTAACACTGCTGGATCAAAGGGTATGCACAGTTTGATAACGTTTTGAGCATAGTTCCAAATTGCTCTCCAGAATGGTTGGATGTATTCACAATTCCACCAACAGTGTATTAGTGTCCCTAAAACATAGTATTCTTACTTTTTTTGTTATTCTTTGTTTGCTTTTGTTTTTTTCTCATTTATTTTCATTTTTTGATTTAATTTTTCTTGTGCAGCAAGATAATTGTATAAATATGTATGCATATATTGGACAACATATTTTACCATGTATAACATATATAGAATTACTTGCTTTCTAGGGAAAGGGATGGGGAGAAAGGGGGGAATTGGAACACAGGGTTTTGCAAGGGTGTGTTGAAACATTATGTCTATCTTTCGAAAATCAAAAAGTTTTAATAAAATAAATAATTATTATTTTTTTAAAATTAAAGTTCATAGTGATGGTGTTAAGGGTAAATAAGTGGGCAGAAAAATTTATATTTGATTTAAAAATAGGGAAGATTTGTATGTTAGTTGATCAAAATCATCACGTAGAGCATAAAGGAATTTCAAAAATTTTAGTCCTTCATTCCTCACTCCCTTATTTATGCTGAATTTCATATAGAATTATATTTAAATACTGACAAAAGATAAATTGCCTTGATGATTTTGGACTACCAGGTCTCAAAGCCATGCACTATTTGGTCCTCTTTTAAAAATGCTTTATATTCTCATGATTTTTTAAAAATTTTTGTGACATATTACATTTTATTTAGTTAAAATATTCTGACAACAATTATTTATTTGTATTTGCATTTTTGTATTTGTTATTTTTATGTATGACAGTAACATATTTTATATGCTTATAAACTTTTAGATTATGTCTAATACCTACTCTTCAAAAGGATATGCCTCTTCCCTCAGGAAACAAGTGATCATTCCCACAAAAATTATTCAAATAATTAAGAACTATCAAATTCCACACTGGCTTTTCACTCTCTTTGAGTCTTTATTTGTCCTTCTCCTTTAAGCACCAACCTGGGTAGTATAATTTCATGTGTTTTTCCAAGTCCCGTTTTCTAATTTTCTAGCTATTCAAACCTTGTTTTCCTTGAAGTTACTACTTTAGTTCCTGCATTTATCTATCTTGTCAGAGAAACAGTATCATCCATACTAATCCCATTAGGAGGCTAAAGAAAACAAAAAAGGATGGGTGATTGGATAGAATTACATACAATAGTTGGGGGTGGGAAAGACCCATATAATCTTTGACTTCATGATTTCATTGGCATTCCTGAAATTTGGTAGATATGAATGTGTAGTCTCAAAATCCAAATCATTCTGTTGATGAGTTTTAGGTTTACCACCTCATTATAATTCTTCAGAGTGGGCTTCCAGCTACACATAGAATATCAGTTTCTTTAGTGATTCATCCTAAATTTATACATTGACATTTACCATTGGACTGATACTTGAGCAACATAAATCCAAGAAAACATGGGAAAACTTATTCTGATTCCACTTTATCTGTTTACGCCCAATTTAAACACTTCCAAGAATTTCTAATATGTATCTTTCACATTTCTATGAATTTCACAGTGAAATGTATCAGAGGAAAAAACAGACTAAACCTCTCCAATCCTCAGCGTTCTGTCAGGTAAGGTGATTGTCTGGTGGTTAGGTTTATGTAATATTTAATAGCAAGACCAGCCATTCCTAGAGAAAGAATATTAAAGGTTAATGAAGGTGTTCTGGATTGGACACACAGTCTGGCTGTTCATACTACTAAAACAATGTGCTAAACTTTATGTTCCATCCATGTGTGAAGACCATCTTTGGAGAAAAAAAAAATTTCTGCCTCATAACAGAAACTAGATTTTATTTTACTTTATTTTATTTTATTTTTTCAGCATGTGGGAGGTAGAGGAGAAGAAAACAGCAGGCCTGACAGACCTTTTCCTACTGCCCTCTGATGTCCTTTACTGCATTGTAGTAAATTAATGGGCATAAGGTTTGCCAACCATTCGAGTAAAATGTTCATTCCATCCAGATAAAATGGTAAATAGTGAATTGAAATCATGGCTGTGCCAATCATTCTCTCTTACTGATAGTAGAACAGCTGTCCTAGGGAAAGAAGGTTTCAGTAGCAATCATTTGAAACATACTATAAAAGTTGGAAATTACACAGGCACATCATTTGTTGGTAAAACAGATTTTTTTTAATGATTTTTTTCCCATGAAGCAAGGAATGTATAAACTTGGGACACTTATTTAAAAGTGCCAAAATATGGCATTAAAATTCAGGAAAAGAAAAGTAAATGTACCACAGAGCAATAAATTAAAATCAAGCCTGTTGAAGCAGCAGATGCTCTCTGTAAGCAAAACAATACCAGGTATTCATTAATCATAGACTCAAAGCAACAAGAGATGCAAAAGACTTAACAGACCATGGGGTCCATCCTCTTGCACCAGGGAGCTGGATTCCACTGACAAAGTCTCTTGCTATTTCTCAAGCATTTTTAAGTGATTACAATGAAAATGTTTCCATTGCTTCCCAAAGGAGCCCATTCTATATTCAAACAGAAGGAAGAAAGCTGATTAAAATGGTTTACATATATGAAACAATAAATATTTTCTGAAATTCAGAATTTCCTTAGGATTCTCTATCCAAATGTTAGTACTTCTTTTACTTGTCAGAAAAACTTATATGATAGTTTTGATTGAATAAGTGTGTTTTTTCATAACTATATTCAAATATACTTTTATATTTCAAATCATTTAAAAATATATGATGTTGATGACATTGCTGGTTATATAAATGTTTAACAAAAGCAAATGAACAAAACTGAGTCATTTCCCTTACCAAGGACTTGTCCCTTTTATTTTTCAGCTCTATTTGCCCAGAATCTACATTTACAGTTTTCTGTAAGCTGAACCCATGCTTAGAATAGATTTCCTTTCTTCATCCATTTCTCAGAATCCTTAGTTTTCTTGAAAATTAAACTCAGATTCAATATCCTACATGAGACTTTTCTTGATGCCTACTCTTCTAGTTCTTGCTTTCCCCAAATACCTTGTATTCATTTTGTAGCTGCATTATTGATCTGTATGCATATATGTTGTCTCTCCGAGAGAGAGAGAGTAATCTCCTTAGGGCAAAGTCTTTTCTTTTTCATTTTTGTCCTTGTGCCCACTGTGTTTAGCCCACAAACTAGAACCAAGAGGTTCTAGAAAACATGCCATTTGATAATTAACAGGTACTTAAGAAGCAAATTAAAATGAGTCACCTTAAATAAAAATCCCTTGTACACTTTTGATCCAGCAATGTCTCCACTGGGACTATATCTCAAAGAGATCATCAAAAAGGGAAAAGGACCCACATGTGCAAAAATGTTTGTAGCAGCCCTTTTTGAAGTGGTAAGGAACTAGAAACTCAGTGGGATGCTTGTCAGTTGGAGAATGGCTGAATAAGCTATGATATATGAATGTTGTGCAATATTATTTTTGTATAAAAATGATCAGCAGGATGATTTTAGAAAGGCCTAGAGAGAATTATATGAACTGATGCTAAGTGACATGAGTAGAAGCAAGAGAACATTGTACACAGCAACAAAAACTTTATATGATGATGAATTCTGATGGACTTGGCTCTTTTCAACAATGAGGTGATCCGGGCCAATTCCAATAAACTTATGATGGAGAGAGAGCCATGTGCATGCAGAGAGAGGTTTGTGGGGACTGAAAGTGGATAACAACATAGCATATTCACTTTGTTGTTATTGTTTGCTTGCTTTTTTATTTTTTCTCATACTCCCCCCCCTTTTAGATCTGATTTTTCTTGTACAGCATTATAAATGTGGAAATAGGTATTGAAGAATTGTACATTTTTAACGTATACTGCATTTCTTGCTCTGTAGGGGAAGGAGTGGGGAGAAGGGAAAGAAAAATTTATAACTCTAGTCTTTGCAAGGGTGAATGTTGAAAACTCTTTGCATATGGTTATTATTTTATAAAATATTATATAATATTGTATAACTATTGTTATTGTTGTATTTACTATTTAAAAAGACATGCAAAAATAATTCATTGTATAATATCTATAACAAGTTATCATGCAGATTCTGCTTGTACACTTTTAGTTAGATCTTTTTGGAAGTTTCATTCTTAGAGGATCTTGTGTGCAGTGTCAAATTATCTTATTCTAGTTGTTTCCTAATGCAACCCTCTGAAAGCCAAGGACACAAAAAATCTAAACTTTATTCTGAAACAATAATTGTAAATAGTTATTAATCTGTCTCCATTCCTCATGGTATTTTTGTCTTCTCTTCTTAATTCCTTCAATTAATCTTCATATGGTACTATCCCCCTTGCTTTTCTCTTCCTAGTTCTGTGCCTGCAACATGATATTTATCTTTAGTCCTCTCATCGATATAGATCTTTATGTATAAACATACACTCACATATTATGTAATATATAAATGGACACTAGAAAAGTCTTTGGTAAAGAAAATTATCCAATTGTATTTATTTGCCTTTATTAAGCATTCACATAGACAGGAATGTAATTAATATAATTATTTTTATAAATGGAGAAATCAATGTCTTTCTTCCTTGATATTCCAAATGTAAAATACTAAAATTAGCTTTGGAACAGAGGAATAATCTTCTTTTGCAAAAAGATACATTAAATGACAGGGAAAGGCCCTTCCTTATTGATATAGGCTCAGTCTGATAAGTAGGTAATTCAAGCTGGTCTGATGCTTTATGTTTGAAATTGAAAACAAATGAAACACTTGTATAACATCTAACAGTTTACTCAGCAAGAATATGACATTGATTCCATTGAATAAAATTTTCCTGCCTCTATTTTAAGTGTGTTGTTGCTGTGGTTAAACCTGTGGGAAAGCAAGTTCTTCATCCTCTAGGAGGAACTAGGAACTAATATCCACAGATTAAACTTTAATAGTCTGAGTTAGTCAAGCCTTAGGGACAGTTTCAATATTTTTTACGGGAAAGAAACTAGACCATATTATATAGAAATTACCACACATCAATATGATCATACTAATATCTATGCATGTATAACTTTATAGTAATTCATTGTTTCAGAATGAGAAAAGATGTTTTAGAGATAGAGTCCTTAAAACCAATCATAGTTTTCTGATCATTGTAAGAAGGGATCATAGAGATCATAAGACAGACACTGCAAAATTCATCATATTATTGCTTCACTGAACACGTATTTGTTAAGCACATCCTATCAGGTACTTAAGTACTTTGCTATGTCCGGAGGTACTAAGAAAGGCAAATAAACGCAAGAGCATCGCTTCTACTCTAAGTGAAAGCAAGTAAAGAAAAAGATAGATAAAGGTTAAATTCAGAAGAGATGGAAATTAGTCTGAGATGGGAGGACATTAGCAAATAGGAAAAGTAGGAAAGGTTTCTTATAAAATATAGAACTTCACCTGATATGTGAATAAGTATAGGGTGATATTTCAAAATACTCCAAGCATGCAATACGACCTGTTCAAAGTCACAGAGATGAGAGACAGAATGTTCAAATTCCAGAAAATACAAATAGGTTAATATAGTTAGAAATTAGAGTGTAAACAAAAGAAGATACAGTTTACAAAGAATAGAATTTAAGAAAACAAGAAATGTGGGAAAGGACCACATTATGAAAATGTTTTAAGTGCCAAATTGAGTGGTACATATTGAATCCTGGAAAAAATACTGAATGAGGGTGGCAATTTGGTCTGACCCACCTTGTAGAAAAATCACCTTAGCTGCTCAGGGGAGGATGAGATTGGAATAGGTACTAGAAGAAGGAAAAAAACAAAAAAACATAGTACAGGTGAGAGGTAATAAGATGCTGAATTAGAATTATAGTTAGGAAAATATATTTGTGACTAGAAGGAGAGAGAGAGAGAGAGAGAGAGAGAGAGAGAGAGAGAGAGAGAGAGAGAATGACCATATATGTATACACATACATATTAGTTGGTGGTTGTCCTTTGTACTTGAAGAAAACAAAAATGACATCATTATGTTAGAGGCTGATTACAGTGTGTCTGACTGTGACTGATCAGACTAATGCAAGCTTGGAATGTTTTACTACAAATTGGGCACAAATAGTCCGTATGGATATTTGGGATGGATTCTTTAGCTTTGCACATCTCACATTTCTTCAATTCTGCTTTGCTAACAGAGCACAGAGGTTCTTTGATGAGAGTATATCATGCTAGATGGTTCTATGCCAGTGTCATACCATATCATGAAACCAATTCTAAAATTTTTAAGAGAAATGTGTATGTATATTGTATATTCTTGTGTGTAAACAAATATATATTTATGTATATAAAGAATGTTAAAGAGATAGAAGCGGCAACATTTGACAACAGACTTTATATATATATATATATATATATATATATATATATATATATAAAATCATTGAGACTGAGGAGCTGAAAATAGCACTGTTTCTGAAAGCATGACTGCCTGGGAGGATAATAACTCCCCCAACATTAAAAGAGAAGCTAGAAAGAAATGAGGGTTTAGGGGGGAGAAAGATAATGAGTTTTGTTTTGGACAGTCACAGTTGATAGGCCATAAAACACTGCCAGGCAAGAGAAATTAAATGAAATACCTGTGATTATAAATTCTACATTAAAAAATAAAATTATTAGACCTATTATAGATCACCTGATCAGTCAATGAAGACAGGATGGTTTAGTTCAAATAAATAATTTAATTTAAGAATGGCAGTCTAAGCAGAACTCTAATTTTCTTTACTCTTGTAAACATTTTCCTAAAATGAGTCTTTGAATATGAGATGTTTTTGTATGGTGATGCAAACATTGAAATGCATTTAGAACAGAGACATATATGACATATATGCAAACTGATAGGCAGACAGAAAATGGATTGTGCAATGATGAAATATATGCTTATGCACATATGTGTGTGTAAAATCTTTACTGACAAGATGTGTATTTTACACACACACACACACACACACACACACATACATATATATAATTTAAAAGAATCTATAGTGTTCTAGGGCTTTATTCAAGGAGAAAATGTCATCCTTAAACAAGAATAATTAGAGGAGAGAAGTTCTTGGTCTTCACACAAAGGAAAGCATTGATAAACTCAGAGTCTATTCAGAATTCTTATATTTAAATTCTACCCCAGACATCTTCTAATGACAAGGGCAAATATCTTTGCTGAACATTTGCATTTCTGTTTTAAGTCTTGCTTCCTATCAATAATAGGATAATTAAACACATTTATTCTTTTGTAGGTTTCAGGGAGTATTAAATACTCTAATGTCAATTTAAATACAACTCATTCCCAATTAGTGTGAATAATGAATCTTATGACACAGTCGCATTATTTGAATTTCACTGTATTTTTCCAATGGATTGGAACCAATGCCATCCTTTACATAATTATAATTTCAAATAATGAGGATATGAATACAAACAATCATATCATGGGATTCATTATTCATACTAGTTAAGATATTACATTATAAATTGTTCTGTTTCTGATTACTTCACTCTGCGTAAGTTCATACAAATATTTCCAAGTCTTTTTGAAATCATCTATTTTCTTTATCCTTATAGCACTACAGTGCTTCATCACATTCATATTTATTCATCCCTTCCTCTATTTTAGAACATCTTAATTTCTAGGGATTTTTTGTCACCACGGGGGGGAAAACATTTTGCTGTAAATAATATTTTTTACATAAAATACCTTTTGTCCTTCCTTTGATCTCCTTGGAATATACTCTTCACAGTGGTTCCTGTTTGTATATCATTCTTGAAGAGGTTTTATTGATCAAAATTTATAATCCTTTGGGCAGAGCTATCACCTGTAAGGATAAGATGGATAGAGGGAAATGTGAAGGAAGGAAAGTAGGAAGGAAGGAAGAAAAAAAAGAAAGAAGTTGTGCTGCCCAACTGCTAGTTTCAGTTGGGTCCCCAGTGGGTCAGCTCCTACTACTAATCATAGAGATTGTTGCTTGTCTTTCATTCTTGAAAGAAACTATGCAACAGCAAGGTGATGGCATAACATGCCAATGAATTGGATTTAAGTGAGGTTGAGCTGTGCAAAGTTACCATCTCACTTTCTCTGTTAAAGCCATTTGGATCCAGTGTCAGGATATAGATAAGGAAAATTGGAGATGGCAGATATAATGAGAGACCTTGACATTTTAAAGCTATAAGAGATCTCAACTTGACTGAGGCAATGATCATTCATTCAATAATTATGGCTGAGTAAGGAAGTCTTAACAGTGGTATAAGTAGGTGAATGAACATGCACTGTTTGGTAACAGTTTGTTTATGATTTCAGATTGTTTTCTGAAATGACTATATCCAATATAAAGGTCTGTCAATTTGCCTATTTTCCTACAATTCATCCAACATTAATCATTTTCTCTCTCTTTTTTTTTTAATCCTTGTCACTTATATAAGAAGTTCAAATTCAGACTTGATTTAATCTTCATTTCTTTAATTAGTTGTGATTTGGGGCATTTTTTTTCACATCGATCAAATTCTTTAACTGAGTTTTCTTGTTTCTTATATCTTTGCTAGTTTGAATTTTGGTTTGTAATCACTTACTTTCTGATCCTTTCACCCTGGACTGAAGCTGGACTTCAGAACAATCTCAGTCTCCTCCCAAATTGTGCAATTCACTATTTACTACTTTCAATCTCTGTCCCAAATCTCTTCTGTGGGAATGGACTTAAATGAATCATGAACTCTTTCCCTCTGACTTATAAAATATTAAATAACCCACCACATAGAGTTCAAGCCTTGTCTTCTCTGTTACTTAGATCTCTGATTAAGTTTTATTGCAACAAAGAATATTCACATGCTTTTGTACCACTGTTCTAGTTTCTGAGGGTTTTGTCGTTGTTGTTGTTGGTGGTGGTTTTGGGGATTTGAGACGAGGAGGTGAGATGTAGAGTAAATTTATATTGTAAACTATAGGGTTTGGTTTGTATAAACCTGCTCTGAAGGAAAGTGTGTGAGAAAAGAGGTATTAGACTGTTTACCAAACTGAAAGTCTACTGAGCTATTGTTATATGCTTATGAAACTTGGACAGTACACTAGCATCATACTAGAAAATTGAATGGCTTCCATTTCAATTCTCTTAGGAAGATTCTGAAGATCCCCTGACAGGATAAGATACCAGAAACTAAGGTCCTTTCTCAAATTAAATTGCCAAGCATTTCAACTCTACTGAAGAGAGCGCAACTTGGTTGAAGTGTCCACATTATTAGAATGTCATATGTGTTCTTGTCAAAAGGACTATTTTATGGAGAACTCATGCAGATCAAATGCTCACAAGGTGGTGAGAGAAAGCGACACAAGGACACTCTCAAAGTATCTCTTAAGAACATTAGAATTGATTGTATGCCATAGAAGACACTGTCACAGGCCCACCTTAACAGAGAAGTTGCTGTTCTCTGAGAGCAAAGCAGAATTGAATTACCTCAGAAGAAACATGAAATAAACAGTGTTAGAGAAACCACCCCAAATTTTCCTAGAAACTATTTGTGTTCTGTTTGTTAAAAAAGTATTCTGAGCTCATCACTCTGAGCTCTGATCACTCACAGTCAGACACACTGTAACTTGACTCTGACATGGGAATGTCATTTCAGTCCTCTTTGAGAGTGAATGCCAACGATCACGCAGCATTCTAGAACATTGAAATGACAAATTATTTAGCTCTACACATAATTCCTATTTTGGAGATTTCTTAAAGGTCATGAGTATTGCAAAAAAAAATGTCGATTCTTCCATTTTGTCAATCATGTGACTCAAATGTCTCTATCCATGCATTTATCTTGATAGAATATATAAATGGACCATGAATTACTTGCAGATTTTTAAAAGATGGTATTGTCTTTGAAAAATAGGAGTATTTTTAATGATGCCAAGTTTTTCTCTGTCACATAAGCTTTTTAATATCAATATCTTTCAGTGATATATTTCTGTGACTCCTGTAATAAACTTTGAAAAAGTCTGTGCTGCAGGTCACCCCTAAAAATAAATACATAAATAAAGGACTGGGAGTCAACTTTAATACATTACCAATGCAGATTATATATTAGAAGCAGTATAAGGACAGCAACAAAGAAGCTTGAGAATTAACAAATAGGTGAATTATTTATTTAGTTAAAGTAAGAAATAACTGATAGAGATTGCATGATACACTGATATCCACAAAATGACAGATGGTCTAAAGGAAGCTACCCAAATTGTTGAATAGATGCTTGTGGAACATTTATAAGATCATATGGACAAGAATAGTAACAAAGGAGAAGGAATAGATGGATTGTAATCTACACCAGTGAAGCAAATACCCACATAAATGACATTATAGATACAGGGATATTTGAAGGATATTATATGGGCAGTCCCACATTTAGGAATCTCTGGCCCACACCTCTTTGTGAGGAAAAAAGAGAAATAAAAATAATAGAAAGAATGACAATAGGACTCATATTTCAATACACACAAACACATTACCAGATTTCAGACCTAAACTGAAAGATATTTTGATCTGAAAGACAGACTGGCAGATTTCACTCCAATAGAATTATAAAACAAAGCAGATTCAATGGTTAACAGTTATGTGATACTTTCAGAAGTCTCCCAGGGTTTTTATTCTTTGAAATCTTTTCATCATGTCTATACTAAAAATACCATAAAACAATCTGGCTTCCATGAATGATTGATGATGTTGTTATTATTCATTTCATTAGAGCTCTCCAATCAATAGAGCTTCTACCTTTTTCCTAGAGGATTTAAGTAGATGAAATTTGTCCCTAGGGAAGATTGAGGAGAATTCTCTGTTTCTTTATTTTTTAGAATTTATTTAATATTTTGTTCTTCATTTGCATGTAAAACAATTTTTAACATTTGTTTTTAAAACTTTAAGTTCTAAATTTTCTCCATTCCTCCCTCCTTACCACATATTCAATTTAGAAGGCAAACAAAGATACTACTTATGAAAGCCAAGGTGGCAAAGTAAGCAATGAATTGTAATGGGCTGAGGCTTGAGTTGATGCACTGAGGTCCTAAGCACTTGAGGCTAAATAGTAAGTGGACCATACTCTATTAATATATATGTTTGGAGAAAGAATGGCCCCCGCCCACTCTTTTGTGCAAATCCTGATGTGTTGTCTAGGAAATGACGATTTTGGTGGGTGGAGGCAGAGGGGCGGAGAGATTGCTGGCTGGTTTCTGGTCTGGCTGGCTTCTAGTCTGGTTGGCTTCTTGACGCAGCTGCTGACATTGCTAATCTCCCTTTACCTCTGATCCCCCTTTACCTCCAATCCTTCTTCACCTCTACTGAAAATAAAGATTAAAGATTTTCCCTTAACTTGAATTCCTGACTCAGGCAGATTTTAAAATATGCGGTCATCACTATGAATCATAACTCTCCCATGTTTTTTGGACAATTATAAAAATTTCAAACAGATCCTGGAAAAGCAGAACCAGGAGAGGATTGAAATAATCTTTTTGTACAGAAAATACAAAAATTGGCAGAAAGGGTCTGTCTCACTCAGGTAGAGGGGGAATGTAGTCCAGAACAAGAAGTTTCTCTGTGAACTAGAAGCAAGCCCCACCTCACCAAATAAGGAGGACATCATATATCTCACTGTAGTGAAGCCGGTGAACTCTAGTGGATCTGTTAGGCTCCAGCTCTTAGAACTATCATGTGCTTTGATGTAGAAAATTAGCATCCTCCAAAGGCCATACTACCATTTAATTTAGCACAGTACTGGAAAAACAGGTCAACATCAACCCTATGGGTGCCGAAGCAAATAGGCAGCCAATAACACAATGCTGGTACAGGCTTCCGCATACTTCTGGACAAACAGTCACCAACCAGAGGCCAGACAGCCAGATGCTTCAATGTGACCCCAGAGAAAACACATAAAGACCCCATTAGGCCTTAGTATACCAAAGACACCATAACTAGGAACTCAATTCAGCACCAGAGAAGCTGCAGACTCCTACAGAACTCCAACAAGGCAAGCCATTCTCCATGCCACCCCATCACTGCAACATCTTTCACAAAGGACCCCCCCCCCCGAGTTTCAGAACAAACACCAGTGCATTATCACGTAAACAGTCAGGACCTGCAGTCAGTTGGCAGATGTGGCCTTCCATCCTGGAAGTGATGGTCAATTTTTTTTAAAGGCAAAAAAAAAATAAATTGCTAGTTTTTGGCTGCTTGTAATATTTTCTCCTCAACTTGGGAATTCTGGAATTTTGTTATAAAATTCCTGGGAGTTTTTTTTAAGTTTTGATCTAGAATACCAGAGCGGTTTTCCTTGATAATTTATTCTTTCTTTTGTAGGCTTGGATATGTTTTATTTTTTTTCTGATTATATATATATATATATATATATATATATATATATATATATTTTCATTAAAATACACATATACACATATTTCCTTATAAATCACATTGGGAGAGAAAAATCAGAACATAAGGGAAAAACAGAAAAAAGTGAACATAGCATGTGTTGATTTACTTTCAATCTCCTTAGTTCTTTTTTCTAATTGCAGAAGGCATTATCTGTCCAAAATTTATTGGGGTTGCATTGGATCACTGAACCACAGAGAAGAACCAAGCCTTTCAGAGTTAATCAATCATCACACATTCTTACTGTTATTGTGTGCAATGTATTTCTGGTTCTTATTTCACTCAGCATCAATTCATGTAAATCTTTCCAGGCCTTTCTAAAATCAGTTTCTTCATAATTTTTGTAGAACAATAATATTTCATTACTTTCATGTACACTAACTTGCTTAGACCCAGTTAATAGGCATGCAGTCCTTTTCCAATTCTTTGCTCCCACAAAAAGAGTTGCTATAAATATTTGTGCACATGTGGTCCTTTATCCCTGCTTTATAATTTCTTTAGTATACAGATCCAGTAATGACATTGCTAGGTCAAATGGTATGCACAATTTTATAGCTCTTTGGGCATAGTTTCAGATTGCTCTCCAGAATGGTTGTTTCATTTCACAACTCCATCAACAATGCAAAAGTGTCTCATTTTGCCCACATCCCTTCACACATTTGCCATTATCTCTTTCTATCATCTTAGCCAATGTGAGATGTATGAGGTGGTACTTAAACATTGTTTTAATTTGCATTGCTCTAATCAATAGTGATTTAGAGCATTTTTCATATAACTATAGATGACTTTAATTTCATCACCTGAAAATTGTGTGTTCATATCCTTTGACCATTTATCAATTGGAGGATGGCTTGAATTCTTATGAATTTGTTCTAATTTTTTTAGTTGCATGACCAATTCCTTGATCTTCTGTTTCTCTATTTTATTCATGTGGCTATTTAGAAACATAAAATTTTCCTTAAAAAACTTCTTTGGTTGCATATCATAGGTTTTGATATGTTCTCTCATTATTGTCATTTTCTAGGATGGGATTATAGTTTGTTTCAATCATCTGTGGTTTGATTCACTCATTCTTTAGAATTAGATTATTTAATTTCCAATTTATTTTAAGTCTATCTTTCCCTGGTCCTTTATTGAAAATAATTTTTATTGCATTGTGATCTGCATGGAAAACATTTGCTATTTCTGCATTAATGCATTTAAATGTGAGGGTTTTATGCCCTAATACATGGCTGAAATTGTGTGTAGGTGCCATGTACTGCTGAGAGAAAGATTTCTTTCTTTTTTTCCCTACTCAACTTTCTCAAGAGGTCTATCATGTCTAGATTTTTTAGGATCCCATTAAACCTCATTTTCTTTCCGTTTTCTTCTATTACCTTCTTTTTTTCTTTTTATTTTATTGATATAGTTTTTTTTTAACTTTTTATTGACAGAACATATGTACAGGTAATTTTTTTACAACATTATCCCTTGCACTCCTGTTCTGACTTTTCCCCTCTCTCCCTCCTCCCCCAGGTGGCAAGCAGTCTTATACATGTAAAATATGTGACAGTATATCCTAGATACAATATATGTGTGGAGAACCAAACAGTTCTCTTGTTGCACAGGGAGAATTGGATTCAGAAGATAAAAACAAACTGGGAAGAAAAACAAAAATTTAAACAGTTAACACTCATTTCCCAGTGTTCCTTCTCTGGGTGTAGCTGCTTCTGTCCATCAATGATCAATTGGAACTGAGTTAGATCTCTTTGTCGAAGATATCCACTTCCATGAGAATATATCTTAATAAAATATAGTTGTTGAAGTATATAATGATCTCCTAATTCTATTCATTTCACTTAGCATCAGTTCATGTAAGTCTCTCCAAGCCTCTCTGTATTCATCCTGCTGGTCATTTCTTATACAACAATAATATTCCATAACATTCATATAGCACAATTTACCGAACCATTCTCCAATTGATGGGCATTCATTCATTTCTAGTTTCTAGCGACCAGAAAAAGGACTGTCACAAACATTTTGGCACATACAGGTCCGTTTCCCTTCTTTAGTATTTCTTTGAGATATAAGCCCAGTAGTAGCACTGTTGGATCAAAGGGTATGCACAGTTTGATAACTTTTGGGGCATAATTCCAGATTTCTCTCCAGAATGGTTGGATTTGTTCACAACTCTATCAACCATTGATGCATTCATCAATGTCTCTGTTTTCCCACTTCCCTTCCAATATTCATCATTATTTTTTCCTAACATCTTAGCCAATCTGACAGGTGTGTAGTGGTATCTCAGAGTTTTCTTAATTTGCATTTCTTTGATCAATAGTGATTTGGAACACTCTTTCATATGAGTGGAAATAGTTTCAATTTCATTATCTGAAAATTGTCCACATCTTTTGACCATTTATCAATTGGAGAATGGCTTGATTTCTTATAAATTAGTCAATTCTTTATATATTTTGGAAATGAGACCTTTATTATAATCTTTAACTATACAAAATGTTTTCCCATTTTGTTGCTTCCCTTCTAATTTTGTTTGAATTAGTTTTGTTTGTACAAAGGCTTTTTAATTGGATGTAATCAAAATTTTCAATTTTGTGATCAATATTGATCTCGAGTTCATCTTTGGTAACAAATTCCTTCCTCCTCCACAAGTCTTAGAGGTAAACTTTCCTATGTTCCTCTAATTTATTGATGATCTCTTTCTTTATACCTAAATCATGGACCCATTTTGATCTTGTCTTGGTATATGGTGTTAAGTGTGGGTCCATGCCTAATTTCTGCCATACTAATTTCCAGTTTTTCAAGCAGTTTTTGTCAAATAATGAATTCTTATCCCAAAAGTTGGGATCTTTGGGTTTGGCAAAAACTAGATTGCTATAGTTATTGACTATTTTGTCTCGTGAACCTAACCTATTCCACTGATCAACTAATCTATTTCTTAGAAAATACCAAATGGTTTTGGTGACTGCTGCTTTATAATATAGTTTTAGATCAGATACAGCTAGGCTACCTTCATTTGATTTTTTTTTTCATTAATTACCTTGAAATTTTCGACCTTTTGTTCTTCCATATGAATTTTGTTGTTATTTTTTCTAGGTCATTAAAATAGTTTCTTGGGAGTCTGATTGGTATGGCACTAAATAAGTAGATTAGTTTAGGGAGTATTATCATCTTTATTATATTGGCTTGGCCTATCCAAGAGCACTTAATATTTTTCCAATTGATTAGATCAGACTTAATTTGTGTGGAAAGTGTTTTATAGTTTTGCTCACATAATTCCTGAGTTTCCTTTGGCAGATAGATTTGCAAATACGTTATGCTATCAACAGTTATTTTGAATAAAATTTCTCTTTGTATCTCTTACTGTTGGATTTTATTGATGATGTATAAAAATGCTGAGGATTTATGTGGGTTTATTTTGTATTCTGCAAATTTGCTAAATTTGTGGATTATTTCTAATAGCTTTTTAGTAGAATCTCTGGGGTTCTTTAAGTATACCATCATATCATCTGCAAAGAATGACAGTTTGGTTTTCTCATTACCTACTCTAATTCCTTTAATCTCTTTCTCAACTCTTATTGCCAAGGCTAGTGTTTCTAATACAATATTTAGTAATAATGGTGATAGTGGGCAACCTTGTTTCACTCCTGATCTTACTGGGAAAGGTTACAGTTTTTTCCCCATTACATATGATGTTTACTGATGATTTTAAATATATGCTCCTGACTAGTTTAAGGAGTCAATTTATTCCTATCCTCTCAAGTGTTTTTATTAGGAATGGATGTTTGATTTTATCAAGTGCTTTTTCTGCATCTATTGAGATGATCATATGGTTTTTGTCACTTTGGTTATTGATAAAGTCAATTATGCTGATAATTTTCCTAATATTGAACCAGCCTTACATTCCTGGTATAAATCCCACTTGGTCATAGTGTATTATCTTGGCGATGATTTTCTGTAATCTTTTTGCTAATATTTTATTTAAGATTTTAGCATCAATATTCATTAGGGAGATTGGTCTTTAATTTTCTGTCCATGTTTTCGACCTACCTGGTTTAGATTTCAGTACCATGTTTGTGTCATAAAAGGAATTTTTTAGGACTCCAATTCCTATTTTTTTCATGTAGTTTATATAGATTGGAGTTAATTGTTCTGTAAATGTTTGGTAGAATTCACATGTGAATCCATTTGGTCCTGGGGATTTTTTTTTTCTTAGGGAGTTGGTTAATATCTTGTTCTATTTCTTTTTCTAAAAGGGGACTGTTTAGACTATTTACTTCTTATTCTGTTAATCTGGGCAAGCTATATTTTTGAAGATAGTCTTCCATTTCATTTAAGTTATCAAATTTATTGGCATATAGCTGGGCAAAGTAACTCCTAGTTAATGCTTTAATTTTGTCTTCATTAGCAGCAAATGCTCCATTTTCATTTTTAAGACCAACAATTTGATTTTCTTCTTTTCTTTTTTAAATCAGATTTACAAGGTTTTGCCTATTTTGTTTTTTCAAAGAAACAACTCTTAGTTTTATTAATTAATTCAATAGTTTTTTTTGTACTTTCAATTTTATTGATCTCTCCTTTTATTTTTAGAATTTCAAGTTTGATATTTGACTGGGGGTTTTTAATTTGTTCCTTTTTCAGCATTTTTAGTTGCAATCTCTATTCATTAACCTTCTCTTTCTCTATTTTATATAAGTAGGCCTCTATAGATATGAAATTTCCCCTTATTACCACTTTGGCTGCATCCCACACATTTTGGTATGAAGTATCATTATTGTTATTTTCTTGGGTGAAGTTATTAATTATGTCTATGATTTGCTGTTTGACCCAATCATTCTTTAGTATGAGATTATTTAGTTTCCAATTGTCTTTTGGTCTATTTTCCCCTGGCTTTTTATTGAATGTAATTTTCATTGCATTGTAGTCTGAAAAGGATGCATTTATTATTTCTGCCTTACTGCATTTGAGTTTGAGGTTTTTATATCTTAATATATGGTCAATTTTTGTATAGGTTCCATGAACTGCTGAGAAGAAAGTGTTCTCCTTTCTGTCTCCATTTAGTTTTCTCCAAACATCTATCATTTCTAACTTTTCTAGTGTTCTATTTACCTCTTTGACTTCCTTCTTATTTATTTTGTGATTTGATTTATCTAATTCTGAGAGCGCAAGTTTGAGATCTCCCTTTATTATAGTTTTGCTGTCTATTTCTTCTTGCAGCTCTCTTAATTTCTCTTTTAAGAATTTAGATGCTACACCACTTGGTGCATATATGTTTAATATTGATATTGCTTCATTACCTATGCTACCCTTTAGCAAGATATAGTGCTCTTCCTTATCTCTTTTAATTAGATCAATTTTTTTTATCTAAATCTTTGTTGAGTACTAGATCATATTGCCCTTTGGGGATTCATCTGGAGATACTCTGTTTTTAGTCTCCACAGGGTTTAAAGTCTGCTCTCTATCCATATAGAAACTATCAATACTTAGATTGCGCTTTAATTTTTTGCTCATTTTCTCAAAGAAGAGTCAAGGAAAACAAAATAACAATAAAAAGAAATGGTCTGCTTTTTTTGGGGGGGTGGAGCTGGATTTGTTACCCAGCATCCTCTACAGACTGCAGGGGGCAGCAGCGAGGCACTAACAGGACAGCAAAGGCTGTGCTGTATGTGTGCTCTGTGACTCAGAGTGTGCTGAGATAGTATGGGTGGATGTGGCTAGGTCCTGAGAGACCCTAGCTTTTTGGGATTATAGTCTTCACACCCTGTGTTTACAGCTTCTCTGCTGTTCTACTGGCTTGCTGTCAGGTCAAAGTAGCCAATACTGTGTTAAAGCTCTCTCTGCAGAAATGGCTAAGATCACATCCCACCCCACCCTGGTCTGCTCAACTGTGAGCTGCCTGCCTTACTCTGTTTGCTGTGCTGCTACTGCCTGCCTTCAGTCTGTGGCCAATCTATCCATTCCCATCCACAAGCAAAAACAGACCTTTTCTGGTGAATTTCGAGGATATTTTCTCTTGGTGATTATTTGCATTTTTTTTCTTAGTCGAGCACTAATTCTGAGGCTTGTTATGTAATAAATTATTCTGAGAGAAAACACGGAGCTTAAGTAGATATGTGCATCCTCTCCATCATCTTAGTTATAGTGGTCTTCTATTGCTTTATAATATAACATAATTTATTTATTTGTTGTTTTGCTAAGGCAATTGGGATTAAGTGATTATAACTTAACTTTTTAACCTGAGTGACTTTGGGAAAATCAAGGTCACTCAGTTAGGATGTGTTAAGTGTCTGAAATCAGATATGAACTCAGGTTCTCCTGACTAAAGGGCTGGTGCTTTATCCACTGTGCCACCTAGCTGCCTCTGTAATATAAATTTTTCTATTCAACTAAGCAAATCTCTTCTTCCTTCTTCTAGCCAAAACTGATACAATTAAGCTTCAGATAAAGTTCTCCCCCCTTCCTTCTTTCCCTCTATTATAATAGGGATTTTTTTTTGCCTCTTTGTGTGATCTACATTATAGTACTGTAATTCCCCTTTTCTGCTCAGCCAGTACAATCCTTTTTCCATTCCTTAATATCTTGATTATTAATACATTGACATCATTACATCAGTGTATTTATATTTACATCTTCTATCCATGTATGCCCTAATAACAGATACAGTTCTCAAGAGTTACAAATATAAATTTCCCATTTAAGAATGTAAAATTTTAACTTTTAAATAATAATAATTGTATATATTGCTTTTGTTTACCTTTCTATGCTTCTCATGAATCTTATGTTTAAGATCAAATATGCTGTTTAGTGCTATATTTTTTTTTCAATACAAATAACTGAAAGGCTCTTACTTCATTGAATATTTATCTTATCCCCTGAAACATGATGATATTACACAGGTAGGTGATTCTTGGTTGTAATCCCAGGTTCTTTATCTTTTGGAATATGGTATTCCAGTTCCTTTGATCCTTTATTATAGAATCTGCTCAGATCCTGGGTAATCCTGACAGTTGTTCCTTGATACTTGAATTGCTTTCTCTCACTCCCAACAGCTTGTAGTATTTTTTCCTTGATATTATAGTTCTGGAGTTTCTGAACAATGTTTCTTGAGATTTTCTTGTGGAATCTCTTTATTGAGGTTATTAATGGATTCTGTGAATAACTATTCTCCCCCTTGATTCTAGTATGTCAGGACACTTTTTCTTGATCATATCTTAAAGAATGTTATTCAGGATCTTTTTTTGGTTATGGTAGATAAATATTGCATGTAGATAAATATTTTAAACTTGTTTCTCCTGTATCCATTTTCTAGATAGACTAATTTTTGAATTAGATATTTCACATTTTCTTCCATTTTTTTCATTCTTTTAAGTTTGATTGATTCTTGATTGCTCTCGGACTTATTAGCTTCCACATATCCTATTCTAGTTTTTATGTGTGATTTTCTTCAGTTAGCTTATATATCTATTTTTCCATTTTATTAATTCCACTTTTCAAGGTGTTATTTTCTTAGTCGATTATTATTAGTATTATTTTGTATTTGGCCAATTCTATTTTTTAAGAAAATGTTTTCTTCATTTTTTTCTTTTCTAAATTGTTGACTCTCTTTTGCATACTTCTCATTTCTTTTCCCATTCTTTCTTCTACTTCCCTTAGTTGCTTTTTAATATTTGGAAGAGCACTTCCAAGAAGCCTCTTTGGACTTGGAACCAATTCATACACTCATTAAGTGTGGATATTTGTTCTAGTCTAACTTGGCATTTTGGTTTCCCCTGTCACCATAGTAGTTTTTTATGGTTAAGATTCGTTCTGTTCTTCTCTTGTTTTCTTTCTTTCTTTCTTTCTTTTTTTTCTATTTTGTTACTTTAAAGGTTTGAGATCCTACTTCTGTTGTACAGAGGGCACTCTCCCAAGCCTCTTGTCTAGCTCTGAGATGGCTATGAGCACATGACCTTTTGTGTTTGGTGTCTTGGTTACAGTGGTGGTAATTAAGATCCTCTCATTGCCTTTTCTGGACAGCCTCTGAGCTGGGCTGAGCCCTCTTTTTACCCCAGTGAGCCTTGCTTTTCTATCTTGAGTTGTAAAATTGTTTAATTCTGTGTCTTTCTAGGCTCTTCACTTCTTAAAAATGTCTTGATAGTGTTTAAGACTTATTTTTTTTAATTGTGACTTTCAAGTAATTATATATATATATATATATATGTATATATATATATATATATATATATATATATATATATATATATATATATATATATATATTTAATTTTCTCCCAGATCTATTTTCTAAGTCAGTTGTTTTTTCCAATGAGATATTTTCCATTTTCATTGTCATCTAATTTTTTTTATTCCTTTTATTTTGATTGTTTCTTGAAATCTCATAAAATCATCACCTTCCACTTATCTAATTCTAATGGTTAAGGAATTAAGAAAGGGCATGCCAATCAATTCCCTTTTGTCCCTACCTATCAATCTTGTAACTTACCAACTCATAATACTACTCTCTGGGCACCACTTCCTTATGCATATTGTCTCTCCCTCTTTGAAGTCAGAGTTATCACTGTTTTTATCCCTTACATTTAGTAGAGTGCTTGGTTTGCAGTAAATGTTTATTGGATTTCATTGATTCATTAATTCATGCTTCTTCAAAACTTTTTAAATGTACCCACAGGAATGATGTCATAACTTCCATATTTTTGTCAAAAGACTAATCTGAAAGACTAATTCTACAATGCAACTGTTACTTAAAGCCAAATTTCTCTTCATCCTGTTCATTGAAACTTAGAAGTCTCACTTCGTTCAACTTGTTTTAAGAAAAAAAAAACTGGATCTACTTAAAAAGAACTTTTCAAATGCAATTTGGAACATGGAGGAAAAAGTATATTTTTCTTTGGTTGTGGAATCGTGTTTCCTTGTAGTTATGGAACCCATTTCCTTAAAAACAAACATATACATAGATAGATGTATATTAATATATACATGTTAATGTGTGTATGTGTATGCATATACATATATATATATATATATTCTATATAAAATAAATAACATTCATTGAATAGTATTCATATATTAAAATATAAATAATATGTACATAATTACCATGTAATTTCCTGTTACTTAAAATATAATCAACTTCATTTTTCTGGTGTTCAGAACTCATGGTCTAATAACTTCTCTGATTGTCCAAATATATACTAAACTAAATAAACTAATATAGGTTGTCTTAATATAGAAAGATTCCAGATACTAAATCTAGTCAAAGAAAATATGTTGTGCACAAAATAGTAAAGTGACTTAATATTATTAAAATAACTTATTTAAAAAGAATAAAGGCATTTAAGGAGAATGGTAGAATCAGGTCAGTTCTGTTCACATCTCAGGAGATATTATGTGAATACCATCAGTGTCCCAAATGGAATTTGACACTCCAATCTAATAAAGTTTGGTGGTTTGTTTGTTTTTAAATGATATTCCTATCTGGTTCTAGCAGGACTACAGTTTGAGGGAAGAGAATTAGAAGCTTGGAGCAAGAGACCTTTGCTAATTAATGGTAGTGACTGAAGGAAGACTACCTAGGGAATTCACATCTAAATAATATTTAAGATTGTGCAGTATCATATTGGCACTGCTGGTCTGAATACTCAAAAGTATTGAGTTCCTAGGAATTCATCATTTAGTTAAGAAAGTAGACTACTGAGATTATTAAAGTTTATGTTTGTGTATGCATATGTATGTGTGTGTGTGTGTGTGTGTGTGTGTGTGTGCACTCTCACCTTTGCATTGAAATCAATGAGGAACAACATATATTGATTTAAGTTAGAATTTAAGTTAAAGAGTCTTATTGAGTTTTTTAGACTATTTCTTTGCTTTTTCAAGTGCAACATGTTCTTAGTTCAGAAGATGCAATTATTTTCTTAGTGACCATTTTGCCCATGCTTATCAGTAGAATGCGATATAAGAAAATTAAATGTCCCATAGATTATTGTTGCTTGTTGACTTTGGATGTACTATAAAACAATCTTGATCCATCCCTTTGTTTTCTTCTCCAAGATAAACTAGGAGAGTATTTTTCAATTTAGTTTTAATTCTCTTTTTTGTTTTTTTCTCATTTCACTTATAACAAGAATAGCAGTACTGATACAATGCAATTCCTTCAATAGTTTGGCACTCATTGATCACTGGGCAGAAGTCTCATGTTGATCATAACATCAAATGTAAAGCTTATAGATAGTTCAGCAAATTTCATTTTTATTATTCTTTCCAATGTCATCACAAGAGAAGTGGAAGGATGCCATTAGTTATTTATTTCTTTGTTTCATGTAATGCTATGTCTGAAAACAACGCCATATAACAACTTAATTGAAGAAAGTTATCATTTATTTTTTGTCCTTAGATATGTGTGCAAAGTGTATACAGCTTTGATGATTAGATTAATTTTAGTGTCCTGGCTTTCTATTTTAATACTCAGTAATGCCATCAATATAGAGTAAGATTGCGGGGAGATTTAGGAATTTTTGTAAAGTTTCTGAGTTGGAATGCTTTCTGACTTATGGTCTTCAATTGCAGTATTAATTGGATAGAAATTTTACATTAGATATCGTGCATAACGTTACTTGTTCTCAGCTTTGGAGATTATTCCCCATACTGTTTTGCAGGGATATATTTATGGGTTTGTATTCTTATGCAAAATGACAGAAATAAATAATAAACTGAGCTAAATTTTTATTTATCACTGTTTACCTTTCTAACACTCTCAGCTTCCTAATGGCTCCGAAATACCTCATTGTTATGTAATCTTGCTTTCTTTTGAAATCTTGCCTTTTATAATGGCTATTTGCACCATTATGTTAGCCCAAGAGAACAAAATATGAATTGATATGATTTCATTTTTCTCTTTTTATTATTTTGTAGAAGTTGTTTTATGCAGATAGAAATAGATATTGTTCCTTTCTTTTTCTCTTTGCTGTGATCTTTTCATGGGAGTCCTTAGTAATATAATACTAGTATTTAAAATGAAAAGGCAAATTTCAAACACTTTTCTAATTTCCTAAAGCAAAGACTTCAAGGCATAGCAGATATTTCTTAAACCCATAAGAAGAGATAAGCAGATGAAAAAGCTCATACTCAGGCAAAAATAAAAAAGTACCCATCTTAAACTTCTATTCCTATGAAAAACTTTAAAAGTTTTCTATGATTTTTTAAGGAAGTCAAATATGCAAGAAAAATAATATACTTTATTTTTTATATTTATATTTACTTATATAGTGTATATATGTATATATATTATACTAAATTATATATATATACATATATATTATTTATATTTATATAAATAAAGTATATTCCCCTTGAGTACTAAATTTTTAATTTCCTCCTGAAGATGTTTTTCTTTAGGTCTTTAAAATAGAAAAACAAAAAAGCAAAACAAAACAAAAATTAAATTAAAAGAATCTTTTCACTATGAAGGAAGAAATAATAAACTTGGAACATTAACATTATAAAACTGCATCTAAAGAGTGATAAAGAGAATGTGTGCATTCTTTTTGGGAGGAACAGAAAAAGGAGAGAAGAGGAGGAAAGAAGGAAGATTAAGATGTAGAAGTCATAAATACTGGCCAAACTATCCAGCTGATTTCCATTTTGTATGCATTATCTCAACACACATCTGTCTTTCAAAATATAATAGCATCTTTAAGAATTGAAGTCATAGATGAAAATAAGCATTTTGCATTTTATTTTCCTTTACCATAATTTAATTTACTTTCTTCCAATTCCATCCCATTTCATTCCACAATAAAATTATTAAACTATTGCCAAGTATGAGACACATATTAAGCATTATCAGATGTGAGAAACAGATTATTATCGCTATAAAATGAATCTTCAACTAGCTTAGGATAACTGAATAATAAATAATTTTATGGAGAAATTTGTACTTCCAATCTTCAGCATATAGAGAAGAGATCTGTTATAATGCTTCCATTTTTCCTTTTAGTACAAAAATTTGAAAAAAAAATATTTATTTTACTATATACATACATTTACACACACACACACACACATATATATATATATATGGGACAATGCAAAATAATACTGAAATGTAATCAGACCATGAATGTGAGACACTCCAACTTCTATGATAAATTTAAGTCATGGTTTTGCGGTTCATTTTGATGAAAGAAATAATGGTAGAAATTCAGAGATAAGGCTAGCTATCTTACCAATGAACTAATTTATTTTTATTTTTTCATTTTCTTTTCGCTTTTTTATCTTATTTTAATAGTATGCTAGTTTTCCAATTACATGTGAAGATCTTTTTCAACATTTGCTTTTGTAGAACTTCAAATTCTATTTTCCCCCTCCTTTCCTTATTCCCCCCTTCTCCAAGACAACACTCTAATAAAGGTTATATCTATATCACCATTTTTAACATATTTCCATATGCATCATATTGGGAAAGAAAAATAAGAATAAAAGGGGGAAAACATGAGAAATAGTAAAACAAAACAAAAAAAGGGGGGAAAGTGTCCTTTGCTTTGCATTCAGTCATCATAATTTGTGCTCTGCATACAGTTGATATTTTCCATCCAAACACAATTGGAATTGTCTTGGATCACTGTATTGCTGAGAAGAACTAAGTCTATCATAGTTGATTATCACATAATCTTGCTGCTATTATGTATGTTTTCCTGGTTCTGCTTACTTCACTCAGCTTCAGATGAACTAATATCTATAGCTATATCTATATACCCATATATCTCTCTATATCTATATATAAGTTTAGAAACTAGAGCAAGAAATAGAAAATTAATACCATAGAGTGCCAATGCCCAAAATGATATAAAGAATTCTAGGAAGGCTAACCAAAATTGATATCTTTTTTTTGTAATGAATATTAAAAGTAACTAAAAATATTTTATTAGTCTATATTGTGGATAATAAGATATTCAAATATGGAAAAAGAGTCTTCCTTCTGAAAACTCTGACTATTCCTTTTTTGCTTTGGAAAATTCTTGAATAGTTGTTTATATTTTTTTCTTATACAATCTGCATTTTTATGGATTTCCTAACATTGTGAAGTAAATAGCATTATCTTTATGCCCTTAATTTCTTTCATTTATCTTATTGCTACTTTAACATATCCAGAAATATATCACATAATAATGGAGAGAATAGGCAGGCTTACTTTACTGTTGTATTTACTGGGAAATCTTCTAGTATATTTCTTAACATATGATTGTTGTACCTGGTTTTAGATAGGTACTTTGCATTATATCTAAAATCAGGTCTCTTTATGACAATAGTTGATAAACATTTTTGGTATTATACTTTATTAAAGGCTTTTTTGGAATTTCTTTGGATGAACTTGTGTCTATATATATATTTTAATTCTTGTTCAATTTTCAGGCTGTCTTTCTTCATCTGTCATATGAAAAGAATGAATTAGAATACTTTACTATATCCTATGTTTCAAGGAAAGATATTTAAATTAAACATAAGGGGGACAAGATCTTTACAACTAGAGCTCTTCGAAACATATGAGGGATATTCAATTTCCATCTCTGAAAATTTTCTTGAAGAGACTGAATAATCACTTGTTGAATACACTGAGATTAGATTTATGAGGGGTATAAATGTAGAGTGGATTATTGACTCAGATTCCTTCCAATTCTGAGACACTGATGCAGATATATGATCTTGCTAAACAAGACTAGGAAATGTAACATGAAAGCAATTTATATTTTAAGGAAAATGAGGCAAAAAACAAGGTAACTGGTTATAATATATTCTCCTATAATACAATAAAATAAAATATTTTAAAGGAACTTTGAAATAACACATTATAAAAACAAAACTAAATTTATAAAAGATAAGTTCCATCTCAACTAAGTGTGATATCTATTGTAAACTATTAATTTCCAGATCTTAAGTTTTTTAGCTTGGTAACTGAAATTAATCTCTGCCCTCTTTTGAATGAACAAAAAGTACCACATCTCCCAAGTAATGTGCACTAATAAAGATATTCTGGGAGCAGTGATTTAAACCTAAGAAGTGATTTTGTACCAAAAGTACTGGCAATATCAGATACTTTGATTTTCCAATGGAGAAGTTACTTGGAGGAATATGAAGTTGCAGAATCTTTATAGAAAAATAATTTCATATTTTCAAAGCACTATATTACATGCTCAAGATAAAGTCTAAAATGATGCAATCTTTGTCCTCAAGAAAGCACCTAGTCATTACTTAGGATTGGGAGATGAGGTTGAATGCCACCAACCTTTGCAGTCTTCTCCAACTAGGCAACTATATGATTTTTATACAACAGAAGAGAATTATCAAAACTGTAAAATGCAATTACAATAGTTTTATCTCACATCTTTTCTGTTTGAGAAAGCTGGGCTTTGGGAATACTTGCTAAAATGGGTCCTTGTTATTTCATGAAATGAAAGTTAAAATGTGGCATTTAAAAGAGATGATCAAGATTTCTAACAAAAGTTAACATGTGACATAAATGATTATTAAATAACTAATTATTAATATTGGTGAAATTCCACATTTATCTCTCTCTGAAAACTTACTTTGTACTTGACCAAAGGAGTATCTGAAAGATAATGATGATAATGAAATTGTATTAACTTTCATTTAATCTCTTTAATTTTGCTCAGACACCATGGAGATAGGGAAGTTTACAATGTTCCACTAAAGTTTTGTTTGGGACAAATTCTTGATTGGGTTTCTCAAGGGTTGGTAGTGATTTGGAAGTAAATGAGAGGATCAAAGTCATCTCTTCCAGCCCCTCATTAGAATAGGTCCATCTCTCATTATAATATTTATACACCCACCATACTTGTTAATCAATCAGAGTTGATTGCCACCTTTAGGAATAACCACTCGTCCTAGGATAAGTGTGGAGTGCGTTTGATGATGGAGTTTTTAGCATTTGAGCGTGTACTGACACCTTTTATTAATAAAATAATTAATTACTAAGGAATTATGTCTCTCAAACTTTAAATTTCACATAGGGCATATGTAATGAGAGCCTGGGTGGCCATTACCTTTCACAATCATTTTAGCAGAGGGGAAATACATTATAACTACATTATGAACTTTTTTTTCAACTGTCAACTATTTAATTTTCTCCCTCCTGTCTACCTTCTTTTTTCTCTTGACAAGATGGGAGGAACTGAATAGAGTAAATTGATAAAAACACAAAATTTTTACTATAACAATAATATTATTAAAAAAAAACAATTCAGAGAGACTTAAGAACACTGATTAATACAATGAAGATATGTCTTTGTTCATGTCTTCTAGTACCATTATATTCATATACTTTAAGTTTCTTACCATAATTTAATCATTTCCCATTTATGGGTACTTCTTAGTTTCCACCAATTTATGAGAAAAGTTCATAACCAACTAAATGTGAGATAATTAAAAATCATAGCTTTTAGAACCAGCTGATTTATAACTGAACCCCTCATCTTGCACTTACACAATGGAAAGATGATAAATAGGAAGAATCTTTGATGAAGGCATTTCAACTAAAACTCTAGCTGAGGCATATAGTGGAAGCTTAAAATAATATGGTGAATAAACTATTCTCCACCTTACAAGACTAAATCTTACCACAACATTCCTATTCAATATTGGACAGAGTATTAGTTGATTCACAAAGTAGTTGGATTGCTGAAAACCACAAAACAAATGTGTATGCATACTTGCATGTGTGTATATATGTGTGTATTTGTCTGGGTGTGTTTAATCCTGGAGTGGAGTATATGTATGAATGTAATGTTTATTAAAGAGCAGTGCCTAGAGGAGTTAATGGTTCTTCAAAGAACACTGTGATTTTACAATTGAATTTCTCAGATTTACAGTTTAAACTCTAGACCAAAGGAGTCACAGAAGTTTTGCAATTGCCCAAATGCAAAACTTACCAAAAAGCTCGCATAGATTAGAAGTAAAAAGTTTTCTTTGTTTCACTAAGAGAGGGAAATTGTAGAAATGTCAGAATTTCCCCTAGAGGAGACTCAAGGAAATAAGGTCAAATCTTGATTTACATATTTGTGGCTAGATAAAGAATCAAATGTTGTGGTGTAGTAACAGTGGTGAGGCATAACAGCAACAGTGAGCCAAGATTGTCTGGTCATAAAAAAGTCCATTCAGGGCAGGGCTTCCTGTCTAGACCTGTTGATATTTGCCTTAGTTCAAGGATTATCTGTTTTGTTCTATGATTATGATGCAGCAGTATTCATTCGGTGGTTGAGTGCAATTGATTGTTGTCATACAAAGCACAGATTGTTTGCTGGACCTTAGTTCTGGAAAACAGAGTGTCTCATTAACAAAAAGAGAGGAGTAAAAAGAGAAGGGAGAAAGAGATCACAAAAAAGGGAAAAGGACCCACATGTGCAAAAAAAAAAATTTGTGCAGCCCTTTTTGTAGTGATAAGGAATTGGAACTGAATGGATGTTTATCAGTTAGGAACTGGCTGAATAAGTTATGGTATATGAATGTTGTGGAATTTTATTGTTCTATAAGAAATGATTAGCAGGATGATTTCAGAGAGACCTGGAGAGAGTTACATGAATCGATGCAGAGTGAAGTGAGTAGAATCAGGAGAACATTGTACACAGCAACAAGATTATGTGATGATCAATTCTGATGGACACAGCTCTCTTCAACAGTGAGATAATTTGGGTAAATTCCAATTGACTTGTGATGGAGAGAGCCATCTGCACCCAGAGAGAGAGTGGCTTCAGGCACTTAGTAGCTCTGTGATCCTAAGAATATCACACCCCAGTTCATCTCAGTTTCCTCATCTATGAGATGAGTTGGAAAGGAAAAAGCAAACCACTCCAGTATCTTTGCCAAAAAAAGCCTAGATGGGGTCATTAAAAGTCAGATATGAAGCCTGAATGTGGAACATAAAATAATATGTTCACCTTTTTTGACGTTTGCTTGCTTTTTGTTTTCTTCCTCATTTCTATTTTTTCCTTTTGAATGGATTTTTCTTGTGCGAAAGGATAATTGTGGAAATATGTAGAGAAGAATCCCACATAGTTAACATATATATTGGATTACTTTCTGTCTAGGGGAGAATGGGGGAAAGGAGGGAGAAAAAATGTAACACAATGTTTTGCAAGTGTGAATATTGGAAACTATCATTACACATAGTTTGAAAATAAAAAAAAAAAACATTATTCAAAAAAAAAATGGAATGGGGGCAGTATTGGATCCTGACACTGGCTATATATGCTCCTCATGATATTTCATCAGGTTTTCTTCTCTATTTTGTTCAGTCATTTTAGTCATATCTTACCCCATTTAGACTTCATATCTGACGTGTAATGACCCCATTTAGGCTTTTCTTGGCAAAGATCCTGGAGTGGATTGTTTTTTCCTTCTCCAACTCGTTTTGTAGATGAGGAAACTGAGGCAAACAGGGTTATGACAGTCTTATGATCACAGAGCTACTAAATATCTAAAGCCAGAGGATGAATTCAGATTATATTGTTTTTCTCTTTCTTTTCTTTTCTTTTTTCCCCTTCATTTTGGAAATGGAGGCAGAAGGGACAGAATTTTTGTTTTTGCTGTGTAGTTGTTGTTAATTGAACATATTGTATTTATAAACTAAGAGATGTTACTTTAGCAACTCACCCATAATACTGGGCCCAAACTCACTTATGAACTTCCCTAGAAGGCTAAGCTAGCTAATAAAAAGTAGACATATTAGTTGAGATTTATCTTCTTGTGTTTAAAGAAGACTGTCAGACTTAAAGTACCATACATATTATGCATATTTTTATATCATGTGGATAAAGAGGCTGGCTCCTACACATGCTTTTTAATATCCTTCTCCTTCAAAACCCAACTAATAATAACAAATATTAGAAATGACATCGTCTTCTTTATATATCTCATACTTCTTTAATCTCTTTCATTCACTCATTATTTTTTTAACCCCGTCTATGATTTTGACTATAATATAACTACTTCTACTTAACATAAACATTTTAAGATAACAGGTTATATTATTTTACATTTCTTCATTTCTAGAATATAGTTCAATGCTCTGCATAAATTTTCTGACATATATTTTTGCTTAATTTGTCGCACAAATTCCTTTACTTTGTTTGCCAAAGTATTTTTCTTTCTTTGTTTTGCAAGTTGTTTCCAACTCCTGATGATATTAGAAGATTCTCTGCTATATACTTAAGAAATGTGTCCTGTCAGTGAACATATTTAATATTTATACTAAGTATTTATATATAAAATGTACTGTGCCCAGATAGGCTGCAGATAGGACCCAGAAAGTAAGGAAAAAAATACTCTCAATGCAATCATTAATAGCAATATTAATGCTTATTTTCATATTATTTTATCACTGAAAAACAGATTTACTCAAAGGATACTGAAGATAATGCAAGTATCATTCTTTTTTTCCAGATAAATAGATTGATGCTCAGAGAAAATCGGCAGATTGTTCAAAATAACATTGATCATAGGTAGTTGATGCTGAACTCAAACCCAGATAGAGGTGATATATGAATTTTTAATTAGGAGGTGAGGACTTCTGGTCAAGATGTCAATGTGAAAGTTCGTAAAGGAGCCTGATGCTTCTACAAAGTTTTACAAATTTACCAGAATGATGAAAAATTAACAAAATGAGACAAAAAGGAAAACCAGCTCCTCACATCCCATGTAGAACTACTTGAAAACACTACAATAAGTATGTAGAAGTTCTTTTTTTTAATTTTTAATTTTTAAAAGCCTTTTATTTACAAGTTATATGCATGGGTAATTTTACAGCATTGACAATTGCCAAACCCTTTGTTCCAATTTTTCTCTTCCTCCCCAACCCCTCCCCTAGATGGCAGGATGACCAATATTTGTTAAATATATTAAAATATAAATTAAATACAAAATAAATATACATGACCAAACCATTATTTTGCTGTACAAAAAAAATTGGAATCTGAAATATTGTAGCATTAGCCTGTGAAGGAAATCCAAAATGCAGGCAGGCAAAAATATGGGGATTGGGCATTCATTGTAATGGTTCTTAGTCATTTCCCAGAGTTCTTTCACTGGGTGTAGCTGGTTCAGTTCATTACTGCTCTATTGGAACTGATTTGGTTCATCACATTGCTGAAGATGGCCGGGTCCATCAGAATTGATCATCATAAAGTATTATTGTTGAAGTATATAATGATTTCCTGGCACTGCTCATTTCACTCAGCATCAGTTCGTGTAAGTCTCTTCAGGTCTTTCTGAAATCATCCTGTTGGTCACTTCTTACCCAACAATAATATTCCATAATATTCATATACCACAGTTTATTCAGCCATTCTCCAATTGATGGTCATCCACTCAGTTTCCAGTTTCTGGCCACTAAAAAGAGGGCTGCCACAAACATTCATGCACATACAGGTCCCTTTCCCTTCTTTAAGATCTCTTTGGGATATAAGCCCAGTAGTAACACTGCTGGATCAAAGGGTATGCACAGTTTAATAACTTTTTGAGCATAGTTCCAAATTGCTCTACAGAATGGTTGGATGTATTCACAATTCCACCAACAATGTATCAGTGTCCCTGTTTTCCCACATCCCTTCCAACATTCCGCATTATCTTTCCCTGTCATTCTAGCCAATCTGACAGATGTGTAGTGGTATCTCAGACTTGTCTTAATTTGCATTTCTCTGATTAATAGTGACTTGGAACATCTTTTCCTATGGCTAGAAATAATTTCAATTTCTTCATCTGAGAATTGTCTGTTCATATCCTTTGACTATTTATCAAATGGAAAATGACTTAATTTCTTATAAATTAGAGTCAATTCTCTATATATTTTGGAAATGAGTACTTTATCAGAACCTTTCACTGCAAAAATATTTTCCCAAGTTATTGCTTCCCTTCTAATCTTGTTTGCATTAGTTTTGTTTGTACAAAAACTTTTCAATTTGATGTACTAAAATTTTTCTATTTTGTGATCAGTAATGATCTCTAGTTCTGCTTTGGTCATAAATTCCTTCCTCTTCCACAGGTCTGGGAGGTAAACTATCCTGTGTTCCTCTAATATATTTATAATCTCATTCTTTATGACTAGGTCATGAACACATTTTGACCTTATCTTGGTGTATAGTGTAAGTATGGGTCAATGCCTAGTTTCTGCCATACTAGTTTCCAATTTTCCCAGCAATTTTTGTCAAACACTAAGTTCTTATCCCAAAAGCTGGAATCTCTGGGTTTGTCAAACATTATTTATTGACTGTTTTCTCCTTTGAACCTAATCTATTCCACTGATCAACTAATTTATTTCTTAGCAATACAAAATGGTTTTGGTAACTGCTGCTTCATAATATAATTTTAGATCTGGTACAGCTAGGCCACCTTCATTTGATTTTTTTTTTTTATTAATTGCCTTGAAATTCTTGATCTTTTGTTTTTCCATATGAACTTTGTTGTTATTTTTTTCTAGGTCATTAAAATAGTTTATTGGGAAACTGATTGGTATAGTTGTAAACAAATAGATTAGTTTAGGTACTATTGTCATCGTTATTATATTTGCTCGTCCTATGCAAGAACATTTAATATTTTTCCAATTGGTTAGATCAAACTTAATTTTTGTGAAAAGTGTTTTGTAGTTTTGCTCATAAAGTTTCTGATTCTCCCTTAGCAGATAGATTCCTAAGTATATTATACTATCAGTCGTTACTTTAAATAGAATTTCTCTTTGTAACTCTGACTGTTGGGTTTTGTTAGCGATATATAAGAATGGTGATGATTTATGTGGGTTTATTTTGTATCCTGCAACTTTGCTAAAGTTGTGGATTATTTCTAATAACTTTTTAGTAGAATCTCTGGGGTTCTCTAAGTATGTCATCATATCATCAGCAAAGAGTGAAAATTTGATTTCCTCATTGCCTACTCTAATTCCTTTAATCTCCTTTTCAACTCTTATTGCCAAAGCTAGCATTTTTAATACAATATTTAATAGTAATGGTGATAGTGGGTAACCGTGTTTCACTCCTGTTCTTATTGGGAATGGCTGCAGTATTTCTCCATTACATATGATGCTTAATGATGGTTTTAAATAGATGCTACTGATTATTTTAAGGAAAAGTCCATTTATTCCTGTATGCTCAAGTGTTTTTAATGGGAATGGATGTTGGATTTTATCAAATACTTTTTCTGCATCTATTGAGATGATCATGTTTTTTTTTGTTAGTTTGTTTATTAATATGACCAATTATAATGATAGTTTTCCTAATATTGAACCAGCCTGCATTCCTGGTATAAATTTTACTAGATCATACTATATAGCCCTGGGGATGATTTTCTGTAATCTTTTTGCTAATATCTCATTAAAATTTGAGTATCAATATTCATTAGGAAGATTGGTCTATAATTTCCTTTCTCTGTTTTCACCTACCTGGTTTAGGTATCAGTACCATGTCTGTGTTGTAAAAGGAGTTTGGTAGGATTCCTTCAATCCCTATTTTTTCAAATAGTTTATAAAACATTGAGGATAATTGTTCTTTGAATGTTTGGTAGAATTCACATGTAAATCCATCTGGTCCTGGAGATTTTTTTAGGTAGTTGATTAATAACTTGTTCTATTTCTTTTTCTGCCTTTTCTATTGAAATTTAAACAATTTACTTCCTCCTCTGTTAATCTGTCAAGCCTATATTTTTGGAGGTAGTCATCCATCTCACTTAGGTTATCAAATTTATTGGCATATAGTTGGGCAAAGTAACCCCTAATTAATTTTAAATTACCTCTTCATTAGTGGAAAGTTCTCCCTTTTCATTTTTAAGACTATTAATTTGATTTTCCTCCCTCCTTTTTCTAATCAGATTTATCAAAGGCTTATCTATTTTATTGTTTTTTTTTATAGAACCATTAGTTTTATTTATTAGTTCAATAGCTTTTTTTAAACTCTCAATATTATTAATTTCTCCTTTTAATTTTAGAATTTTAAATTTAGTATTTGATTGGGGGTTTTTAATTTGGTCGTTTTCTAACTTTTTAAGTGGCAAGCCCAATTCATTGATCTTCTCTTTCTCTATTTTATTTAAGTAACCCTCTAAGGATATAAAATTTCCCCTTATTACCGCTTTGGCGGCATCCCAATGATATGATGTCTCATCATTGCCATTAATCTGAGTAAAATTATTAATTGTATCTATAATTTGCTGTTTCAGCCAATCATTCTTTAAGATGAAATTATTGAGTTTCCAATTACTTTTTGGTCTATTTACCCCTAACTTTTTGTTGAATGCAGTTTTTATTGCCTCATGATCTTAAAAGAAAGCATTTACCATTTCTGCCTTCCTGCATTTAATTTTGAAGTTTTTATGTCCTAATATATGGTCAGTTTTTGTATAGGTTCCATGAACTGCTGAGAAGAAAGTATATTCCTTTTTGTCACCATTCAGTTTTCTCCAAAGAGCTATAATACCTAATTTTTCTAGTATTATATTTACCTCTTTAATTTCTTTCTTATTTGTTTTGTGGTTTGATTTATTTAATTCTGAGAGTGCAAGACTGAGATCTCCCACTATTATAGTTTTGCTGCCTATTTCTTCTCACAGTTCTCTTAACTTCTACTTTTGGAAGTTGGATGCTATACAACTTGGTCCATACATGCTTATTATTGATATTGCTTCATTGTTTAAAGTACCCTTTAGCAAAATATAGTTTCCTTCCTTATCTCTTTTAATTAGATCAATTTTTGCTTTTGCTTGATCTGAGATAAGGATGACTACCCCTGCTTCTTTTGACTTCACCTGAAGCATAATAGATTCTACTCCAGCTTTTTACCTTTACTTTGTATGTATCTCCCTGTTTTAAATGTGTTTCCTGTAAACAACATATTATAGAGTTCTGACCTTTGATTGAGTCTACTATCTGCCTCCTCTTTATGGGAGAGTTCATCCCATTCACATTTAAGGTTAAAATTACTAATTCTTTATTTCCTACCATCCTAATATGCCCAGATTAAGTTTTCTTTTTCTTGCCCCCCTTTCCCCCTTCCCAAGTATTAAACTTATTGGTCCCACTTGCATCACACAGCTCTCCCTCTTTAAGATCTTTCCCTCCTCCCTTTGAATCCCTTCCCCTTTCTTGTACCCTTCCCTTATTACTCTTTTTTCCTTTTCCCTTTTCCTCTCCACTTTTTAATGAGGTGAGAGAAGATTCTCTGTAAAACAAATATGTCAATTATTTCCTCTTTGAGCCAACTCTGATGAGAATAAGATAAGCTAGATTAGTTGATCAGTGGAATAGGTTAGGATAAAGGGATAAAACAGTCAACAAATATAGCAACCTAGTCTTTGACAGACCCGACCCCAGCTTTTGGGATAAGAACTTACTGTTTGATAAAAATTGCTGGGAAAATTGGAAACTAATATGGCAGAAACTAGGCATTGATCCATACTTAACGCCGTACGCCAAGATAAGGTCAAAATGGGTTCATGACCTAGGCATAAAGAATGAAATTATTAATAAATTAGAGGAACACAGGATAGTTTACCTCTCAGACCTGTGGAAGGGGAAGGTCTTTATGACCAAAGAAGAACTAGGGATCATTATTGATCACAAAATAGAAAATTTCGATTATACCAAACTGAAAAGTTTTTGTACAGACAAAACTAATGCAGACAAGATTAGAAGGGAAGCAGTAAACTCGTGAAATATTTTATAGTCAAAGGTTCTGATAAAGGCCTCATTTCCAAAATATATAGAGAATTAACTCTAATTTATAAAAAATCAAGCCATTCTCCAATTGAAAAATGGTCAAAGGATATGAACAGACAATTCTCAGATGAAGAAATTGAAACTATTTCTAGTCATATGAAAAGATGCTCCAAGTCATTATTAATCAGAGAAATGCAAATTAAGACAACTCTAAGATACCACTACACACCTGTCAGATTGACTAATATGACAGGAAAAAATAATGATGCGGGAAAACTGGGTCATTGATGCATTGTTGGTGGAGTTGTGAATGAATACAACCATTCTGGAGAGTAGTTTGGAACTATGCTCAAAAAGTTATCAAACTGTGCATACCCTTTGATCCAGCAGTGTTACTACTGTGATTATATCCCAAAGAGATTATAAAGAAGGGAAAGGGACCTGTATGTGCACGAATGTTTGTGGCAGCCCTTTTTGTAGTGGCTAGAAACTGGAAACTGAATGGATGTCCATCAGTTGGAGAATGGCTGAATAAATTGTGGTATATGAAAATTATGGAATATTACTGTTCTGTAAGAAATGACCAACAGGATGATTTCAGAAAGGCCTGGAGAGACTTACACGAACTGATGCTGAGTGAAATGAGCAGGACCAGGAGATCATTATATACTTCAACAACAATACTATATGATGACCAGTTCTGATGGACCTGGCCATCCTCAGCAACGAGATCAACCAAATCATTTCTAATGGAGCAGTAATGAACTGAACTAGCTATACCCAGAAAAAGAACTCTGGGAGATGACTAAAAACCATTACATTGAATTCCCAATCCCTATATTTATGCACACCTGCATTTTTGATTTCCTTCACAAGCTAATTGTACAATATTTCAGAGTCTGATTCTTTTTGTACAGCAAAATAATGTTTTGGTCATGTATACTTATTGTGTATCTAATTTATATTTTAATGTACTTAACATCTACTGGTCATCCTGCCATCTGGGGGAGGAGGTGGGGGGTAAGAGGTGAAAAATTGGAACAAGAGGTTTGGCAATTGTTAATGCTGTAATGTTACCCATGCATATATCCTGTAAATAAATGGGTATTAAATAAAAAAAAAGAGAGAGAGAGAATAAGATTTGCACAATATTCCTCATCCTCTCTAAGTTCCCTCAGATATGCTAGGTTTCCTTTGCCTCATCATCACATGTAATTTTCCTCTTTTTATATCCCCTTTCCCTTTTTCTGGTCCTATCCTCTTTCTATTTCTATTTCCCTTTTTTATGCTATATCAGGAAAATCAAATTATACATGTGGTTTTTATGCGTATCCATATCCACAGAAATCAAGTTCTCAGGAGTTCCTTTTATCTTTTTCTACTCTTGAATCCTGTTGATGGAGATCAAATTTTTTATTTAAGCCTGTTTTTTTCCTTAGAAAAACGTGGAACTCCTCTGTTTCATTAAATGTCCATCTTCTTCCAAGGAAAAAAATGCTCAGCTTAGCTGGGTAGTTTATTCTTGGCTGCATTCCAAATTCTTTTGCCTTTTGGAATATCAGATTCCAGGTCCTTTGGTCCTTTAATGTTGAGGCAGCCAGATCTTGTGTGACCCTTATTGTTACACCTCGGTATTTGAATTGTTTTTTCCTGGCTGCTTGTAATATTTTTTTTCTTTAGTCTGAAAATTCTGAAATTTGGCTACAATATTCCTCAGAGTCTTTATTTTAGGGTCTTTTTCAGAAGATGTTCGATGAATTCTTTCAATGCCTATTTTACCTTCTGGTTCTATTACTTATGGGCACTTCTCATTGATGTTTTCCTGTAAAATAGTATCTAGGCTCTTTCTTTCATCATAATTTTTGGGTAGTCCAGTGATCCTCAGGTTACCTCTCCTAGATCTATTTTCCAGTTCTGTTGTTTTTCCAAGTAAATATTTGACATTTTTTCCTATCTTTCATTTTTTTGCTTTTGCTTGACTCATTCTTGATGTCTCAATGTCATTTCTATTTGTTCAGTTCTGATTTTTAGTGAGTTATTTTCTTCATTTACTTTTTTTAAGTTCTTTTTGTATATGGTCAATTGAATTTTTTAATGAGTTGTTTGGCTCTTTGGAATTTTTTTTTCCTTTTTACTAATATTTTTAGTGAATTATTTTCTTTTTCCAATTCACAAATCCTACTTTTTTGGGAATTCTTAACCTTTTCTAATTCATAAATTCTGTTTCCCGCACTTCTTGGGAGTTTTTTACCTTTTCCAATTCACATTTTAGGAAGTTGTTGCTCTCTTACACAACTTCTCTTTCCTTTCCATATTTTTCTTCTAGTTCTCTTTTAAGGTTTTTAATAATCTCTTATAGTAGAGACTTTTGTATTGGGGAACAATAATTGTCTGGAGACTGTCTGCTATTAGTCTCTTCAGGATAGAAAAGCTGCTTTCTTTTTGTATAGAAACTATCAATCATCCTTTTTGATTTTTTTTGCTCATTTTGTTATAGCCTGTAGGGTCTGCCTTCATAGCCAGGAGGTTACCATCTTCCTTTGCAGAGCAGTGATAGGTGTATGGACGGGTAGCTGTCCTGCCAGCTAGCTACAAAAAGCACATGATACTAAAGTGCTCTGGAATAGAGTTCCCCACCTGGAAGTAACTCAGGCCTGCAGGGGTGAGCTGGGAAAGTGGCCTGCAAAGAACCCCCACTATGTGGGATAACAACTTCCCTGGGGCAAGACACTGAGCAGTGAGAGTTTCACCATCCCAAGCTGTGGGTATTAGCAGCTGAACAGTGAATGCCCGTGCAGGGACCACATTTGTCTCTGCCAGGGGAAGCACAGTCTGCTGGGTAAGTTCTATTGCCCCATGCCGAGCCCCCCACTGTGCCAATCAAAGGTTGCCCAGGCTCTGTCAGCCTGTCTTGCAGATTTGTAACTACCCCCAGAAAAGCCCTGAACTGCAGGATGTGGCTGCAGGGCTGTGTTATGGTCTGTCTGAGTCACTTCCAGGTTTGAGTAGCTACAGCCAGATCTTGTTAGGTTCTGGTGTTTTTTAGAGTACCCTCTGTTTTAGTGTTTAATTTCTCTGCCAGTTTACTGCTTTGTAATCAAGGCAGAGCAGTTAGCCTATAGCAGAGTCGACTCTATAACTTCTCTAGCCACAGAGATTACCCCGTCCCTGGTCTGCTCAGGATGCTAGTCTCTCACTGCCTGTGCTAGTCTGTTCCTGGATCCTCAGGACAAACTTTTCCTATAGCTCTTCCAGATTATCTTCGGCTGGTAAATCGGAGTGCTTCTAATCTTCATGAATTTAAGCAGTGAAGAGCTATTTTTTAGTCTGAATTTAATAGTTGGTTATAAAGGAAATGAGAGGAGCTTAGAAAGTTGTGTGTGCCTTTTCCACCATCTTGGCTCTACCCCCCTATCAAATAATTTATATAGCATTGGGGCCAATTGTTCTTTAAATGTTTAATAGAATTCACAAGTAAATCTATCTGGTCCTGGGAATTTTTTCTTAGGAAGTGGATTAATAGCTTGTTCTATTTCTTTTTCTGAAATGGGACTGTTCAAGCAATTTACTTCCTCCTCTGTTAATCTGGGAAGCCTATATTTTTGGAGGTAGGCATCTATTTTACTTAGATTATCAAATTTATTTGCATAAAGTTAGGCAATGTAACTTATTATTTCTCTAAGTTCCTCTTCATTGGTGGAAAGTTCTCCCTTTTCATTTTTAAGACTACTAATGTGATTTTCCTCCCTCCTTTTTATAATCATATTTACCAAAGGCTTATCTGTTTTATTGGTTTTTCCATAGAACCATTAGTTTTATTTATTAGTTCAAAAGTTTTTTTTTTTACTTTCAATATTATTAATTTCTCCTTTTAATTTTAGAATTTCAAATTTGTATTTGATTGGGGGTTTTTAATTTGTTTTTTTTCTAGCTTTTTTAGTTTCAAGCCCAATTCATTGAACTTCTCTTCCTCAATTTTATTTAAGTAAGCCTCTAAGGATATAAAATTTCTCCTTATTACTGCTTTGGCTGCATTCCACCAATTTTGGTATGATGTCTCATTGTTGTCATGATCTTATTATTAATTGTGTCTATAATTTGCTGTTTCACCCAAGTTATTCTTTAAGATTAAATTATTAAGTTTCCAATTAATATTTGGTCTATTTACCCCTAATTTTTTGTTGAATATAGTTTTTATTGCATTGTGACCTTAAAAGAAAGCATTTACTATTTCTGCCTTCCTGCATTTAATTTTGAAGTCTTTCTGTCCTAATATATGGTCAGTTTGTGAATAGGTTCCATGAACTGCTGAGAAGAAAGTATATTCCAAAAAAGACCAAATTAAAAACCCCCAATCAAATAATAAATTGGAAATTCTAAAATTAAAAGGAGAAATTAAAAATATTGAAAGTAAAAAAACTATTAAACTAATTAATAAAACTAAGAGTTGGTTCTTTGAAAAAGCCAATAAAATAGATAAGCCTTTGGTAAATCTGATTAGAAAAAGGAGGGAGGAAAATGAAATTAGTAGTCTTAAAAATGAAAAGGGAGAACTTTCCACCAATGAAGAGGAAATTAGAGAAATAATAAGGAGTTATTTTGCTCAACTTTATGCCAATAAATTTGATAACCTAAGTGAAATGGATGACTACCTCCAAAAATACAGACTTCCCAGACTAACAGAGGAAGAAGTAAATTGCTTGAATAGTCCCATTTCAGAAAAAGAAATAGAACAGGCAATTAAACAACTCCCTAAGAAAAAATCCCCAGGACCAGATGGATTTACATGTGAATTTTACCAAACATTTAAAGAACAATTGGCCCCAATGCTATATAAATTATTTGATAAAATAGGGAATGAAGGAGTCCTACCAAATTCCTTCTATGACACAGACATGGTACTGATACCTAAACCAGGTAGGCTGAAAACAGAGAAAGAAAATTATAGACCAATCTCCCTAATGAATATTGATGCTAAAATCTTAAATAAGATATTAGCAAAAAGACTACAGAAAATCATCTCCAAGATAATACACTATGATCAAGTAGGATTTATACCAGGAATGCAGGGCTGGTTCAATATTAGGAAAACTATCAATATAATTGGCCATGTTAATAACCAAATTAACAAAAACCATATGATCATCTCAATAGATGCAGAAAAAGCATTTGATAAAATCCAACATCCATTCCTATTAAAAACACTTGAGAGTATAGGAATAAATGGACTTTTCCTTAAAATAATCAGCAGCATCTATTTAAAACCATCAGTAAGCATCATATGTAATGGAGACAAACTGCAACCATTCCCAATAAGATCTGGAGTGAAACAAGGTTGCCCACTATCACCGTTACTATTTAATATTGTATTAGAAACGCTAGCTATAGCAATAAGAGCTGAGAAAGAGATTAAAGGAATAAGAATAGGCAATGAGGAAGCCAAATTATCACTCTTTGCCGATGACATGATGGTATACTTAGAGAACCCCAGAGATTCTGCTAAAAAGTTATTAGAAATAATCCACAACTTTAGCAAAGTTGCTGGTTATAAAATAAACCCACATAAGTCATCAGCATTCTTATATATCACTAACAAAATCCAACAGTCAGAGTTACAAAGAGAAATTCCATTTAAAGTAACTACTGATAATATAAAATATTTAGGAATCTATCTGCCAAGGGAAAATCAGAAACTTTATGAGCAAAATTACAGACCACTTTTCACACAAATTAAGTCTGATCTAACCAATTGGAAAAATATTAAATGCTCTTGGATAGGGCGAGCAAATATAATAAAGATGACAATATTACCTAAACTAATCTATTTATTTAGCGCTATACCAATCAGACTCCCAAAAAACTATTTTAATGACCTAGAAAAAATAACAACAAAGTTCATATGGAAAAACAAAAGGTCAAGAATTTCAAGGGAATTAATGAAAAAAAAATCAAATGATGGTGGCTTAGCTGTACCAGATCTAAAATTATATTATAGAGCAGCAGTTACCAAAACTATTTGGTATTGGCTAAGGAATAGATTAGTTGATCAGTGGAATAGATTAGGTTCAAGGGATAAAACAGTCAACAAATATAGCAACCTAGTCTTTGACAAACCCAAAGATCCCAGCTTTTGGGATAAGAACTTACTGTTTGATAAAAATTGCTGGGAAAATTGGAAACTAATATGGCAGAAACTAGGCATTGATCCATACTTAACGCCGTACACCAAGATAAGGTCAAAATGGGTTCATGACCTAGGCATAAAGAATGAAATTATTAATAAATTAGAGGAACATAGGATAGTTTACCTCTCAGACCTGTGGAAGGGGAAGGTCTTTATGACCAAAGCAGAACTAGAGATCATTACTGATCACAAAATAGAAAATTTCGATTATACCAAACTGAAAAGTTTTTGTACAAACAAAACTAATGCAGACAAGATTAGAAGGGAAGCAATAAACTGGGAAAATATTTTTACAGTCAAAGGTTCTGATAAAGGCCTCATTTCCAAAATATATAGAGAATTAACTCTAATTTATAAAAAATCAAGCCATTCTCCAATTGAAAAATGGTCAAAGGATATGAACAGACAATTCTCAGATGAAGAAATTGAAACTATTTCTAGTCATATGAAAAGATGCTCCAAGTCATTATTAATCAGAGAAATGCAAATTAAGACAACTCTAAGATACCACTACACACCTGTCAGATTGGCTAAGATGACAGGAAAAAATAATGATGATTGTTGGAGGGGATGTGGGAAAACTGGGACATTGATTCATTGTTGGTGGAGTTGTGAACGAATCCAACCATTTTGGAGAGTAGTTTGGAACTATGCTCAAAAAGTTATCAAACTGTGCATACCCTTTGATCCAGCAGTGTTACTACTGGGATTATATCCCAAAGAGATTATAAAGAAGGGAAAGGGACCTGTATGTGCACGAATGTTTGTGGCAGCCCTTTTTGTAGTGGCTAGAAACTGGAAACTGAATGGATGTCCATCAGTTGGAGAATGGCTGAATAAATTGTGGTATATGAATATTATGGAATATTACTGTTCTGTAAGAAATGACCAACAGGATGATTTCAGAAAGGCCTGGAGAGACTTACACGAACTGATGCTGAGTGAAATGAGCAGGACCAGGAGATCATTATATACTTCAACAACAATACTATATGATGACCAGTTCTGATGGACCAGGCCATCCTCAGCAACGAGATCAACCAAATCATTTCTAATGGAGCAGTAATGAACTGAACTAGCTATGCCCAGAAAAAGAACTCTGGGAGATGACTAAAAACCATTACATTGAATTCCCAATCCCTATATTTATGCACACCTGCATTTTTGATTTCCTTCACAAGCTAATTGTACAATAATTCAGAGTCTGATTCTTTTTGTACAGCAAAATAATGTTTTGGTCATGTATACTTATTGTGTATCTAAGTTATAATTTAATATATTTAACATCTACTGGTCATCCTGCCATTTAGGGGAAGGGGTGAGGGGGGGTAAGAGGTGAAAAATTGGAACAAGAGGTTTGGCAATTTTTAATGCTGTAAAGTTACCCATGTATATATCCTGTAAATAAAAGGCTATTAAATAAATAAATAAAAAAGAAAGTATATTCCTTTCTGTCACCATTCAGTTTTCTCCAAAGGTCTATCATACCTATTTTTTCTAATATTATATGTACCCCTTTAATTGCTTTCTTATTTGTTTTGTTGTTTGATTTATTTAAATCTGAGAGTGCAAGGTTGAGATCTCCCACTATTACAGTTTTGCTGTCTATTTCTTCTTGTAACTCTCTTAAATTCTCCTTTAGGAAGTTATATGCTACACCACTTGATGCATATATGTTTAGTATTGATATTGCTTCGTTGTTTATGCTACCCTTTAGCAAGGTATAGTTTCCTTCCTTATGTCTTTTAATTAGATCATTTTTTTTCATTTGCTTGATCTGAAATAACAGTGGCTACCCCTGCCTTTTTTGACATCACCTGAAGCATAATAGATTCTACTCCAGCCTTTTACCTTTACTCTGTATGTATCTCCCTGCTTTAAAGGTGTTTCCTGTAAACGACATATTGTTGGATTCTGACTTTTAATCCAGTCTGCTATCTGCCTCCTCTTTATGGGAGAGTTCATCCCATTCACATTTACAGTTAAAATTACTAATTCTGTTTTTCCTGCCATCTTATTATCCCCAGATTATGCTTTTCTTTTATTTGCCCCCCCTACCCTATTTTCCAGGTTTAATCTTATGTGCCCTACTTTTATCACACTGCTCACACTCTTTAGGATCCTTCCCTCCCACCTTTGAATTTCTTCCCCTTTCTTGTACCCTTCCCTTATTACTCTTTGACTTTTCCCTTTTCCTCTCCCCCTTTTTAATGAGGTGAGAGAAGATTTTCTGTAAAACAAATATATCAATTATTTTCTTTTTGAGCCAACTCCAATGAGAGTAAGATTCATACAATGTTCCTCCCTCTCTCTAAATTCCCTTGGATATGATAAGTTTCCTTTGTCTCTTTGTGGGATATAGTTTCCATCTTTTTATTCCTTCTTTTCCCCCTTTTGACATTATCCCTTTTATATTTTCACTTCCCCTTTTTTAATGTTATACCAGTAAAATCAGAATATATATCTATTCTTTTTATATATCCAAAACAGAAATACAATTCTCAAGAGTCCCTTTTACCTTTTCTGCTTCTCATGAGTCCTAGGGTTGCTATCACATTTTTTGTTTAGTTGTGTTTTTTTTCTTAGAAATAAATGGAATTCATCTGTTTCATTAAATGTTCATCTTTTTCCCTGGAAGAAAATGCTCAGCTTGGCTGGGTAGTTTATTCTTGGCTGCCTTCCAAGTCCTTTTAACTTTCAGAATATCAGATTCCAGGCCTTTCGATCTTTTAATGTGGAGGCAGCCAGATCTTGTGTGATCCTTATTGTAGCACCTCAGTATTTGAATTTTTTTTGTTTTTTGTTTTTTCCTGGCTGCTTGTAATATTTTTTCTTTAATCTGATACTTCTTAAATTTGGCCACAATATTCCTTGGTGGTTTTTTTTTTTTATTTTAGGGTCTTTTTCAGAAGGTGTTTCATGAATTCTTTCAATGCCTATTTTACCTTCTTGTTCTATTATCTCTGGACAGTTCTCTTTGATGATCGCCTGTAGAATAGTATCTAGGCTCTTTTATTCATCATAATTTTTGGAAAGTCCAATAACTCTCATATTATCTCTCCTAGATCTATTTTCCAGGTCTGTAATTTTCCCAAGTCGATATTTCATGTTTTTTTCCAATTTATCAATTTTTTTTGGTTTTACTTGACTGAGTCTTGCTGTGTCAATGAATCATTAGTTTCTATTCATTCAGTTCTGATTTGTAATGAATTATTTTCTTCATTAGCTTTTTTTGCTTCTTTTTGTATATGTCCAATTGAGTTTTTAAATGTGTTATTTTGCTATATGGAGTTTTTTTCCATTTCACTATTTTTTTTAGTGAATTATTTTCTTTTTCCAATTCACACATCCTATGTTCTTGTGAATCCTTTGTCTTTTCCAGTTCATAAATCCTACTTTCTAGTGACTTCTTTATCTTTTCTAATTCATAATTCTTACTTCCCTGAACTATTTTTTTTTTAATTTTTTCCAATTCACAAATTCTGTTTCCATGCACTTCCTGGGAATTTTTTACCTTTTCCAATTCATATTTCAGGAAGTTGTTACTTTCTTGCAAAGCTTCTCTTTCCCTTCCCCATTTTTCTTCTAACTCTTTTGAGACTTTTAATGGTCTCTTCTAGGAGAGCATTATGTAAAAGGGAACACGTATCATTTCCCTTTGGGATATTATCTGGAGACTGGTATTAGTCTCCTCAGGGTTGCAAACCTGCCCCTTTTCTGTACAGAAGCTATCAATTGTCCTTTTGATTTTTTTACTCATTTTTTTAGTGACTTTAGGGTCTGCCTTCAGGGCAAGGGGGTTACCAGCTTCCTCTGCAAAGCAGTGAGAGATGTAAACTGGCTTCAGGCAGTTAGGTATGGGAGTGCTCTGGGCAAAAGTTCCACACCCCTCCCCCCCCCAACCAGAAGTTATTGGGCCCAGCTAGGGAAATGCCCAGTGGAGAACCCTGCTGTGTGATTTAGCAACTGCCCTATGGCTAGATACTAGGCAGTGAAAGTATCACTACTTGAAGCCAAAGCCCCCTGTAGGACTGTGGGTATTAGTGGCTGACCAGTGAAGGGCCCCTTTCCGATAGAAGTCTCTGCGTGGAAATCTCTGCCCAGAAGCAAATTGCACTGCAAAATTTCTATTGCCCCAGGCTGAGCCTCCCACTGTGCAGATTAGAGGCTGCCCTGGCTGTGCCCTGCAGCCATGCAGGTTCACAACTGCCCTAAGGAAAAGCCCCATACTGCGGGTTGGGGCTGCAAGATTGTGCTGCAATCTGTGTTTTCACTTCTGGTTTTGGGTGTATCCACACTACTGCCCCATTCTCTCCCTGCTTGTGCTGATCTTCTCCCTGGCCCCTCAGGACAAACCTTTTCTAACGAAATTCCAGATTTTCTTCGCCTGGTGAATTGCTGTATTTCCAGTCTTTGTGGGTTTTACCACTCGAGTGCTATTTCTGATGCTTAATATAATGTTGGTTGTGAGAGGAGGAGAAGTGCTTAGAAAGTCATGTGTGTTTTCTCCACCATCTTGGCTCTGCCCTCTGTAGAAGTTCTGAGTGGAAACAAGTCAAGGGAAGAGAAAGTTAACTCTCTAACAGCCCTACCCTATGAGACATATAGAAAAATGAGGACAGAGCCAACAATTGTATCTCACAAAAACAAAACAAAACAAAACAAAACAAAACAAAACAAAACAAACAAAACAAACAAACAAACAAAAAAAACAATAAGACCTTCTCAGAAGACTGAAATCAATAATCTGGTAACCTGCAGGAGAAACTACAGCTTGTAGCACTCAAGCAAAACATGACCAAACTCATCTAAAGGCCCACAGTCAATTCTCAGAGCCAAAAAAAAAAAAAAAACATAGGCAGAGGTGCAGCAGAAGATAAGGTCAGTATAATGAGCAATCACAAAAACAATGGGCCTATAAGAAGCCTGAGACCAATGTTTCTAACATTTTCCTAGCTCTAAATCTATGTTCTTACCTTTAAAAATAAACCCTATTCAATATAAGTTCTCTTGTCAAACACAATTGAAATGTATATGTGATGATTAATTCATTATAAAAACAAAAAAATTAAGAAATTATTACAAATATTTCAGTGAAGTTTGGAAAGCTGTAAAGAAACTGAATAAAAGAAATATATGAAGAACCTGGAATATAATGCTTTAAAGAAATTAAATCAATGCAGCATACATTTATTCTTTCAGAGAAACAATGGTTAAGCATATATTCTTCCTCTCACTTAGAGAAATGAATTAAATGAACAAAATGTATATATATATATATATATATATATATATATATATACATGTATATGTATACATAAATATTGTTTATTTACTATCTATACACATATTTATATATGTATGCATGTATGTATGTTTACATGAGTATGTGAATTCATGCACACATACACACAAAACACATTGTTTTTAAGGAATTTTGATAAGCATGAGAATAGAAAAAAAATAGTATAATTACAACCCACATGGAGCTCAATAATAGAGGAAGAAAACACATATAGGGGAGAGAAGGTCATCTCACCTAGATTAAAGGTAGAATAAGTAGATGATAGCATAGAATATCAAGTTGAACTTGGAGCCCCAGTAGATATGATGGATTAACTGGGGTAGTTTGTATTCTCTTAGAAACCAAGCAACAGAGTTGGATCAGGGTTTCAAATGAATTGATTGCATGGGTGAAATGTTGAATGCATTCAGACTTTGCCAATGCATTTGCTAGTGAGAAGTTACTGGAAAATGTCAAAGATGGGAAAAAAGAGAAGAAAAAACTACTAGAGAATAACAATTTTAAAAAAGAAAAAAAAAAACCTTTAAAAATCATCAAAACCCAAAGGGACTTCAGAAATTACCCATGTTTCTTTCCTTCACAAGACTTTTCATCAATAGAGAAATATGACTCAAACAGAGATTAAATAAAAACTTAAACATATATCTAGAATGTTCAATGCTTAAATACCATTTGCATACAATAGTGAGAGAAAGAATAATGTATCTACACTACTAGCAAGTGGAAGTATTAAAAAGATAGCTCTTGAAAGAAAATAACTTATTTTATAATAGCTTCTTTCCCATTATCTCTGCATCTTTTACCAAACTATTCTTTGTGAACATGGAACATGTGATTTTATTCACAGTATTTCCATTTAACAGATGAGGGCATAAAGTCTGAGAAATGAATTAGCTTTTGTAAAGAAGAAAAAAATTGAATATGAGAATTGATGGCTCATCCTTGTAAATGCTGATGGTCTGATGGACTTGTTATGATGTACTTTGGGAAAGTTTCAGTACTCTCAAGCAGATATTTAACCTTCTGATATTCAAAATGAATTGCTCTCAGGAAAAAATAATCAAAATATGCTATCTTGACTGAGATAACATACTTTGAAAAATGAAAGGTGCCATAGGAATGAAAAATACTATTGTCCTTTTCTGAGAAGGCATATCTATTCTTGAAACACTCTGAGTTTTCAAGACAAGGTAATGCTGAGAAAATTCTAATATTGTTTATTTTAATTTTGATTTAGGAAATCATGATAATTTCACAATTTTTAGAATCTGAATTAGGCCTTAGATATAATCTACTTAAGCTATTCATTGCATAAATGAGGAAACGTTAGGCCAGAGAAACTAATTGAGTTGCCTATGCATTTAAGAGCAACTGGATTCATATATTATCTCAGACATTTGCTACCTACATAAAGTTGGAGAAGATATGATTTTTTAAGCTTCAGGTTCTTATTTATAAATTATAAAAGCACTTACACAAGTGCTCACAAGATTATAGTGAGGATCAATTGACATAATTTAGATGAAATACATGACAAAATTCAAGGCCTATATATAGATATATCATTTCTTATCCCTAGTGGTAATTTAAAAAGTAGCAGAGTCAGAATTTAAATTCAGATTCTCTGACTCCTAATAAAAATCTGTTATATGCACAGGATATCTCAGTGGCTTCTTGTCTGTTTTCATATTATTAGGGAAGATCAATCAAAATTTCTTGTCTGCTTGCACTGGAGCTAAAAATCAGCCAAGATTTTAGATGTTTGTTTTCATATTAATAACACCCAATGCTTTACACAGGAATTAAATCTGATCCCCAGCTGAAGTTACAGAAGTGGAATATATTTTTCTTATTGAATGAGTGATTTGGAACTCTGATATTCTGCAGTCATTTTTTTCATTTTCAACAGTATACAAAGAAATACATTAAGTAGAAACAAAGTCAGCCTTGGAATGCAGAAGACCCAGGTTAAGTCTGTGTTTTGATACAGACTGGTTGTGTGACCCTTAACAAGGGTCCTCTCATTGTCCCCAGGGAAAATTCTGGGGCAATTTTTTTTTTTTTAATTTATCTGCTGGCCAAAAAAAAAAAAAAAAAAAAATCCCTAAATAAGTGTTTCTCAAGAGGCTTCCAGATAACACGAGTAGGAAAGTGTAAAAAACAAATTCAAAAATTAAACAAAAAAATAAAAATTTCCTAAAAAGCTGAAAATTAAGCCCTGAAGGATTTAAAACTCTGGCGATAAGAAAGAATCAGTTTTTTTTCTGGTGTAGGTGGAAATATTATCCTCCTCTGGGTCCTCTTGCCACCTCCCCCCATTTCTCTTATCTAAGACAGATTAAAAAGCATTATGTCATAAAATTATAATTTAGGAGACTGCACAGACATGAAATAAAAGAAGGTTTATATGCACAAGCTTCAAGATACCTTTGCCCCACTCCCACACTCCTCACCTCCAATTCTGAAATCTCCTTTGATAGACTTATTTATACCAGGTGCTTCCTAGAGATTTATACCTTACTAAAGATTGCACCAGATCATGATCTTTTGGGCAGAAGTGATGTAGTAATATGAAATCTAATGAAATTCTAGCTTGCAACATACTGCAGCGTTTTATACTCCACAACTCCCTCTTTTTCTGCCCTTATTACAAGTTCTCTACATTTCCAACTTATTGATATACTTTAGATAGTGGAATTGATTTTCAGCAGCCAATCTTTTCCCTCTTACATTATTTATTAGTTCACAAATTCAGTTGAGATGATAGAAGATCTTTTCACTTGACTTGTACACAGACTAACCTCATTTTCATGACATTGTACAGTATAATTTTGCTATTTATTCAGACAACTAAAATATTGAGCATGAAGATTACTCATAATGAAAATGATGAATAAATAAAAACCCTATTTAATGGTACACAATATGGAGACTCTGGGTGCATCTCATTATGAGAAATGAAATCTATCAATAGTCCAGGCTAAAATTTTGATTAATTTTCAAAATAAGCAGTATAAAAAGTTAATTCCTGCAAGCATAACAGACTTGAATATGTGATTTCAGATACTTTTCTAATAAAAGCAGCATTTCTACAGATAAGATGGTTAGGAAGAAATGTGGCAAATGAGAACAAGGTATGTGAGTGAAGATAGGAATAATTATTGGCAAAAAGATTTCAGGCAACTACATTTACTCATTAAATGCAATTGTCTATGACTTTAATAGAATGAGACTCTGTAATTAGAATGATTATGCCAGGTTTAAACAATCTGGTGTCACCAGCAACTTCCTCTGAGATTAACTCATCCATGGTAGAGTGGAAAAAATAATATATTTATAGCTAGAAAATCTCAGTTCTATTGTACTCTGCTGTTACCTAAGCTATGTGAATTCATGTAAGTCATTTCATTAATGATGATGAAGGTTTTTTTGTTTTTGTTTTTGTTTTATTTATTTATTTTTGTTGTTGTTTTTGTTTTTTTGGTAAAACATAGAGCTTGGCCTAGATAATTTTTAAATCGCTTTATATTTCCACATGGGTTTTTATTTGTTTTACTTATTGTAACTAACTTGTTTTGGTTTCTAGATAGATTTTTTGTCCCAATTTTCTGTTCAGAACCATTATGACTAATAAATAAATTTTAAAAACTGAAAAAAAACAGTATATCAACTATTTATGTTTTAGTTTTGATTTTAAGGTAATCTATGTGACTTTAGGCAAGTTAAAACATCTCTAAGTTGTTTTCTATTCTTATAGAATGAACTTAGCCCCCCCCCAAGAGCTTTTATGACTAAAATACATATATACGTGAATAAATTTTAAAAGGTGTTGTTTATATGCAAAATAATAACCTAAGCATGATTTTCCTATATCAGAAAAGAAAATATAGGTATTGGATTGCAAAGGGTAAAAGTCATGTTCATTCCCCCTTATTATTTTTGCCTCACTCAAGTCCACACATCACCAGGGGCTCTTTCAGATTGATTTTCAACTTTTTATTGGTTAAATATTTTACTACCATAAATAAACCATTGGGAATTAAGAGAGAAAGACAGAAAACCAGTTGGGAGTGAAGGAACTTCTTTGCCCAAAGGAAATATGATTAGAAACTGAGCAAAGGTCCGATTTAGTGTAGTAAGATTTAATATAATCAGTTACCTAATGAGGCCCCTACCTTTCCAACTAGAAGAGGCTGAGAAAATTAAGTATCAGTGGGCTTTATGAGAAAAAAAGATATTTGCCATAATAGAGGGGAAGATTAAAAATATGAAGACAGAACCTAGATATTAATGAAACAATGAAAGGCTGAGAAATTCTCTCTCTGTTTCTCTCTCTCTCTCTCTCTCTGTCTTCCTGTTGCTCTATATATGTATATATTTATGTATGTGTGTATATATTTTTATGATAAAAGATGGATACAAGTCTAATTTAGCTTTATTTATGTATACTGATCTCTGTGTATGTATAAATATGTAGACACACATATGTCCATGAAGATAGAAGGGAAAAGAGATTTAAAATTCCACAAATAACAAAAATGCTAATACCTATGGAATAAATATTATATAATGTTAATTATGAAGTAAAATGAACTATCACCTTGATCAGAGAAAAATACAGAGAGAGAGAAAGAGAGAAGGGGAAAAGAGGAAGGGAGGGAGGGAAAGAGGAGGGGAAAAAGGAAGAGAGAGAGAGAATCATTAGAAAGGTCACTGTCATAAAAACTCAGAAAAGAGAAAGTATTCAAAAAAGTGATTAATAGTACCAAGTGCTACAGCAAGGTTAAGAAAGAGAACTGATAAAAGTGTAATCATTGAATTTGCAAGTTAAGAGAATTTAGAGGAAGCAGTTTCATTGTTTCATAAAATCATAGCTGTAATAGGCTGAAACTGAGTTAATGCATTGAGGTCCAAGCACTTAAAGCTAATTACCAATTGGACAATACTCTATTAGCATATGGTTGGAGAAAGAATGACCTTACCCACTACTCTGTTCAGGCTAGATCTGTTGAGATTGGGTGAAGGATTAAGAGGGTGAAGCAGGATGAGCCAAGTGGCTCCAGGCAGGAGAAGAAAGAGGAGATTCCAGTGTTCATGAGCTCCCTTCCATAAAGAATAAAAATCAAGGACTTTTGCTTATCCTGACTCCAGCTGATTCTAAAGTATCCAGGGTGCTAAAGGGGTCTTCACAATAAGCCATTTTGCAAGAGGATGAAAATTGTATAAGAAGAGAGAAAGTGTATGCAATTATGCATACAAATTAGTGAGGGAAAAGAGGATGGGGTTGGAGGTTTGTTTTTGTTTTTGTTTTGTTTTGTTTTAAGATGTGAAAGGGAAGAGAGAGGAGTTGCAATTTAAAAGGATGATAAGGTGAAGTGAAGGATTTTATTTTGTTGGGGGAAATGTATGATCTAGCTGTGGAGTACCTTCACCACTCCTACTTTAATTGTTTAGTTGCTTCAGTCTAGTCATTTGAAGTTTTCTTCCAAAGATACTAGAAGGTTCTGCCATTTCTTTCTCCAGCTCATTTTACATATGAAGTAAAATAAACACTGTTAAATGGCTTGCCTAATGTTACATAGCTAATAAGTGTCTAAGATAAAATCTGAAGGCTTCATATTCAGGCTTTATAACTTTAGGCCAGATACTCAATCCACTTTATCACCTAACTACTCATTCTAGAGTTTGGTTTCCCATTAATAAAATAAAAGTGTTGAACTAAATGATGTCTGAGATCAATTCCATCTCTGTAGTAACAAATATATATCTTCGTTTATTATTTTTAAAGCTTTTTATTTTCAAAAGATATGCATAGGTTTTTTTTTTTCTTTTAACATTCACACATGCAAAATCTCTTTGGGGGACAGGCTTAGTAAAGACACTGATGGATCAAGGAGCATGCACAGTTTCATAGCCATTGGGCCTAGTTCCATATTGCTCTCCAGAATGGTTAGATCAGTTCACAATTCCACCAACAATTTCTTAGTATCCTAGTTCTCCAACATCCCATCAATATTTTTCATTTTTTTTCTTATGATCTTAGCCAATCTGAGAGGTGTGTACTGGTACTTCAGAACTGGCTTAATTAGCATTTCTCTTATCAATAACAGAATATTTTTTCATATGACTAGAAATGGTTAAAATTAATTCAGCTGATGATTGTCTATTCATATCCTTTGATCATTTATCAATTGAAGAATGAATTGTATTCTTATAAACTTGAGTCTACTCTCTATATATTTTAGAAATGAAGCTGCTATCAGAATCATTGGATGCAAAATATTTTTCCCATTTAATGCTTCCCTTCTAATCTTTTCTGCATAAGCTTTGTTTACACAATTTTTTAACTTAATGTAATAAAAATCATCCATTTTTCATTCTACAATGTACTCAGGTTCTTCTTTGATCAAAAATTCCTTCCTTCTCCACAGATCTGAGAAGTAAATTGTCCTTTGCTCTTCAATTTGTATCACTCTTTACATCTAAATCATGAACCCACTTCAATCATTTCTTGGTATAGGGTGCTCAGTATGGATCAGTGACTAGTTTGTGCCATACTAATTCCTGATTTTTCCAGCAATTTTTATCACATAGTGAGTTCTTATTCCAAAATCATGAATCTTAGGGTTTATCAAACACTAGATTCATATTTTCTTTTTCTTTTTTTTTTTTTAAATAACTTTTTTATTGACAGAACCCATGCCAGGGTAATTTTTTACAACATTATCCCTTGCACTCACTTCTGTTCCGATTTTTCCCCTCCCTCCCTCCACCCTCTCCCTGAGATGGCAAGCAGTCCTATACATGTTAAATAGATTACAGTAGATCTTGGATACAATATATGTGTGTAGAACCAAACAGTTTTCTTGTTACTCAGGGAGAATTGGATTTAGAAGGTATAAATAACCTGGGAAGAAGAACAAAAATGCAAGCAGTTTTCATTCATTTCCTAGTGTTCTTTCTTTGGGTGTAGCTGCTTCTGTCCATGCTTGATCAATTGAAACTAAGTTAGATCTTGTCTTTGTTGAAGAAATCCACTTCCATAAGAATACATCCTCATACAGTATTGTTGTTGAGGTATATAATGATTTCCTGGTTCTGCTCATTTCACTCAGCATCAGTTCATGTAAGTCTCGCCAATCCTCTCTGTATTCGTCCTGCTGGTTATTTCTTACAGAACAATAATATTCCATAGCATTCATATACCACAATTTACCCAACCATTCTCCAATTGATGGGCATCCATTCATTTTCCAGCTTCTAGCCACTACAAACAGGGCTGCCACAAACATTTTGGGACATACAGGTCCCTTTCCCTTTTTTTTTTTAGTATCTCTTTGGGGTATAAGCCCAGTAGAGACACTGCTGGATCAAAGGGTATGCACAGTTTGATAACTTTTTGCGCATAGTTCCAAATTGCTCTCCAGAATGACTGGATATGTTCACAATTCCACCAACAATGTATCAGTGTCCCTGTTTTCCCACATCCCCTCCAACATTCTGCATTATCTTTCCCTGTCATTCTGGCCATAGATTCATATTTTCATTGACTATTGTGCCTTGTTAACCTAATTTATTCAAGTGATCAACTACTCTATATTTTAGCCAATGCCAAATGGTTTTGATGACTGTTGCTTTATAATTTAATTTTAAGTCTGGTACAGTCTCAGTTGCATACTTTTTATTAATTCTCTTGAAATTTTTGATCTTTTGTAATTTCAGGTGAACTTTGTTATTATTGTTTCTAGATCTGTAAAAATAATTTCTTGGAAGGTTGACTGGTATGGCACTTGATAAGTAGATTAATTTAGGTAGAATTGTCATTTGTATTATATTAGCTTGGCCTACCCATGAGCACTTAATATTCTCCCAGTTGATTAGATTTGACTTTATTAGTGTGGAAAGTGTTTTGTAATTATGTTCGTAAGGGGTGGGGTGGGGTGGTGGATCCAAGATGGTGAAGAGGAAACACGCTTCTTTCCGAACTCTCCTACTACCCTCACACTAAATACAAAATTCAGTACTGAAATAGTACTAGACTGACAGAATTCATGAATATTGGGAGTATAGCAAATTATCAGCAGAAGATAATTACAAAGATTTCCAGAAAAGGTCTGTTCTGATCACGCTTGGTCATGTGAGGAGACTAGGTGCAGATAGGGAGGCAGAGCATGGTGGCAAGGGCATGCTGAGCAGATCAGGGATAGGATGGTCTCAGCAGGGTGGAGAATCTACAGGGAGAACTCTATCACAGTGTTAGTTACTCTGCTCTGGTTGCAAGCCAATAGATGAGCAGAGAAGTTATAAAACATCCAACACAAACACAAAAGGTAGAGTATGCCCCAAAGCATCTGAGTCTTATAAGACCTAGCCACACCTATCCAGCACCAGGAGTGACTCAGCCCAAACCCAGAAGGTATTGCTTCCTGGTCTGTAGAGTAAAAAATATAAATACGAGAAATACAATTTAAAGTAACTACCGATAGTATATAAAATATTTGGGAATCTATGTGCTAAGGGAAAGTCAGGAACTATATGAGCAAAACTACAAAACACTTTCCACAAAAATAAAGTCAGATATAAAGAATTGGAAAAAATATTAAGTGCTCTTGAATAAGTTGAGCTAATATAATAAAGATGACAATACTACCTAAACTAATCTATTTATTTAGTGCTATAAGAATCAGACTCCCAAGGAACTATTTTACTAACCTAGAAAAAAATAACAACAAAATTTATCTGGAAGAACAAAAAGTCAAGATATTTTTTTTATTATTATTATAGCTTTTGTACAATTAACCTGTGAAGGAAATCAAAAATGCAGGTGGACAAAAATAGAGGGATTGGGAATACTAAGTAGTGGTTCACACTGATTTCCCAGAGTTCTTTTGCTGAGTATAGCTCTATTCATTACTGCTCTATTGGAACTGATTTGTTTCATCTCATTGTTGAAGAGGGCCACATCCATCAGAATTGATCATCATGTAGTCTTGTTATTAAAGTATATAATGATCCCCTAGTTGGGCTTACTTTACTTAGCATCAGTTCATTTAAGTCTCTCCAGGCCTTTCTAAAATCATCCTGCTTCTCATTTCTTCCAGAACAATAATTTTCCATAATATTCATATACCACAATTTATTCAGCCATTCTCCAGTTGATAGGCATCCACTCAGTTTCCACTTTCTGGCCACTACAAAGAAAGCAGCCAAAAATGTTCTTGCACATACATGTCCCTTTTCCTTCTTTAACATCTCTTTAGGATATAAGCCCAGTAGTAACACTGCTGGATGAAAGGATATGGCACCGTTTGACAACTTTTTGACCATAGTTCCAAATCACTCTCCAGAATGGCTGGATGTATTCACAATTCCATCAACAATGTATCAGTGTCCCAGTTTTCCCACATCCCCTCCAACATTCCACATTATCTTTCCCTAATGATTCTAGCCAATCTGGCAGGTGTGTAATGGTGTCTCAGAGTTGTCTTAATTTAGATTTCTCTGATTAATGGTGACTTGGAGCACCTTTTCATATGGCTAGAAATAGTTTCAATTTTTTCATCTGAGAATTGCCTTTGACAATTTATCAACTGGTAACCACTGAAAAGCCAAGAATTTCAAGGGAACTAATGAAAAAGAAATCAGATGAAGGTGGCCTAGCTGTACCAGATCTAAAACTATATTATAATGCAGTGGTCATCAAAACGATTTGGTACTGGCTAAGAAATAGACTCGTTGATCACTGGAATAGGTTAGTTTCACAGAATAAAATAGTCATTAACTATAGTAATCTAGTGTGTGACAACTCAAAGACCACGTATTTGGGAATAAGAATTCACTATTTGACAAAAACTGCTTGGAAAATTGGAAACTAGTATGGCAGAAATTAGGCATTGACCCACACTTAAGACCATATATCAAGATAAGGTCAAAATCAGTTCATGATCTAGAATACAGAATGAGATTATAAATAAATTAGAAGAAGTAGTTTACCTCTCAGACCTGTGGAGAAGGAAGGAATTTGTGACCAAAAAAGAACTAGAGATCATTATTAATCAGAAAATTTAAAAAAATTGATTATATTAAGCTAAAAGGTTTTTGTACAAACAAAACAAATGCAGAAAAGATTAGAAGGGAAGCAATAAACTGGGAAAACACTTTTACATTTAAAATTCTGATAACGACTTCATTTCCAAAATATATAGAGAATTGACTCAAATTTATAAGAAATCAAGCCATTCTCCAATTGAAAAACAGTCACGAATGTTATGGAATATTATTGTTATTGTAAGGAATGACCAGCAGGATGATTTCAGGGAGGCCTGGAGAGACTTACTTGAACTGATGCGAAGTAAAATAAGCAGAAGCAGGAGATCATTATAGATGGCAATTACAAGCTTATACAATGATTAACTCTGATGTACATGACTTTCTTCAACAATGAGATGATTCAAACCAGTTTCAATTGTTCAGTAAAGAAGAGAATCACCTACACCCAGAGAGAGAACTATGGAAAATGAGTGTAGACCACAACATAGCATTTCCCCTCTTTCTATTATTGTTTGTTTGCATTTTTGTTTTCCTTCTCAGTTTTTCTTTCTTTCTTTCTAGATCTGATTTTCTTGTGCAGGAAGATAACTGTATTGGATTTAACATATTTAAAATGTATTGGACTAGCAGTCATCTAGGGGAAGGGGAAAGGGGAAGGATGGTAAAAGTTGGAACAGAAGGTTTTGAAAGGGTCAATGTTGAAAAATTATCCGTGCATATGTTATGAAATTTAAAAAGATATAATAAAATTGCTCATATAGTTCTTGACTTCATCTTGACAGGTAAACTCCCAAATATTTTATATTATCTCTAGCTATTTTAAATAAAATTTCTTTTTATATATCTTCTGCTTGATTTTGTTGGAAATATATAGAAACTCTGATGATTTATGTGGATTTATTTTGTATTCTGCAATTTTGCTAAAGTTGTAAATTGTTTCTATAAATTTTAGGTGATTCTTTAGGAATCTCTAAGTATACCGTCATATCATTGGCAAAGAGTGATACTTTGGTTTCCTCATTGACTATTCTAATTCCTTTAATTTATTTTTCTTTTCTTTTTTAAATTAACATTTTTTATTAAAGCATTTTATTTTTCAAAATATATGCTTGGAAAAAATGCAACATGAGCCCTTGCAAAACTTTGTGTTCCAGTTCCCCCCTTCTCCCACCTCTTCCCTAGATAGCAAGTAATTTATATTAAACATAGTAGAAATATATATTAAATGCAATATATACATACATATTTATAAAATGATCTCAAGAAAAATTAAATCAAAGCAAAAAATGATGAAGATATTAAAATGCAAACAAAAAAAATGAGAATGTTATGATGTGAACTACACTCATGTTTCACAGTCCTCTTTCTAGTGTAAATGCCTTTTGGATCACAAGACCATAGGAACTGATCTGAATCATCTCATTGTTTTTTTTTTTGTTGTTGTTGTTGTTGTTGTTGTTTGTTTGTTTTTGGTAAACATTATTATTATTATTATTATTATAGCTTTTTATTTACAAGATGTATGCATAGGAATTTTTTAGCATAGACAGTTGCAAATCCCTTTGTTCCAACTTTTTCCCTCCTTCCCTCTACCTCTTCCCCCAGATGGCAGGTTGACCAATACATGTTAAATACATTAAAGTATAAGTTAAATACACTATATGTGTACATGTACAAACAGTTATTTTGCTATATAAAAAGAGTCGGACTTTAAAATAGTGTACAATTAGTCTGTGAAGGAAATAAAAAATACAGGCAGACAAAAATATAGGGATTGGGAATTCCATGTAGTGGTTCATAGTCATCTCCCAGAGTTCTTTCCCTGGGTGTAGCTGGTTCAGTTCATTATTGCTCTATTGGAACTCATTTGGTTCATCTCATTGTTGAAAAGGGCCACATCCATCAGAATTGATCATCATATAGTATTATTGTTAAAGTATACAATAATCTTCTGGTCCTGCTCATTTCACTCAGTTTCAATTCATGTACGTCTCTCCAGGCCTTTCTAAAATCATCCTGCTGGTCATTTCTTACAGAACAATAATTGAATCATTTCATTATTGAAGAGAGCCACATCCATCAAGACATGATCATCATATAATATTGCTGTTGCCATGTACAATGTTCTCCTGGTTCTGCTCATTTCACTTAGCAACAGTTCATGTAAGTCCCCCTAGACCTCTCTGAAATTATCCTACTTATCATTTCTTACAGAACAATAATATTCCACCACGTTCATATACCACATCTTATTCAGCCATTCTCCAATTGTTGGACATCCATTCAGTTTCCAGTTTCTTGCCACTACAGAAAGGAATGCTACAAATATTTTTCAACATGTAAATTCCTTTCCCTCCTTTAAGGAGGATATGAGTTCAGTAGAAACACTGCTGGATCAATGGGTATAGACAGTTTAATAATTCTTTGGGAATAGTTACAAATTGCTCTCCAGAATTCTTGGACCTGTTCACAATTTAACCAATAGTGTATTAGTGTCCCAGTTTTCCCATATCCCTGCAACATTCATCATTATCTTTTTCTGTCATCTTTGCCAATCTAAAGAGGTGTGCAGTGGAATTTCAGAGTTGTATTAATTTGCATTTCTCTAATCAATAATGATAAAGACCACCTTTTCACATGACTAGAATAGTTTCAATTTCTTCATCTGAAAATTGTCTATTTATATCCATTGACATTTGAAAGTGGTTCGAATTCTTATAAATTTGAATCACTTCATTATATATTTTAGAAATGAGGCATTTATCAGAACCCTTGAATATAAAAGTTTCCCAGTTCATTGATTCTCTTCTACACTTCTCTGCATTAATTTTGTTTGTACAAAGCCTTTTTAACTTAATATAATCAAAATTATCTATTTTGTGATCAATAATACTTTCCAGTTCTTCTTGGGTCATAAATGTGTTCCTCCTCCACAGATCTGAGATCTGTGTTCTTCAAATTTGTTTATGATGTCATTGTTTATATTTAGACCATGAACTCCTTTTAACCTTATTTTGGTATACTTTGTTAGGTGTGAGTCAATGCCTAGTATGTTCCATACTAGTTTCCAATTTTCCCAGCAGTTTTTGTCAAATAGTGAGTTCTTATCCCCAAATCTGAGCTCTTTAGTTTTCTCAAACAGTAGATGACTGTAATCATTAACTATTTTGTCCTGTGACCTTAACCTATTTCACTGATCGACTACTCTCTTTCTTAGCCAGTACCAAATGGTTTTGATGACCACTGTTTTATAATATAGTTTTAGATCTGGTATAGCTAAATCACCTTCATTTGCATTTTTCCTTAATTTCCTTGAAATTCTTGATTTTTTTTCTTCCAGATTAATTTTGTTATTCTTTTTTTCTAGGTCTGTAAAACAATTTCTTAGGAATTTGATTATTTTAACCCTAGATAGATTAATTTAGGCAGTATTGTCTTTTTATTTTATTTCCTTAATCTACCCAATAGCACTTAATATTTTTCCTGTTGTTTAGATATGACTTTATGTGGAAAATGTTTTCTAGTGGTGTTCATATAGTTCCTGACTTTCCCTTAGCAGAGAGATTCCCAAATATTTTATAGTATCGACAGTTATTTAAGTAGAATTTCTCTTTAGATGTCTTGTTGTTGGACTTTGTTGGTGATGTATAAAAATTCTAATGATCTATATGGATTTATTTTGTATCCCACTTGCATATTGGAAATTATAGATTGTTTTTAATAGCTTTTTAGTTGAATCTCAAGGTTTCTCTACATAAACCATCATATCATCAGCAAAGAGTGAGCCTCATTACCTAATCTCTTTTTCTTTTCTTATTGCCAAAGCTAACATTTCTAATACAATATTGAATAGTAATGGGGATAGTGGTCAACCTTGTTTCAACCCTGATCTTATTGCGAATGGTTCTAGTTTATCCCTATTACATATTGTAATGTCCTTGATTGGTTTTCTTGAGATTTTCTTGAGATCTTGGAGCAGCCTTCATTTCAGTTCAGTGATCACAACAAGAATAGTCAGGTGTTAAAGTCCAAATTCTTTATTATCTCCTTCAAAGTCTAAAGAACTTGCCTGGGGCCTGGGATAGCTTTCTTGAGTTTCTCCTGAATGTGTCTTGGTTTCTGTGGGGGAGGCAGGAGGACAACCACTGTCTTGAAGTGTGTCGCAGTCTAAGAGCTTGTGCTCCAGCCTCCAGCAAACCACAAAGGTGGGAGATGAAATGAATCTGTCTCTCAGTCCCTATTGATTTCATATTTATTTGTATTTTCAATTTTATTTCAATTTTCATTCAAATTTATTTATTTCAATTTTATTAAGATCTCCTTTTTTTTAGAATTTCAAGTGTGGTATTTGATTGAGGGAGGTTTCTTTGTTTTGTTTTTTTTTTTCCCTAGGTTTTTTTTTTTTTCATTTGGAGCCCAATTCATTGATTTTCTCCTTATTTTATGCAACTAAATATCTAGAGATATAAAATTTCCCCTTATTACTGCTTTGACTGAAACTCAAAAATTCTGATATGTTATCTGATTATTGTTATTGTCTTGGATGAAAGTATTTATTATGTCTATGATTTCCTGTTTCACGCATTCATTTTTTAGGATTAGATTATTTACTTTCCAGGTGTTTTTTTTTTTTTTTTTTTTTTTTTTTTTGTATATTTTCCCCTGGGCTTTTTATTGAATGTAATTTTCATTGCATCATGACCTGAAAAAAACTGAACTTATTATTTCTGCTTTTCTGCATTTGAGTTTGAGGTCTTTATGGCCTAATATTTCTTGGAATTTTTATTTTGTGGTCTCTTTTAGGAGATGATCAGTGAATTCTTTCAATGGATATTTTACCTTCTGATTGTATGACATCAGGGAAGTTTTCATTTATGATTTCCTGTAAGAAAATATCTAAGCTCTTTTTTTTTTCTTCATGGTTTTCAGGAAGTCCAATAATCCTTATATTGTTCTCCTACATCTATTTTCCAGGTCAGTTGTTTACCCAAGTAGGTATTTTACATTTTCTCATTTTCTCATTTTCTTCTTTTTCAGATGTTGCTTATCTCACATGCTGATCAATAGTGGGATTGGGCTATGGACAACCACACTTCAGAAATGAAAAGACCCAATCTTCTTCTTTCTTCTTCTTCTTCTTCTTCTTCTTCTTCTTCTTCTTCTTCTTCTTCTTCTTCTTCTTCTTCTTTTTCTGTTTTGCCTGACTGATTTCCTGATGTCTCATTGAGTCATTCTTTTCCATTTGTTCAGTTCTTATTTTTAGTGAATTATTTTCTCCATTTACCTTTTTTAGTTCTTTTTGCATTTGGCCAGTTGAATTTTTAGATGAGTTGTTTTATTTTTTTTATTTCACTTCATAAATTCTGTTTTGCAGAGAGTTGTTTTCTTTTTTTCCATTTCACAAATTATGTTTCTTAAGGAGTTGTTTTCTTTGTCCATTTCCATTTTCCAATAGTCAAATTTATTTTGTAAGATGTTATAAGATTTTTCCATTTCACTAAATCTATTTTGTAAGGAGTTTTCTTCAGATGATTTCTGTATTACCTTTTCCAAACACTCTTGTAAACTTGTCATTTTCCCCCATTTTTCTTCTAGCTCTTTTTAAAAATTATTTTTAATTTCTTCCAAGGGAACTTTGTGAGATGGAGACCAATTCATATCACCCTTGGGGCTTCATCTGGTTTCAATCTGGTTTTAGTGATCTCAGTTTTTGAAGTCTGCTCTTCTTTCACCGTAAAAAATTATCTATGGTCAGAATTCTTTTTGCTTTTTTTTGCACCTTTTTTTAATTAGTTGACATCTGTTTTGGGGGGGGGGGGCAAGAGAAAGATTGTCCAAGCTCCTTCTACAAGCAGCAACAGGTATGTTGGGTCAGTGTTGACTGACTTCAGATGCTGGTTGGGTATGGCCAGGTCCTGTGAAATTCTGGCATTTCTGGGTTTACTATTTGCCTTTTGTGTTTATGTTGGATGTTTTATAATTTCTCTGCTGATCTACTGGTTTGCAACCAGAGTAGATCAGCCAACATTACTGTAGATTCTTCCTCATAGATTCTCTGGTATGTGGAACCTACACTATGCTGGGACTGTATGCTGCCTGCACTCATGTCTCTGCTTGGCCTGCTTGTGCTTGGGCCACCTCCCTCTGTGTTTGATTGAAACTTGCCTTTTCTGGAGATCTTCAAAATTATCTTCTGCTGGTAATTTGTTACACTCCCAATAATTCTGGCTTTTCTCAGTCCAAAACTAATTCAGAGGCTGGATTTGCTAGTTATTTTGAGGGTTGAAAGAAGAACTCAATAAAAAATGTGTGTTTTCTCTGCCATCTTGGCTTCCAATCTTCTTTTTTCTTTTCTTATTTCTAAAGCTAACATTTCTAATACAATATTGAATAGTAATGGTGATAGTGGGCACCTATGTTTAACCCTTGATTTTATTGGAAATGGTTTTAGTTTATCCCAATTACATATGATGCTTGCTGATGATTTTAAATAGATGCTACTGATCATTTAAAGGAAAACTCCATTTATTCCTTTATTCTCTATTTTTTTTAATAGGCATGGGTGTTGGATTTTATCAAATGCTTTTTCTGCATCTTTTGTGATAATCATATGATTTTTGTTAGTTTGGTTATAGATATAGTCGATTATGCTAATAGTTTTCCTAATATTGAACCAGTGTACATTCCTAGTATAAATCCTACTTTGTCATAGTGTATTATCCTGGGTATGACTTGCTATAATTTATTTTCTAATATTGTATTTAAGATTTTTGCATTAATATTCTTCAGGGAAATTGGTCTGTAATTTTCTTTCTCTATTTTGAGCTTCCTTGTTTTAGGTATCAGCACCATATCTGAGTCATAAAAGGAATTTTTCAGAAAGGACTCCTATTTTCAAAAATAGTTTCCATAGTTTTGGAAATAATTGTCTTTTAAATGTTTGGTAGAATTCACTTGTAAATACATCTGGCCCTGGAGATTTTTTCTTAAGGAGATGATTAATAGCTTGTTCAACTGCTTTTTCTAAAATGGGACTATTTAAATAATTTATTTTGTCGTTTGCTAATCTGAGCGATACATTTTTTTAAAAAAATATTCATCCATTTCTCTTTAATTATCACACTTATTGTCATATAGTTGGGCAATATTGTTCGTAATAATTATTCTAATTTTCTTATCATTGGTGGAAACTTCAGCCTTCTTTTTTTATAATAAGTTGATTTTCTTCATTCCTTTTTCTAATCAAATAAACTAAAGCTTTATCTTTTTGTTGGAATTTTCATTAAAATCAACTCTTAGTTTTGTTTATTAGTTCAATAGTTTTTTTTTTTTTACTTTCAGTTTTATTGATCTCCCCTTTTATGTGTAGATTGTCAAATTTGGTATTTATTTGGGTTTTTTTAAATTTGTTTTTTTTCTAGCTTTTTAGTCCTGTGCTCATTTTACTGAAGTTCTTTTCCTCTATTTTATGTAAGTAAGCATCTAGAGATATAAAATTTCCCCTAAGAGCTGCTTTGGCTGTATTCCATATATTTTGTTATATTGTCTCATTATTTTCATTCTCTTGGACAAAATTATTGATTTTGTCTATGATTTGTTGTTTCTTTTTTTTTTTTAATTTTAATAGCCTTTTATTTACAGGTTATATGTATGGGTAACTTTACAGGATCGCCAACTGCCAAACCTCTTGTTCCAATTTTTCCCCTCCTTCCTCCCACCCCCTCCCCCAGAAGGTTGAATGACCAGTAGATGTTAAATATATTAAAATATAAATTAGATACAAAATAAGTATAAATGACCAAACCGTTATTTTGCTGTAAAAATAATCGGACTCTGAAATATTGTACAATTAGCCTGTGAAGAAAATAAAAAATGCAGGTGAGCAAAAAGAAAGGGATTGGGAATTCAATGTAATGGTTTTTAGTCATCTCCCAGAGTTCTTCTGCTGGATGCCAGGGGTTCAGTTCATTACTGCTCCATTGGAACTGATTTGGTTCATCTCCTTGCTGAGGATGGCCAGGTCGATCAGAATTGGTCATCATATAGTATTGTTGTTGAAGTATATAATGATCTCCTGGCTCTGCTCATTTCACTCAGCATCAGTTTGTGTAAGTCTCTCCAGGCCTTTCTGAAATCATCCTGTTGGTCATTTGTTACCAAACAATAATATTCCATAATATTCATATACCACAATTTATTCAGCCATTCTCCAATTGATGGGAATCCAGTTTCCAGTTTCCAGTTTCTGGCCACTACAAAGAAGGCTGCCACAAACATTTGTGCACATAAAGATACCTTTACCTTATTTATGATCTCTTTGGGATATAAGCCCAGTAACAATACTGCTGGATCAAAGAATATGCACAGTTTGATAACTTTTTGAACATAAGTCCAAATTGCTCTCCAGAATGTTTGGATGTATTCACAATTCCACCAACAATATATTAGTGACCCTGTTTTCCCACATGCCTTCCAACATTCTGTATTATCTTTCCCTGCATTCTAGCCAGTCTGACAGGTGTGTCGTGATATCTCAGAGTTGTCTTAATTTGCATTTCTCTGATTAATAATGACTTGGAGCATCTTTTCATATGTCTAGAATTAGTTTCAATTTCTTCATCTGAGAATTGTCTTTTCATATCCTTTTATCTTTTATCAACTGGAGAATGGCTTGATTTCTCATAAATTAGTCAATTCTCTATATATTTTGGAAATGAGTCCTTTATCAGAACCTTTGTCTGTAAAAATATTTTCCCAGTTTATTGCTTCCCTTCTAATCTTGTCTGCATTAGTTTTGTTTGTACAAAAATTTTCAGTTTGGTATAATCGAAATTTTCTATTTTGTGATCAGTAACGATCTCTAGTTCTTCTTTGGTCATAAAGACTTTCCCCTTCCACAGGTCTGAGAGGTAAACTATCCTGTGTTCCTCTAATTTATTTATAATTTCATTCTTTATGCCTAGGTCATGAACCCATTTTGACCTTATCTTGGTGTACGGTGTTAAGTGTGGATCAAAGCCTAGTGTCTGCCATATTAGTTTCCAATTTTCCCAGCAATTTTTATCAAACAGTAAGTTCTTATCCCAAAAGCTGGGGTCTTTGGGTTTATCAAAGACTAGGTTGCTATATTTGTTGACTGTTTTATCCCTTGAACCTAACCTATTCCACTGATCAACTAATCTATTCCTTAGCCAATACCAAATAGTTTTGGTAACTGCTGCTCTATAATATAATTTTAGATCTGGTACAGCTAAGGCACCTTCATTTGATTTTTTTTTCATTAATTCCCTTGAAATTCTTGACCTTTTGTTTTTCCATATGAATTTTGTTGTTATTTTTTATAGGTCATTAAAATAGCTTTTTGGGAGTCTGATTGGTATAACGCTAAATAAATAGATTAGTTTAGGTAATATTGTCATCTTTATTATGTTTGCTTGCCCTATCCAAGAGCATTTAATATTTTTCCAATTGGTTAGATCAGACTTAATTTGTGTGAAAAGTGTTTTGTAATTTTGCTCATAAAGTTTCTGATTTTTCCTTGGTAGATAGATTCCCGAAATATTTTATACTATAATATGTTATACTATACTTTGAATGGAATTTCTCTTTGTAACTCTGACTGTTGTATTTTGTTCATGATATGTAAGAATGCTGATGATTTATGTGGGTTTGTTTTGTATCCTGCATATTTGCTAAAGTTGTGGATTGTTTCTAATAACGTTTTAGTAGAATCTCTGGGGTTCTCTAAGTATATCATCATATCATCAGCAAAGAATGATAATTTGATTTTCTCATTGCCTACTCTAATTCTTTTATTCTTTTTCTCAACTCTTATTGCCAAAGCTAGCATTACTAATATAATATTGAATAGTAATGCTGATAGTGTGCAACCTTGTTTCACTCCTGATCTTATTGGGAATGGTTGCAGTTTTTCCCCATTACATATGATGCTTCCTGATGGTTTTAAATACATGCTGCTGATTATTTTAAGGAAAAGCCCATTTATTCCTATACTCTCAAGTGTTTTTAATAGAAATGGATATTGGATTTTATCAAATGCTTTTTCTGCATCTATTGAGATAATCATATGTTTTTTGTTGATTTGGTTATTAATATGGCCAATTACATTGATAGTTTTGCTAATATTGAACCAGCCCTGCATTCCTGGTATAAATCCTACTTTATCATAGTGTATTATCCTGGGGATGATTTTCTGTAGTCTTTTTGTTAATATCTTATTTAAGATTTTAGCATCAATACTCATTAGGGAGATTGGTCTATAATTTTTTCTCTGTTTTCAACCTACCTGGTTTAGGTATCAGTACCATGTCTGTGTCATAAAAGGAATTTGGTAGGACTCCTCCATTCCCTATCTTATCAAATAATTTATATAGCATTGGGGCCTATTGTTCTTTAAATGTTTGGTAGAATTCACATGTATATCCATCTGGTCCTGGGGATTTTTTCTTAGAGAGTTGAATAATAGCTAGTTCTATTTCTTTTTTCTGAAATGGGACTATTCAATCAATTTACTTCCTCCTCTGTTATGATTTGTTGTTTCACCCAGCCATTCTTTTGAATGAGATTGTTTACTTTCCAATTTATTTTTGTTCTGTTATTTCCTGGTGTTTTATTATACATAATTTTTACTACATTTTGATCTGAAAAGATGTATTTACTATGCCTGCCTTTCTACATTTGTTTTTGAGGTTTTTATGTTCTAATATATGGGAAATTTTTGTGTAGTCTCCATGTACAATCAATTTTCTGTCTACATTCAATTTTCTCCAGATTTCTATTATACCTAACTTTTCTAAAATTCTATTTACCCCTTAACTTCTTATGGATTTTGTGCTCTAATTTATCTGGTTCTGATAGAAGAAGGTTGAGCTCCCCCACTAATATAGTATTACTGTCTAATTCTTCTTCCAAATCTCTTAACTTCTCTAGAAATTTGGATGATATTCTTCTTGGTACATATATGGTTAGTTTTGATATTATTTCTTTATCTGTGGTACCCTTTAGCAGCCTATAGTATCCTTTTTTTCTCCTTTAAATAGATCTATTTTTGGCTCTGTTTGATCTGATATCAGGATTGTTACCCTCATTATTTTCCCTCAGCTGAAGCATAAATAATTCTGTTCCAGCCTTTTTCATCTTTACTGAGAATGTATCACTCTGCCTTGAAGGTTTTCTTGTAAACAACATCTTGTAGGATTCTGGCTTTTAATCTCTACTCTGCTATCCACTTCTGCTTTATGGGAAAATTCATCCCATTCTTATGCACAGTTAAAATTACTGTGTATTTCCCACCATCTTGTTTTCCCAACTTCTCTTTCCTTTTTCCCTTTTCCTCCTTTTCAATGTTTTGCTTCTGACCACTGCCTCCCTTAAACAACCTTTGCGTTTTACAGCCCCCCTTCTTACTATTTTCTCTTTCTACTTCTGTTTCCCCTTCTATTAGCCTTCCCTTTTCATTTTTTTCCCTTCCCCTTCTATTTCCTTCTATTTAACTATTAGAGTGAGATAAGTTTTTCCTATGAAATTAAATGTGATAATCTGATGAGATTAATGTCCACCAATCCTTTCCCTCTCCCTAATTTCCCTCAATTGTAGTAGGTCTTTTTTGCCTTTTCATGAGATGTAATTTCCTCTTGTTCCAGTAAAATCCCTTTTCTACCCTTGCAACAAAGTCAAATTATACTACATCCTCAAAGTATACCCCCAATAAATATACAGTTCTCAAATTAAGCATATAGTTTTCCTATATAGGGATGTAAACTTTTCAACTTAAAAAAAAAAACACTTTTGTCATTCCTTTTTACCTTTTTTTGGGTTTCTCTTGAGTTCTGTATATGAAGATCAAATTTTCTATTCCAGTCTGATATTTTCATCAAAAATAAATGAAATTCACCTATTTTATTCAGTGTCTATGTTTTTCCCTGGAAGAAAAAGCTTAATTTTGCTTAGTATTTGATTATTGGCTTCAATCTAAGCTCCTTTGCCCCATAGAATAGTATAGTTCAGCCACTTTGATCTTTTAACATGGAAGCAGCTAGATCCTGCATAATGCTTATTGTGGATCCTCAATATTTGAATTATTTCTTTCTGACTGCTTGCAATATTTTCTTCTTGATCTGATAATTCTGAAATTTAGCTATGATATTCCTTGAAGTTTTTGTTGTGGGGTCTCTTTCAGGAGGTGATTGTTGTACCCTCTCATTCTAGGACATTTGGCAGATTTTCTTGATAATTTCTTGAAAGATATTGTCTTGGCTCTTTTTTTCTTCATCATGATTTTCTAGTAGTCTAATAATTCTTAAGATTTTCTCTTTTGAATCTATTTTCCAGGTCAGTTATTTTTCCAGTGAGGTATTCTACATTTTTTCTATTTTTTTTGGGGGGGGGAAGGTTTCTATGATTGATTCTTGATGTCTCATTGAGTCATTCATTTTCATTTCTTCATGTATAGTTTTCAGTGAACTTTTTTAAAAAAAACTCTCCTTTACAATTTGGCCAATCAAACTTTTAAATAAGTTGCTTTGTTCATTGATTATTTTTTCCACTTCACAAATTTTGTTTTTACTGCACTTATTTTCTTTTTCCATTTTATTAAATCTATTTTGTAAGGAGTTAAATGCCTTTTCCATTTTACTATTTTTAAGGTGTTTTCTTCACATAATTTGCGTGTTTCTTTTTTCAAAATCTCCTGCAAAATTCTCATTGCCTTCTTTTATCATCCTTTTTGAGTTCTTCCAAGAGAACCTTGTGAGATGGAGACCAAATGACATTACCTTTTGAGGCTTCATCTGAAGACATTTTGCATTTAGTGTCCTCAGGGATCGAAGTCTGTTTTTTTTTTCCCCCTGTGGTCATAAAGCTATCTATGGCCAGAGTTCTTTCTGCTTTTGTCCTAATTTTTAATGGTTGAATTCTCCTCTGAAGGCAAAGGGGAGATTCTTTCAAGCTTCCTCTACAAGAAGCAATGGCTTTCTGCTATTGAGCAAGTGCTATTGACCTCTGTTCTATGCTGGGTGGTGTGGCCAAATCCTGCATTGTGTTGGAGTTGAAGATCTCACTATGTGCCTTCTTTGGTTGTGTTGGAGGTCTCACAACTAGTCTCTTAGATCTTTCACTATTGAACCAGGGTAAAGTGGTAAATGCTATTGTGTTTTGATTAATAGCCTCCCAGTAGATTCCCCAGGAACATGCAGGCCACTCCAACCTGGATCCCTACACTGCACGTACATTGGTCCAATTGAGACACACCTTTAATGAAGTTCTTCCAAAATATTTTCTGCTGGAAATTTGTTACTTTCAAATATATGTGGGTTCTATCACTCTAAAGCCCATTCAGAAGCTAGATCTGGTGTTGATCTGAGGAAACTCAGGAAGAGTAGTAAACAAAGACCTGTCTATTCTTCACTATCTTGACCCTGCCCTTATTTGATATATCTTTATTAAATTTAATATTTTTAGATGTGGCCCAGTATTCTTGATTTTTAAGATGTCTTTGAATATTGACTGCCACACAATAATTTTTTTTTGCCATAATCACCACTTTTATGTCCCATCTATGACTTTATCTAGGTCATTTTTAAAAAGAGCTTGTAGTCAAACATAATTTTTATGATGACTTCATTGACATCCTTCTTCTAGGGTTTTGAATCTGAACAGAGAGTAAAGAATTAATAAATGCTCTTTGTTTAGGATCCCAAAAGAAGTCTTGCGTATGCTACTAGAACATGCACACAAATATGTCTGTGAATAAAGCAATAAGAAAATATAAAGTGTTGTATATATATATATATATATATATATATATATATATATATATATATATATTCAGAGAAGAGGGGTGAAGTTTAATGGATGTAATGGGCCGTAAAAGAACTAAGAGCTTATGTATAAACAGGAAACCTTTTCCCATAATTTTTATGCCTAATTACATAAGCTCAGTAGATTGCTTGGCCAAATCTGTCATCTCCATCACTATCTAAAACTCATAGGAAATGGAGTGCTATCTAAAAATAGACCGTCTAAAAAAATAAAGTATATATGACACACTTTCAAATTTAACTTTGTAATTAATATTTTGTCCATTATTTCCTCAAGTTTAGATAATTAACAACATAGAGAAAATAGAAAATAACATATTACTTCCCCTTTACAGAGGTAGGTTTCTTTTGGATATGGAACATTATACAAACTATTAGATTAAATTGACATGCTGATTAGGTTTGCTGAACTTCCTCCATGCCATTATTTATATATGTTTTAATTATTTCTTACAATCATTGGAGGGGAGAGATGTTAATATGAAATAAAATCAAAGGTTGTCAATAATTCAAAAAAAATTCATGTATGTCCATTTGGGCAGAAAACTTCTGACTCAGTTCACAAATTGTATACAAAAATGAGACAGTTTCCATGAAGGGAAAACACAACATTAATAGATGTCCTTTATTATTGTTCATTTGTTTCAGTACTGCCTGTCCCATTTTGTGATACATTTTGGAGTTTTCTTGGGAAAGATACTGGATCAATTCTCCATTTCCTTCCCTAATCCAATTTTACAGATGAAGAAACTGAAGCAAAAGAAAATGATCTCTCCAGTATTACAGATCTATTTAAGTATCTGAAACCAGATTTTAATTCTGGTCTTCCTGACACTAGGCTAAGCACAATATCTACTGTGCCACCTATCTACCCTAATTACCCTTTACTTTGATTTTTTCTGGTCCTGCATAGTTTTTCTTCATTAACATGTAAGCTCTTTCAGGGCAAGAACTATCTCTCTCTCTCTCTTTTTTTTTTTTTTTTTGCAAGTTTAACATTGTGCTTGGCACACTATAAATGCTTAATAAATATGTATTGACATAATGTGACAACTTCTTTTAAGGCCAGTTTAGATCCTGGGCTTGAACCTTGATCCTTTGAATATAGGTGTATTGTTTTATTCAAAGTAATTTTTTGCTTCTTAAAAATACTTAATATATATTGATTTGAATTTTAGTCATTTGTGTATATGTTTTATTTCCCTGTACTAGTTTGCAATATCCTGGAGTTTAGGTTGTATATTTTATCTACTGTTTTATATTTTTTGGGTTAAACACAAAAAGAGTACATGTTTGGATATAATATATCTTGAGTAAAAATATGTCCAGTAAATGTCAAATTGATTAAATGAATGCATTTTACAATTAATTGTTGTCTGTATTTATGAAAATTTCTGAGGAAAATCTCAGTAAATCTGAAGTTACTCCCATACACAAGGTGAGATATTTTTAGTGCAACTATATTACCAAAAGGTACTTTTCATACTTGTGTTCTTATTTGGCTCTATTGTCTCAACAGAATTCTGCCTAATCATAGGGTACAATGAAGACCACTATGCTAATACCAGTTCAAAAATCTATGGTTGGTGATAGAAAACAGTAATTTCTTATGGAACAGCTTACCTTAATGGGATTGTTTCTGAGTATTGAAAAGTGTGTGCATGTGTGTGTGTGTGTGTGTGTGTGTGTGTGTGTGTGTAAATATTTTTCTCATCAATTCTTCCCCTACTTCATAATAACATGCATATTCTATCTTAAAAACAGACTCAAATGCTCTTGGACGGCTGTGCTGGTTTTAGAATTATAGCAAAGCAACAATTCACTGTTGCTTTAAGATTTATTAGATAACAATAAACTTAAAGCCTTTCAGCAGGATAAGCAAGAATTAAAATAGCAATATAATGTTTTTTTTTTTTTCATTAGAGATATACCTCTGACACCTTTCCTAGTAAAGCCCAGATGAGAAAGTAAATCGAGTCCAAGAGGGGTATTTCACTTTTCTATTGATTCTCAGGAAGCAATATACAAATGGTACCAGTTCTCTCTAACTTACCCATTGAATGCATATCTAAAATAAAAGTGGCTTGTGAAAGGATGAGATGAATCAAGAGAAGATAAATGAGAACACATTTGTGGTGATATAAAAATCAATTTTAGAGATGTTAAACACAGATAAATCTTCTTCAGTATTCTCCCTAAGATATATATTGTCCCCTCAAGTCACAAACATTACCAGAAGGACGTTTTACCTCCCAGTCACCATGAACAAGAGGGAAGCCTACTTTTCATGATCTGGATATGCCAGAAATGTATATGCTACTGGGAATAAGTAATGCAGCATACATCAGACAATATTCAATTGAATGTTCTTACTTGTCATTGAGACAGTGTTGTTTTTATGTGTGTATGTGTGCATGTGTGTTTCTGTGTGTGTCTAAATTCACTGAGATGAAAAGACAGTTATCATATTTAATGAAAATAATTTCTTTTCATGAAAAATGGATACATCATTGTCTAGAACAATCCTATTAAAGTTATGAGCCCTATAATTTAGGAATAATGAATTAAAATGGGCAAGTGCTGAGAAATTTTAAATTTTGATATATTTGCCCAAGGGAGTATTCCTGGATTAGAATATTTTCAGCTTGAATCATGAAAATATTCAACTTAAATGAAAACAATTTAAGGTATCAGGATGGGATTCTTTGTGACAATGACTATATCACATTCTAATCAGCTATTAATTGAAGAAGTACAATTTCCTTTCCCAGAACACCTCTGTAACATATCATAATATCCAATCTCCTGAACCGTAAATCTTCTCTCAGGCCACCAGGTATCTTCTGATTTTACTTACCTCTTCACTTAGCCTAAACCACATGGACAATGTTTTCAATACTATTCATGTCAATACCCCAGAGTATAGTTTAATTACTGCTTATGTATTGCTACTATGCCACTTGTGTCCTTTTCCTTTTGTGTGCATATACTGTCTTCTTTATTCTCAAAGGCAAGAGATAATTCTGAGTTTGTTCTCTTGAGAGTTGTAAATGCCTGTTCCTTTTCCAATCTTATGATTCAACTTGTTATCCAGAATATGAATATTCCATAGCTCTAATCTTTTCTTTTTACTCTCTTCATTTTCCTTTCCTGCTTCCAAGTTTTTCATCCTCCCTGGCTTGTGATTATGATGAGACCCTACCATCATAACCACATCATCGTCAATATCACACACACACACACACACACACACACACACACACACATTCCAGTTTTTCAGATTATCTCTTGGGAAATATGCATCCACAGAATTACAGAATGATAGAAAAAGAATATAGTGTTTTCCTCCTGCTATCTTTTTGACAGCTTATTCATCATCACCCTTTTTTTTCCCTTTTTCTTTGTCTGACATCTAATAATCATGCTGAGTAAGGTTTAAAAATACTTCTGATTGTCTTGATTTTCCTCTAATTTTTGTTATGGGCTAGAACTCTGAAGTTGAAACAAGGATTTTTACAAGGTGTTAAGTCAGTGGAATTGATAAAGACAACAGTTATCTAGTTTAGCATGGTGCTTAATAGTTCTCTAGTTCAGTACATACACTTAATACTTAATAGAATTCTACAAGATGTATCTAATTTATATTTTAATATATTTAACATCTACTGGTCATCCTGCCATTTGGGGGAGAGGATGGGGGGTAAGAGGTGAAAAATTGGAACAAGAGGTTTGGCAATTATTAATGCTGTAAAGTTACCCAGACATATAACCTGTAAATAAAAGGCTATTAAATTAAAAAAAAGAAGAATTCTACAAGATTCACACCTATGATAATGTAATTATTAGAGAGCGTATAAGCTGGGACCCTCAGCCAGAATCAGAGCCAGAGAAGACAAGTGGAGTGGAGGCAGGAGCACAAGCTTTCAGAGCCAAGGAGAGATAGATTTATTTCATCTTCAGTCAGGCTCTTGGTGGCTCTCCTGGGAGACCAGGAGGCTCAGAGACAGAACCAGAGAAGACAAGCAGACTGGAGGCTGAAGCACAAACCCTTGAACTCAGATTCATTCCATCTTCATAAGTCTTGTGGTGGCTGTCCTGTTATCCTGCATTTCTCCACTGAGAATAAGGCCTGGCTGAAGAATCTCAAGAAAGCTAACCAGGTCCCAGGTAAGAAGGCAATGAAGGATTTGAACTTTAACACCTGGCTATTCTCGTGGTGATTACTCTGCTGAAAAGAAGGCTGCCTCAAGACCTCCAGAAAACCAAACAAAAAAATTACAAATTTTTCAATAATATTTATTTAAAAAAAGCTCTGGTTCTCTTGTTTTTCTATTTTATATGCCTGGTTAATCTTCCTGGGAAAATGCTCTCTTATGCTATGACATTCTTTTCTTTCTATTATTTTCTTTTATTTTTCTATTATTTTTTCTTTCTATTATTTTCTCTCTATCTCATCATGTTTGTTATCTTATTCACTTTATTTATGGACTATATAGAAGAGTGTATTGAATCAATGATATATAAAATCAGTTGAAAATCCATCAAAAGCAAGTAAAATAACTAAAAATATGCAAACCTAGAGACAGTAAAATAATAACTCAATACCTTATAAATTAATGTAATATATGTATGAAATTTATTATTTTTAATTTTAAAAATATACTAAAATTAAATTCCTTCCTCAATTTCCCATTGTAGTTATCAACTATTTCTATTCTGTTCATGCCACAATTTTAATTCTATTGTCATAATTCTTAGCATATGACTCCATCTTATTTTTTATAAAGTGGAATAGGCTACTCACCATTCTCTTTTACTGGTTGATTTGAAAGCATAGTACTAGATATTTGTCAGGGGGCCGGGCCAAGATGGCAGAAAGCAAACACTACTTTCTGTGACCTCGTTTGACCTTCTTTCAAACCAACAGCAGATTAAGCCTCTAAACTGATTTGGGAGTCACAGAACCCACAGATATGTGGAGTACAACACATTTACAGAAGAAGATACCTTGGAAGAACTTCAGAACAGGTCTGTTTCAAATGGGTAGAGTACAGTCTAACAAGCCCAGACTGCAGCACAGGGAGAACAAGGGAAGGAAGGAGCTGAGGCCAGGAGTCAGTGTTGCAGCTGGCATTCACTTGGAAATCTTCTATGAGCCTCTTAGGCTACTCTGTCCTGGTTGCAAGAAGGTTGTTTGGCAGATTTGCTTAAAAAAAAAAAAAGCTAAATTGTAAATCACTGAGCCCTAGAAGAACACAGGACCTAGCTGTGCTTACACAGCACTTGAAATTAATCAGCAGAACCATAACAGGGCAAACTTCAAGCAGCTATTGCTCCTTTTCATTAAGAGCAGATCTTAAGCCTTATACAAATGAGCAAAAAAAAAAAAAAAAAAAGACTTTCACCATGGACAGCTTTTATGGAGAAAGAGAAGAGGTTCCTGAAGGCAAATCAATTCCAGATGAAGCCCCAAAGGGAGATATGAGCCTGTCCTCATTTCACAAATCTATCTTGAAAGATTTTATAGAGGATCTTAAAAGAGAGTTAGAAGAAAAATGGGGAAAGGAAAGGAAATCTTTTCAACAAGGGATGGGAAAATCATATAACTCCCTACAAAACAGATTTAATGATATGGGAAAAAAACAAACAAACAAACAAACACATATAACTCTTTCCAAATAGATATGAGAAAGATACCAATGGGGACAGACCCAAGATGGCAGAGAGGACAAACATTTCTTTCTGACCTTCTCCTATGACCTTCACATTAATTACCAAATTCAGCCTCTGAATTAGTTCTGAATTGGCAGAATCCATGAATATAGGGAGTGTAACAAATTACCAGCAGGAGATAATTTAGAAAATCACTAGAATAAATCTATTTCAATTGGGCACAGAGAGAGGCAAGCAAACTTCAAGCAGGGAGAGCACAGACTAAGTACAGGCAGTACAGACCTGGGGCAAATGCAGGATATAAAATAAATCCACATAAATGATAAGCATTGTTATACATCACTAACAAAATCCAACAGCAAAAGATACAAAGAGAAATTCCATTAACATAACTGTCTACAGTATAAAATATTTGGGAATCTATCTGCCAAGGGAAAGTCATAAACAATATGAGCAAAACTACAAAACACTTTCCATACAAATAAAGTCAAATCTAACCAATTGGAAAAAAAAGATATCAAGTGCTCTTGGATAAGTCTAGTATATATAATAAAGATGATAATACTACTTAACAAATCTATTTATCTAGTGCTATACCAATCAGTCTCCCAAGAAAGTATTTTACTGACCTAGTAAAAATAACAATTCATCTTAAAGAACAAAAGGTAAAAAATTTCAAGGGAATTAATGGAAAAAAAAAAAAAGAAAGAAAATGGCCTAATTTTATCAGATCTAGAACTATATTATAAAGTAACGGTCATAAAAACCATTTGGTACTGGCTAAGAAATAGAGTAGTTAATCAATAAAATAGGTTAAGTTCACAGGAAATAATAGGCAATTATTATAATAATCTAATGTTTGATAAAGCCAAAGACTATAGCTTTGGGATAAGAATTCACTATTTGGCAAAAACTACTGGAAAATTTGGAAATCAATATGACAGAAATTAGGCATTGACTGACACATTACAACACATACCAAGATAAGGTTGAAATGGGTTCATGAACTAAAAATAAAGAATTATGTTATGAACAAAATAGAAGAATACAAGATAGTTTATCTCCCAGATCTATAGAGGAAGAAGGAATTTGTAATTAGAGAAGAAATAAGATCATTATTGATCACAAAATACTTCATTTTGATTATATAAAATTAAAAAATGATTTTGTACAAACAAAACTAATACAAACAAGATTAGAAGGGATGGAATAAACTGAGAAACATTTTTACATTCAAAAGTTCTGATAAAGGCTTCATTTTCAAAATATATTGAGAATTGTCTCAAATTTATAAGAATTCAAGCCATTCTCCAATTGATAAATGGTCAAAGGATATGAACATTTTTCTACTTATATGAAAAGGTGCTCCAAATCACTATTGATCAGAAAAATGCAAATTAAGACAACTCTGAGATACCACTACATAACCTACCTTTTGGTTAAGACAACAGAAAAAATAATGATTAATATTGGAGAGGATGTGGGAAAATTGGGACATAATTCATGGTTGGTAGAACTGTGAACTCATCCAACTATTCTGGAGTGCAATTTGGAACTATACACAAAAAGTTATCAAATTGTGCATATCCTTTGACCCAGAAGTATTTCTCCTAGCCTTATAACCCAAAGAGATCTTAAGGGAAAAGAACCCACATTTACAAAAAAATGTCTGTGGCAGTCCTTTTTGTTATGGTAAGAAACTGGAAACTGAATGGATGCCCATTATTTGAAGAATGGCTGAATAAATTATGGTATTTGAATATTATGAATTAGTATTGTTCTGTAAGAAACAACCAGCAGGATGATTTCTTTTTTTTTTAATTTAATAGCCTTTTATTTACAGGTTATAGGTATGGGTAATTTTACAGCATTGCCAATTGCCAAACCTCTTGTTCCAATTTTTCCCCTCCTTCCCCCCACCCCCTGCCCCAGATGGCAGGATGACCAGTAGATGTTAAATATATTAAAATATAAATTAGATACACAATACGTATACATGACCAAACCATTATTTTGCTGTACAAAAAGAATCAGACTCTGAAATATTGTACAATTAGCCTGTGAAGGAACTAAAAAATGCAGGTGGGCAAAAATATAGGGATTGGGAATTCAATGTAATGGTTTTTAGTCATCTCCCAGAATTCTTTCACTGGGCATAGCTGATTCAGTTCATTACTGCTCCATTGGAACTGGTTTGGTTGATCTCATTACTGAGGATGGCCAGGTCCATCAGAATTGGTCATTATATAGTATTGTTGTTGAAGTATATAATGATCTCTTGGCCCTGCTCGTTTCACTCAGCATCAGTTCATGTAAGTCTCTCCAGGCCTTTCTGAAATCATCCTGTTGGTCATGTCTTACAGAACAATAATATTCCATAATATTCATATACCACAATTTATTCAGCCATTCTCCAATTGATGGGCATCCACTGCAGGATGATTTCAGAGACCTGGAGAGACTGACATCAACTGATGTGAAGTGAAATGAGCAGAATCAGAATATTCAGTATGTATGACAAGAAGACTGTATGACAATCAGTTCTGATGGACGTGACTCTCTTCAATATTGAGATAATTCAAGCAAATTCCAATTTTTCAGTGATGGGTTGAGCCATCTACACCCAGAGAGAGGACTGTGGGAACTAAGTGTGGACAATAACATAGCATTTTCACTCTTTTTATAGTTTTTTGCTTGCATTTTTTCTGTTTTTTTTTCCTTCTTGATATGATTTTTCTTGTGCAGTAAGATAACTGTATAAATATTATAGATATTTTAGATTTAGCATATATTTTAACATATTTAACATGTATTAGACTACCTGTCATCCAAGGGAGAGTATGAGGGGAATGAAGGAAAAAATTGGAACAGTAGGTTTTACAAAGGTCAATGTTGAAAAATTACCTATGCATATGTTCTGTAAATAAAAAGCTTTGATAAAAAATTTTTAAAAGATATTAAAAACATTGAAAAATGTGAAAAAGATTCCAATTCATTGAAAAATAAATTTGTGAAATGGAAAAAATGCAATGAATAAAACAATTCAATTGGCCAAATAGAAAAGGAGATAAAAAAGATAACTGAAGAAAATAATACACTAAAAATTAGAATTGAACAAATGGAAGTGAATGACTCAATAAGACATCAAGATTGACTCAGAAAAAAGCAAAATAAAAAAAATAGAAGAAAATATGAAATAGCTCTTAGGAAAAACAACTGACCTGGAAAATAGTTCTAAAAGGGACAATATGAGGATTATTGGATTTCCTGAAAGCTACGAAGGAAAAAAGAACCTAGATATTATGTTATAGGAAATCATGAAGGAAAATAGCCCTGATGTCTTAGAATCAGAAGGTAAAATAACCATCGAAATAATTTACCAATCACCTCCTGAAAGAGACCTTAAAATTAAAGCCCCAAGGAATATTGTGGCTAAATTTCAGAACTATTGTACCAAGGAAAAGTGTAAAGGGCTGAAACTATGAAAAGGTGTACTTGAATTAGACAACTGAGCACTTAAGGCTAATTACCTATTCTATATGAGACAATGACTCTATTAGCATATGTTTGGAAAAAATGGCTCTTCTCACTGTTTGGTGCTTACTCAATATTTGATGTTAAGATAATTGTAAGCAACAATTAGAGGGTGGGATGAGAGAGGGGAGAACTCACTTGGCAACAGGACAAGGAGGAGAAAGGTGGGGATTCTGTACTTCAGAATCGAAGACAGATCTTTGTCAAAACTCCTGGCAGTTTGCCTGCTTGTTTTACTCCTCCTCCTAAAAATCAAGGACTTTTGCTTATCCTGACTCTGGCTGATCTTGAGGACTCCAGGGACCTACCCCGCACTTAACAGAAGAGATATTGCAAGCAGCCAGAAAGAAACAATTTAGATACTGAGGAACCACAATAAGGATTAACCAGGACTTAGCAGCTTCTACCTTAAAAGATTGAAATTCCCAGAATCTGATATTTTGTAAGAAAAAGGAACTTTGATTTACAGCCAAAAATAAGCTATACAGCTAAAATTAACATTATCTTTCAGGGAAGAAGATGGACATTCCATGATATAGGTGAATTTCACCTATTTCTTATGAAAATACCAGAATTGAACAAAACATTTGGTCTCCAAGCATAGAACTAAAGAGAAGCATAAAAAGGTAAAAAGGAAAGAATTCTTAAGAACTAGAATTCCATTATGGATATACTAAGATAGTACATCTATAATTTGATTTTATTATGAAAATATGAAAAAGAAACTAGAAATGGAAAGGGAATCATACTGGAAAAAAAGAGGGAAAAGGAGGTAAAATAAGGGAAATTACATTTCACACAGAGGCAAAGAAGACCTATTATAATTAAAGGAAAGAAGGGAAGGGGATAAGCATTGTGTGGATGTTACTCTCATAAGAATTAGCTCAAAGTGAGAATATCAAACATATTTGGTTTCACAGAGAAACAAGTCTTACCTTATAGGGAAGTGGGAGAGGAAAGGGGAAAAGAAAAGGAAAGATTAATAGAAGGGACAACAGAAGTATTAAAGGAAAAGGGCAAAAAAAAGGGAGGGGGCTCTACAGGGGGAGGGCTGTTTGAGGGAAATTGTCATCAAAAGCCAAATACTTGTAAGGAGAAAAGGGTAAAAGGAAGAGAAAAAAGGAAGAGAATTTGAAAATCTAAGTATAACAGATTAAATAAGATGGCAGGAAATACAGAATTACTTATTTTTTTATTTTTTTTTAATTTTACTGAGGCAATTGGGGTTAAGTGACTTGCCCAGGGTCACACAGCTAGGAAGTATTATGTGTCTGAGAGCAAATTTGAACTCAAGTCCTCCTGACTTCAGGGGTGGTGCTCTATGCATTTTGCCAGAATTACTTATTTTAACTGTTAATGGAATGGGATGAACTCTCTAACTCTCTTATAAAATGGAAGCTGATAGCAGACTGGATTAAAAGTCAGATTCCTTCAATATCATGTTTACAAGTAAGATATTTAAAGTAGAGTGATGCTTACAGAGTAAAAGTAAAGGACTGGAGCAGAATCTATTATGCTTCAGGTGAAGAAAAAAAAAAAAAAAAAAAAAAAGCAGGGGTGGCAATTCTGATCCCAGATCAAGTAAAAGCAAAGCTAGATCTAATTAAAAGAAATGAGGAAGGAAACTATATCTTACTAAAAGATACCATAGATAATGAAGTAATATTGATGCTAAACCTTTAATGCACCAAGTGGCATAGCATCCAAATTCCTAGAGGAGAAGTTAAGAGAGATGCAAGAAAAAGTAGAGCACAAAAATATACTAATAGGGCATCTCAAACTTGCCCTCTCAGATCTAGATGAATCGAGCCACAAGATAAAAAAGAAAGAAGTTTTGTACAAACAAATCTAATTCAGACATGATTAGAAGGGAAGCAATAAGATGGGGAAACATTTTTACATTCAAAGGCTCCGATAAAGGCCTCATTCCCAAAACATATACAGAATTAATTCTATAGGAAATCAAGCCATTCTCCAATTGCTAAATGGCTAAAGGATATGAACAGACAATTGTCAGATAAAGAAATTGAAACTATTTCTAGCCATATGAAAAGATGCTCCAAGTCATTATTGAACAGAGAAATGAAAAGTAAGACAGCCCTGAAATACCACTACACACCTGTCAGTTTGGCTAGAATGACAGGGAAAGATAATGCGGAATATTGGAGGGGATGTGGAAAAACTGGGACATCGATACATTGTTAGTGGAATTGTGAATACATCCAACCATTCTGGAGAGCTATTTGGAACTATGCTCAAAAAGTTATCAAACTGTGCATACCTTTTGATCCAGCAGTATTATTACTGGGCTTATATCCCAAAGAGATTTTAAAGAAGAGAAAGGGACCTGTATGTGCAAGAATGTTTCTGGCAGTTCTCTTTGTAGTGGCCAGAAACTAGAAACTGAGTGGATGCCCATCAATTGGAGAATGGCTGAATTAACTGTGGTATATGAATATTATGGAATATTATTGTTCTGTAAGAAATGACCAACAGGATGATTTCAGAAAGGCCTGGAGAGACATGAACTGATGATGAATGAAATGAGCAGGACCAGGAGATTATTATATACTTCAACAACAATACTATATGATGATCAGTTCTGATAGATGTGGCCCTCTTCAACAATGAGATGAACCAAATCAGTTCCAATAGAGAAGTAATCTGATGAGAGTAAGATTCACACAATCCTTATCTACTTTCTTCCCCCCCCCCTTAAATTTAATACATCTTTTTTGTCTCTTCATGAGATACAAATTACCTCATTTAACTCATTTTCCTTTTCTTCCAGTAGAATCACTTTTCTTTTTTTTTTTAAATTTTATTTAATAGCCTTTTATTTACAGGTTATATGCATGGGTAACTTTACAACATTAACAATTGCCAAACCTCTTGTTCCAATTTTTCACTTCTTACCCCCTACCCCCTCCCCCAGATGGAAGGATGACCAGTAGATGTTAAATATATTAAAATATTAATTAGATACACAATAAGTATACATAACCAAAACGTTATTTTGCGGTACAAAAAGAATCAGACTCTGAAATATTGTACAATTAGCTTGTGAAGGAAATCAAAAATGCAGGTGGGCATAAATATAGGGATTGGGAATTCAATGTAATGGTTTTTAGTCATCACCCAGAGTTCTTTCTCTGGGCGTAGCTGGTTCACTTCATGACTGCTCCATTGGAAATAATTTGGTTGATCTCGTTGCTGAGGATGGCCAGGTCCATCAGAACTGGTCTTCATATATATTGTTGTTGAAGTATATAATGATCTCCTGGTCCTGCTCATTTCACTCAGCATCAGTAGAATCACTTTTCTTTCAGTAGAATCACTTTTCTTCTGTTGGAATCCTAGTGTCAACTCAACTTGAAACAAGGTGAAAACTCAAGGGAGATGTCAGAATCCTGGTGGTAACTCAATGAAATTGATACAATGCTTATTGGTTCACACCTTAGAGCAATCCTTACAAGGTGATAACTTGCTAATACTGAGGAGATTATCTGTTCCTCAAAACAGATGAATTTCATAGAAGAAATGAAAAAGGCTCTCACAAGAGAGCTAGAAGAAAGATTAGAAAAGGAGAGGAAGGCTTGGCAAGAGAGTCTGGACAAATTGTCCCACTCACTTAAAGACAGAATGGATAAAGAACACAAATCCTTGAAAAATAGGATTAGTGAACTGGAAACAGAAAATGGCTCTCTAAAAAACAAAATTGGTGAAATGGAAAAACATTCCACATAACAAAACAACACAATTGGACAATTAGAAAAAAGATATTAAAAAAGTGAATGGAGAAAATACTTCATTGAAAATCAGAATCGAGCAAATGGAACTGCATGACTCGAGGAGATAAGAAGAATCAGTCAAGCAAAACCAAAAAAAAATCAAACAGTGGAGAAAAATGTGAAATACCTTCTTGAAAAACAACAGACCTGGAAGAAAATAGGTCTAGAAGAGACAATCTGAGAATCATTGGACTCCCAGAAAAATATGATGAAAAAAGAGCCTGGACATTATTTTCCAGGAAATTATCAAAGAAAACTGCCCAGAAGTCATAGAAACAGAGGGTAAAATAGACATTGAAAGGACTCATCGAAAGGGATCCTAAAATCAAAACACCAAGAAATATAGTGGCCAAATGCCAGAACCCTCAAACAAAGGAAAAGATACTCCAAGCAGCTAGAAAAACCCAATTCGAATACAAAGGAGCCACAATAAGGATCACCGAGTATCTAGCAGCATCCACATTAAAAGATCAAATGCCCTGCAATATGATATTCCAAAAGGCTAAGGAACTCGGTATGCAACCAAAATTAACTTACCCAGCCAGCATGAGCATCTTTTTCCAGGGAAGAAGATGGTCATTCAACAAAATAAGTGCATTTCACCTATTTTTGAAGAAAAAAAACAAAACTTAATAAGAAGTTTGACCTACAAATATAGAACTCAAGAGAAACCTAAAAAGGTAAAAAGAAATCTTGGGAACTATATTTCTGCTGTAAAAATGCATAAATAACACATGTATACCTTGTTCTAGAAATTAGAGGAGGAAAGGTCATTGTACCAGAAAAAGAGTAAAGTGGGGGTACTACATCTCAGGAAGAGGCAAAGGAAACATTTTATATCTGAGAGAAAGAATGGAGAGGGATGAATATAGTGGGCATTTTACTGCCATCAGAATTGACTTTAAGAGAAAAAATTTTAGACATATTCAATTTATGGTGAAACTTCTCCCATCTCATTGAAAAGTGAGAAGGGAAAAGTGAAAAGGGAAGGAATAAGCTAAGCAGAAAGGAATACAGAAACTGTGAGGGAAATGAGTAAGACAGGGGGAGAAACTGCAAAGTGGGGAGGAGGGATACCAAAAAGGGAGGGGTGTGAGAACCAAGAGTTGTTCACAAGTTTAATACTGGGAAGGGAGGTAAGGGGGAAAGAAGGGAGAAAAACATAAACAAGGGTTAACAAAATGGCAAGTAATACAGAATTGGTAATTTTAACCATAAATGTGAACGGGGTAAACTCCCCCATAAAGAGGAATCAGTTAGCAGAATGGATTAAAAGCCAGAATCCTACAATATGTTGTGTACAGGAAACACACCTGAACCAGGGAGATACATGCAGAATAAAGGTAAAAGGATGGAGCAAAATCTACTATGCTTCTGGTGAAGTCAAAAAAGCAGGGGTAGTCATCCTGATCTCAGATCAAGTAAAAACAAAAAATGATCTAATTAAAAGAGATAAGGAAGAGGACTATATCTTGCTAAAGGGTAGCATAGATAATGAAGCAATATCAATATTAAACATATATGCACCAAGTGGTGTAGCATCTAAATTCTTAAAAGGGAAATTAAGAGAGTTGCAAGAAGAAATAGACAGCAAAACTATAATAGAGGGAGATCTCAACCTTGCACTTTCAGAATAAAATAAATCAAACCACAAAATAATTAAGAAAGAAGTCAGACGCTAATACAATACTAGAAAATTTAGATATAATAGATCTCTGGAGAAAACAAAATGGAGACAGAAAGGAGTACACTTTCTTTTCAGCAGTTCATGGAACCTATACAAAAATTGACCATATATTAGGGCATAAAAACCTCAATCCCCAATGCAGTAAGGCAGAAATAGTAAATGCATACTTTTCAGACCATGATGCAATAAAAATTACACTCAACAAAAAGCCAGGGGAAAGTAGACCAAAAAAATAAGTGGAAACTAAATAATCTCATACTAAAAAATGATTGGGTGAAACAGCAAATCATAGACATAATTAATAACTTCACCCAAGATAACGACAATAATGAGACATCATACCAAAATGTGTGGGATGCAGCCAAAGGGGTAATAAGGGGAAATTTCATATCTCTAGAGGCCTAATTGAATAAAATAGAGAAAGAGAAGTTCATCAAATTGGGCTTGCAATTAAAAATGCTAGAAAAGGAACAAATTAAAAACCCCCAGTCAAACACTAAACTTGAAATTCTAAAAACAAAAGGAGAGATCAATAAAATTGAAAGTAAAAAAACTATCGAATTAATTAATAAAACTAAGAGCTGGTTCTATGAAAAAACCAGCAAAATAGACAAACCTTTAGTAAATCTGATTAAAAAAAGAAAAGAGGAAAATCAAAGTGTTAGTCTTAAAAATGAAAAGGGATTACTCGCCACTAAAGACGAGGAAATTAGAGCAATAATTAGGAATTACTTTGCACTACTTCCCAACTTTATGGCAATAAATTCGACAACTTAAATTAAATGGAAGAATACCTTCAAAAATATAGCTTGCCCAGATTAACAGAGGAAGAAGAAATACCTAAACAGTCCCATTTTAGAAAAAGAAATAGAACAAGCTATTAACCAACTTCCTAAGAAAAAATCCCCAGGATCAGATGCATTTACATATGAATTCTACCAAACATTTAAAGAACAATTAACTCCAATGCTATATAAACTATTTGAAAAAATAGGGATTGAAGGAGTCCTACCAAACTCCTTTTACGACACAGACATCGTACTGATACCTAAACCAGGTAGGCTGAAAACAGAAAAAGAAAATTATAGACCAATCTCCCTAATGAATATAGATGCTAAAATGTTAAATAAAATATTAGCAAAAAGATTACAGAAAATCATCCCCAGAATAATACACTATGACCAAGTAGGATTTATACCAGGAATGCAGGGCTGGTTCAGTATTAGGAAAACTATTAGCATAATTGACTATATCAATAACCAAACTAACAAAAAACATATGATCATCTCACTTGATACAGAAAAAGCATTTGATTAAATCCAACATTCATTCCTAATAAAAACACTTGAGAGTAAAGGAATAAATGGACTTTTTCTTAAAGTAGTCAGGAGCATATATTTAAAACCATCAGTAAGCATCATATGCAATGGGAGAAAAACTGGAACCTTTCCCAGTAAGATCTGGAGTGAAGCAAGGTTGCCCACTATCACCATTATTATTCAATATTGTATTAGAAACACTAGCCTCGGCAATAAAAGTTGAGAAAGAGATTAAAGGAATCAGAATAGGCAATGAGGAAACCAAACTATCATTCTTTGCAGATGGTATGATGGTATACTTAGATAACTCCAGAGATTCTACTAAAAAGCTTTTAGAAATAATTCATAACTTCAGCAAAGTAGCTGGTTACAAAATAAATCCCCATATATACTCAGTATTTTTATAAATCACCAAGAAAATCCAACAGCAAGAGATAAAAAGAGAAATTCCATTCAAAATAACTGTCAACAGTATAAAATATTTGGGAATCTATCTACCAAAGGAAAGTCAGGAATTATATGAGCAAAATTGCAAAAAGCTTTCCTAAAAATAAAGTCAGACTTAAATAATTGGCAAAATATTAAGTGCTTTTGGATACGCAGAGTGAATATAATAAAGATGATAATACTCCCTAAACTAATCTATTTATTTAGTGCTATACCAATCAGACTTCCAAGAAAATATTTTAATGATCTAGAAAAAATAACGACAAATTTTATATGGAAGAACAAAATGTGAAGAATCTCAAGGGAATCATGGGAAAAAAATCAAATAAAGGTGGCCTAGCTGTACCTGATCTAAAACTATATTATAAAGCAGCAGTCACCAAAACTATTTGGTATTGGCTAAGAAATAGACTAGTTGATCAGTTGAACAGATTAGGTTCACAAGACAGAATAGTCAACTATAGCAATTTGAGAAACCCAAAGATCCTAATTTTTGAGATAAAAATTCATTATTGGACAAAAAGTGCTGGGATAACTGGAAATAAGTATGGCAGAAATTAGGCATGGTCCCATACTTAAAACCGTAAACCAAGATAAGATCAAAATGTGTCCATGATTTAGACATAAAGAACAAAATCATAAATAAATTGGAGGAATATAGGATAGTTTATCTCTCAGACTTGTGGAGGAGGAAGAAATTTGTGACCAAAAACGAACTAGAGACCATTATTGATCACAAAATAAAAATTTTGATTACATCAAATTAAAAAGCTTCTGTACAAACAAAAGTAATGCAAACAAGATTAGAAGGGAAGCATCAAACTGGGAAAACATCTTCACAGTTAAAGGTTCTGATAAAGGCCTCATTTCCAAAATATATAGAGAACTGACTGTAATTTATAAGAAACCAAACCATTCTCCAATTGACAAATAGTCAAAGGATATGAACAGACAATTTTCAGACGATGAAATTGAAACTATTACCACTCATATGAAAGTGTTCCAAATCATTATTAATCAGAGAAATGCAAATTAAAACAACTCTGAGATACCACTACACACCTGTCAGATTGGCTAAGATGACAGGAAAAAATAATGATGATTGTTGGAGGGGATGTAGGAAAACTGGGACACTAATACATTGTTGGTGGAGTTGTGAATGAATCCAACCATTCTGGAGAGCAATCTGGAATTATGCCCAAAAAGTTTCCAAACTTTGCATACCCTTTGACCCAGAGTGCTACTACTGGGCTTATACCCCAAGGAGATACTAAAGAAGGGATAGGGACCTGTATGTGCCAAAATGTTTGTGGCAGCCCTGTTTGTAGTGGCTAAAAACTGGAAAATGAATGGATGCCCATCAGTTGGAGAATGGTTAGGTAAATTGTGGTATATGAATGTTATGGAATATTATTGTTCTGTAAGAAATGACCAGCAGGATGAATACAGTGAGGCTTGGAGAGACTTACATGAACTGATGCTAAGTGAAATGAGCAGAACCAAAAGATCATTATATACATCAATAATGATACTGTATGAAGATGTATTCTGATGGAAGTGGATTTCTTCCACAAAAAAGACCTAATTGTGTTTCAGTTGATCAGTGATGGACAGAAACAGCTATTCCCAAAGAAAAAAAACACTGGGAAATGAATGTAAACTGTTTACCTTTTTGTTTTTCTTCCCAGGTAATTTTGACCTTCTGAATCCGATTCTCCCTGTGCAACAAGAAAACTGTTTGGTTCTGCACACATATATTGTATCTAGAATATACTATGACATATTCAACATATATAGGATTGCTTGCCATCTAGGGGAGAGGGAGGAGAGTGGGAGGGAAAAATCGGAACAGAAGTGAGTGCAAGGGATAATGTTGTGAAAAATTACCCTGGCATGGGTTATGTCAATAAAAAGTTATTATAATAATAAAAAATACAAAAAAAATTGATATTGCTTCATTTTCTATAGTACCCTTTAACAAGATATACTTTCCTTTCTTATCTTTTTTAATGAGTTCAATGTTTGCTTTTGCTTCATCTGAAATAAGGATGGCTACCACTGCCTTTTTTGACTTCACCTGAAGCATAATAGATTCTGCGCCAGCATTTTACCTTTACTGTCTATGTATCTCCCTGCTTTAAATGTGTTTCATGCAAATCACATATTGTAGGATTCTGGTTTTTAATCCAGTCTGCTATCCACCTCTGCTTTATGGGAGAGTTCACTCCATTCACATTTATGGTTGAAACTACTAATTCTGTATTTCCTGCCATCTTATTATCCCAGATTATAGTTTCCTCTTACCTTAGTATTAAACTTATGCACACCACTTGCCTCAAGCAGCTCTCCCTTTTTAGAATCCCTCCCCCATTTTTATGTATGTATCTCCCTGCTTTAAATGTGTTTCCTGTAAACAACATATTGTAGGGTTGTGACTTTTGTTCCAGTCTGCTTTATGGGAGACTTCATCCCATTCACATTTATGGCTAAAATTACTAATTCTGTATTTTCTGCCATCCTATTATCACCAGATTATGCTTTTCATTTTCCTGCCCCCATTACCTCCTTCCCTAGTATTAAACTTATGGGTCCCACTTGTGTCATACAGCTCTCCCTCTTTAGGATGCCTCCCTCTCACTTGGAATCCCTTCTCCTTTTTTGTACTCTTTCCTTATTACTCTTTTTCCTTTTCCCTTTTCCTCCCCCACATTTTTTATGAGATGAGAGAAGATTATCTGTAAACCAAATATGTTAATTACTTACTCTTTGAGCCAACTCTGATTAGAATAAGATTCACACAATGTTCCTCCCCCTCTCTATGTTCCCTGAGATAAGATAGGTTTACTTTGCCTCATCGTGGGATGTAGTTCCCTCTTTTTATCTCCCCTTTTCCCTTTTTCTTACATTATCCCCCTTCCATTTCTACTTCCCTTTTTATGTTATATCAGTAAAATGAAATTATACATGTGGTTTTTATGTATATCCACAACAGAAGTACAATTCTCAAGAGTTCCTTTTACCTTTTTCTACTTCTCTTGAGTCCTATGGTTGGAGATCAAATTTTTTGTTTAGTTCTGTTTTTTTTTTTTTCCTTAGAAACAAATGGAATGCCTCTGTTTCATTAAATGTCCATCTTCTTCCAAAAAAATGCTCAACTTAGCTGGGTAGTTTATTCTTGGCTGCATTCCAAGTTGTTTTGTCTTTTGGAATATCAGATTCCAGGCCCTTCAATCTTTTAAAATTGAGGCAGACAGATTTTGAGTGACCCTTATTGTTGCAACTCGGTATTTGAATTGTTTTTTCCTGGCTGCTGGTAATATTTTTTCTTTAGTGTGAAAATTCTGAAATTTGGCTACAATATTCCTTGGAGTTTTTATTTTAGGTCCTTTTTCAGAAGGTGTTTGATGAATTCTTTCAATGTTTATTTTACCTTCCGGTTCTATTACTTCTGGGCAGTTCTCTTTGATGATTTCCCGTAAAATAATATCTAGGCTCTTTTTTTTCATCATAATTTTCAGGTAGTCCAATAATCCTCAGGTTATCCCTCCTAGATCTATGTCCAGGTCAGTTATTTTTCCAAGTAAATAGTTGACATTTTCCCCAATCTTTCATGTTTTTGGTTTTGTTTGACTGATTCTTGATGTCTCAATGAATCAGTCATTTCTATTTGTTCAGTTCTGATTTTTAGTGAGTTATTTTCTTCATTAGCTTTTTTTTTTACTTCTTTTTGTATATGTCCAATTGAGTTTTTAAATGCATTGTTTTGCTCTTTGGATTTTTTTTTCCATTTCACTATTTTTTTTAGTGAGTTATTTTCTTTTTCCAATTCACAAATTCTGTTTCCCTGCACTTCTTGGGAGTTTTTTTTTTTTTTTTTTTTTTTTTTTTTTTTTTTTTTTTTTTTTTTTTTTTTTTTTACCTTTTCCAATTCACAATCCAGGAAGTTGTTGCTCTCTTGCATAGTTTCTCTTTCCTTTTCCCATTTTTCTTCTAGTTCTCTTTTAAGATTTTTAATCATCTCTTCTAGGAGAGCCTTTTATGTTGGGAACCAACAATTGTCTGGGGACTGTCTGCTATTGGTCTATTCAGGGTTGAAAACCTGCTCTCTTTCTGTATAGAAGCTATCGATCATCCCTAGAAAACTTCTAAAATTAGCCCTTTATACAATTAACTTCTTGATTTTTGACAAATATGTATTTGCTCCAGTAGACGGGTTTCATAACCCACTGAAAGGACAGTGCCCAGTGCAAGCAACTTCACTATCTTTAGATAATTGCCAGGTGATGTGGAGAGATCCAGAAAGTGGTGAATGGAAGGGAATGCTTGGGGAGAGGGTTTGCTTGTATCTCCACAGATGGAAAAGGAATCAGATGGGTGCTAACAAAGCCATATTCACCTTGTCCATTGGAGAGAGATGGAGAAGACCCTTGAAAGGAAGGAGAAGACCCAAGAAACATTGGATAGTTCCTTCTCTGACTGTGCCCACCACTGAAAAAGCATGACAATTATGGCAATTTACTCATGGACATCAAAAATTATTAATGAGACTGACACAAGACTTCAAAACTCTCTGGAATCACTGGAATGCCTGAGACATGATAAGATTTTGTAGTACTTGAAAACCCTCAGGAATCATTGGATTTTCTAAGAGATTATATGACTGTTGCAGGAATTCAAAATCTGCAGGAATCACTGGATTCCCTGCCATGTGAAATAATGGACAATAGATTGGTTTTGGAGTATGTCTTGGCTGCTGAAGGAGGTGTATGTGTGATTGTTATTTATATACCCTCCTTCTTGGACTTCTGGAAATCTTTTACAATACCATGTTGATTCAAATTGTTTGTTATAACGCTACTTGCATGTACAATTCATATTTATTACACCACAATGAGCGTGCACTGGCTGTAGGAAGAGTCATCACTACTAGCCTGTGCTTTATTACTATGTGCTTGTATAATACCTCCCATCTGATGAATTTGTGTATGCTGTTTCAAGTAAGACCCTTCAGCCCAGAAGCCCGCTAACAATATCTGGTTTGATTCCCCATTTCCCTTTGGTGTTTTTTATCTCTTTTCCTGAGAAGTCAGGGAGGGCATGATCATCTCCTTTTTAGTGTTTTCACCTCTCTTCCTGAGAACAACTTTTCAACTCCCTTGCCATCTCTGGTCTGAGAACATCTAAAATTGCTGCTCTTTCTGCTTTTGTAGCACTTACCTCCAAGGCCCACCATTAGTGTTCTTGTCATGTTTGGGACAGAGCTTCACCCAAATGACACATGTTTCTTCTATTATCTGAGAATATTTCTTCTATTATCTTCTGTATCTGAGAATGAAAAACATGTCTCTATCCTTTTTATTGACTCTGGCACTTCAAAATTAATTTGAGGCATTATTTAAAATATGTTTGGGGGGATTGTGGGATAATTCACATTTTGGGGGCCTGGATACCATCATCTTGGCTGCACCCCATGGGAACTATTCAAACATATATCTTCAAAAATGAAAGTTATTGCATTTAATAAAGGCAGAAGAAACAGGAACAAGAATAAATTTAGGATACAATTTAGTAGAAAATAGTTGACTAACAAATAGCCTTGATTTAAATCAGTAATGAAAAGTAAATTGGGGTTCCAAAAACACTTGCAAATATGAAAGATGTAAATAACAGAGGTTATATATAATAGCATCTCTGTAAACTAATGATACTTCCTATATGAATAAAATGTGAAAAAAGAAAATCCCTCCCATATTTCAGTGCCAGGACTGCCTAGAAAGAAAACTGAAGGAACAGGTTGAATAATTAACACTGCAAAATATCTAATTCTTTTAACTAAGCTTATTTCACAGTTTTGCTTCAGTGTTCCCCAGCTGTAGGGAAGGCAATTCAAAATCCCCAAATTAATCCCAGCTGCAATGCTTGCAACACAATTAACACGTTTAAAAGTGATAAATGTATGTTAAAAAAAACAATTTGGGGTCAATTTAGGATGAGCTGTAAGAAAGTCACAGATTACTTATACCACATTTATTTCTGTTTGTCTGTTAGCTCTAAGCCTTCTACAATCAACTTGCACTTTTGGAGAAATTAACAATCATTTCATGTTTATGTATGGTTGTTATTTTTAAAATAATCAGTCTTAATGATGGACTCTATGTCATATCAGGAATAGACTAGTGAAACCATAAATAGGAGGATAGCTGACAATTAATAAAATGCTTTGACCATAAAAATATTTAAAGTTTATCTAATAAAGCATTATCTAATAAAGCAATATCTAATAAAAATGGTTGATATTCAACTGGTTTCTCTATTAGACTCATTGAATAAGATACAAGATGATTTTTATTCTAAAGCAACTCTCAGTTTGTGAAAGGAATTAAAAATTTCAAAAACTGGGGAAAATAATAATTTCCATACATCATGTGCTCCAAGAAAAAATCAACACTAGGTCTCTGCTTCTTTCACTCAAAATCCATGAGGTACTCTTTTAAAGACTCAACTACTGATCCAAGCAACAATTTTTTTTTTGTTTTTTTGCAATAGTATTTATTTATTTATTATATTTTAATAACTTTATTGCCAGAACCCATGCCAGGGTAATTTTTTTTACAACATTATCCCTTGCACTCACTTCTGTTCTGATTTTTCCCCTCCCTCCCTTCACCCCCTCCCCCAGATTGCAAGCAGTCCTATACAACTGAAAGAGGTTAGAATATGTCTTAGATACAATATATGTGTGCAGAACCGAACAGTTCTCTTGTTGCTCAAGGAGAATTGGATTCAGAAGGTATAAATATCCTGGGAGGAAAAACAAAAATACAAGCAGTTTACATTCATTTCCTAGTGTTCTTTCTTTGCGTTTAACTGCTCCTGTCCATCCTTGATCAATAGAAACTGAGTTAGATCTTCTCTTTGTTGAAGAAATCCACTTCCATCAGAATACATCCTCATACAGTATCGTTGTTGAGGTACATAATGATCTCCTGGTTCTACTCATTTCATTCAGCATCAGTTCATGTAAGTCTCACCAATCTTCTCTGTATTCATCCTGCGGTCATTTCTTAGAGAACAATAATATACCATAACATTCATATATCACAATTTACTCAACCGTTCTCCAATTGATGGGCATCCATTCATTTTCCAGCTTCTAGCCTCTACCATCAGGGCTGCCACAAACATTTTGGCACATACAGGTCCCTTTCCCTTCTTTAGTATCTCTTTGGGGTAGATCCAGTAGAAATACTGCTGGATCAAAGGGTATGCACAATTTGATAACTTTTTGAGCATAGTTCTAAATTGCTCTCCAGAATGGCTGGATGTGTTCACAATTCCACCAACAATATATCAGTGTACCTGTTTTCCCACATCCTCTCCAACATTCTGCATTATCTTTCCCTGTCATTCTAACCAATCAGACAGGTGTGTAGTGGTATCTCAGAGCTGTCTTAATTTGCATTTCTCTGATTAATAATGATTTGGAGCATATTTTCATATGGCTAGAAATAGTTTTACTTTCTTCATCTGAGATTGTCTGTTCATATCCTTTGATCATTTATCAATTGGAGAATGGCTTGATTTCTTATAAATTAGAGTCAATTCTCTATATATTTTGGAAATGAGTCCTTTATCAGAACCTTTGACTGTAAAGATGTTTTCCCAGTTTATTGTTTTCCCTTCTTGCCTGCATTAGTTTTGCTTGTACAAAAACTTTTCAATTTGATATAATCAAACTTTTCTATTTTGTAGTCAATAGTGATCTCTACTTCTTTGGTCATAAATTCCTTCCTCTTCCACAGGTCTGAGAGGTAAAGTATCCTATGTTCTTCCAATTTATTTATAATCTCATTCTTTATGCCTAGATCATGAACCCATTTTGACCTTATCTTCATGTATGGTGTTAAGTGTGGGTCAATGTCTAGTTTCTGCCATACTAATTTCCAATTTTCCAAGCAATTTTTGTCAAATAATGCATTCTTATCCCCAAAACTGGGGTCTTTGGGTTTGTCAAACACTAGATAATTAAAATTATTGGTTGTTTTGTCCTTTGAACCTAACGTATTCCATTGATCAACTAGTCTATTTCTTAGCCAATACCAGATGGTTTTAGTAACTGCTGCCAAGCAACAGTTTTTATGTCCCACCTCTTAAGGTATATCCACCATATATATCTATATCCACAAATATAGATATAAACATTTTCTCTCCCCATCCTTGGGGATATATATGGTCTCAGAATCACACAGGGCCTTATATTATTGGTATTGAAAGAGTTCATGTCATTAATATGTCAGATGAAAAAAAAAAAAAACTTGATAACTTTCTTTCATTTCATCTTTCTTGGTATTTCACATTTATCTCACAATGATAAATTTTGTCTAAGTTCATATTCCTCAATGAAATCTCAAGGTCTTCATCATAATTTTTCTTCTCAAATATTTAAATTAGGTTATTCCTTTTTATTAGTATTGTTTTTAAGTTTTCACTTACTATTTCATTTTTTTGTCTATTATTTTGTTGAAAACTATTTTACCATTTGTTTTCAAATCTGAGTTCCAGATTCTCTACTTTTCTCCTTCCTTAACAATACTGAGAATGCAAACAATTTTGATATATATATATATATATATATATATATATATATATATATGTAGTTAAGCAAAACTTTTCCATAATACTAATGTTTTGAAAGAAACCATAAATCAAAAAGAAAAATTAAAAACCTCAGAAAAAGAAAATTTTTAAAAGTGCTTCAATCTGTATTCAGACACAATCAGTCTTTCTTTGGATATCAAAAGCATTTTTCATCATAAGCCATTTAGAGTTATCTTGGATATATATATTTTTTACAATATTGTCACTTTCACATTGCATCAGCTCATGGAAGTCTATTCAGTTTTTTTTGAGAGTTTCTGCTCATCATTTTTATACACAGTAGTTTTCCATCATAATTATATAATTTTGTCCAGCCATTTCACAATTGATGGGCATTTTTTCATCTAGAATGCTTGGAAAATCTTTTCTTTCATTGAGTACCATTTTCTCCTTGAAATATTATATTTAATTGCTGATAAGTTACTCTTAATTTTAATGTGATATATTTAGCCCTCTAAGCCTTTAATTTAGAAACTGATAAAACTTATTTTTTAACTGACTGTGGCTCCAATGTACTTTAATTGTTTCTTTCTGACCACTTGCAGTATTTCCTTATTCTCGTTATAATATTCCTGGGAGTTTTCATTTTGGGATTTTTATTTCCAAGTAATAATTAGCAGATTGTTCCCATTTCTACTTTTATCCATAGATAAATATCAGAACAGGTTTCCTTGACAATTTCTTGAAACATGATATCTCAGCTCTTTTTTTTTTTCCTTTTGATCAGGTGGACCAATAATTTTAAAATTATATCTTCTGGATATTTTTTCCAGATTAGTTGTTTTTCTGATCAGATATTTCACACATTACCTTCTATTTTTCTCATTTTTTAAAATTTCGTTTGACTGTATCTTAGTCTCAAAGCCATTAGCTTTCATTTATTTAATTCTAATTTTAAAGGAACTATTGTCTTTAGAGAGCTTTTGCAGCTCCTTTTCCATATGTCCAATTCTATTTTTAAAAGAGTTGTTTTCTTCAGGGATTTTGTTTTAATGTAGTCAATTCTAATTTCTAAAGATTTTATTTCCTGAGTGAATTTTTGTGCCTTTCTGTCCATTTAACCAGTTTTAAGGCATCCTTCCCCTCATTGACTCTGCCTCATCTAATTTTTTAAATGTTATTCCCTTTTCAGAATTTCTAATTTTTCTTTTATTTCACCTTAGCCAATATTCTGGGCATTAAGTCCTAACAAAAATTGCTATATTTTTATAATTATTAGTGACTTGGAGCACTTTAATCTATCTATAGCAATGATTTGTTCCTCTGAAAATTATATGCTCATAATTTAACTGTTAACCAATTTGGGATTGCCCATTTTTAAAAATAAATTTTCCTGTTTTCTATATATTTTATAAATAAGACTGATTACAGAAAAAAAAATGTTATAAATTTTTCTCCATTTTTTTCCTTCTAGTTTGGCTGTGTTTATTTTATTGCTATGAAAACTATTAAAAATTAATGTCATCAAAGTTATCCATTTTCCCTTGTATGATCTTCTCTGTTACTTATTTGATAATTTTCCCCAAAGATTAAAAAGGTATTTTTTTCAGTTTGCCCCTAATTTCTTTAAGATATCACAGTTTATTAGGTTCTGATAAAGGCCTCATTTCGAAAATATATAGAGAATTGGCTCTAGTTTATAAGAAATCAAGCCATTCTCCAATTGATAAATAGTCAAAAGACATGAACAAACAATTTTCAGATGAAGATATTTCCACTCATATGAAAGAGTGTCCCTATTCACTTAGAATCAGAGAAATGTAAATTAAGACAACTCTGAGATACCACTACACACCTGTTAGAATGGCTAAGATGACAGGAAAAGATAATGATGACTGTTGGAGGGGATGCAGAAAAACTGGGACACTGATACATTGTTGGTGGAATTGGGAACAAATCCAACCATTCTGGAGAGAAATCTGGAATTATGCCCAAAATGTTATCAATCTGTGCATACCCTTTAATATATTGGGCTTATATCCCAAAGAGAAGCAAAGGAAGGAAAAAGGACCTATATGTGCCAAAATGTTTGTGGCAGCCCTTTTTGTAGTGGCTACAAATGGATGGCCATCCATTAGAGAATGGTTGGGTAAATAGTAGTATATGAATGTTATGGAATATTACTGTTCTGTAAGAAATGACCAGCAGCAGGGGGTCAGAGCCCAGATGGCAGAGAAGGCACACACAATTTTCTAAGCACCTCTTCTACCCTCACGACCAACATTAAATTCAGCCTCAAAATAGCACTCAAGTGGTAAAACCCATGAAAACTAGAAGTACAACAACTCACCAGCCAAAGAAAATCTGGAATTTCATCAGAAACAGTTTGTCCTGAGTGGCTGGGGAGAAGATCAGCACAAGCAGGGAGAGAACTAGAGGCTAACATAGTGTGCCGAACAGGGGGAAAGTGTATACACACCCAAAACCGGAAGTGACAGTACAGATCACAGCAAAATCTTGCAGCCCCAACTTAAAATACAGGGCTTTTCCTTTGGACAGTTGCAAACCTGCACAGCAGGAGGGCACAGCCCAGGGCAGCCTCTAATCTGCACAGTGTGGGGCTCAGCCTGGGGTTGCAATGTGATTTGCTTCGGGGCAGAGACACTTCCAGTCCGAGCCATGCTATTTGCTGGTCAGCTGCGAATACCCAAAGCCCCACAGGGGACTTTGGCCTCAAGTAGTGACATTTTCACTACTTAGTCTCTAGCCTTAGGGCAGTCGCTAAACCACACAACTGGGTTCTCCACTGGACACTTCCGAAGCTTGGCCGTGCTGAATCACTTCCGGTTGGGGGAGAGGGACCTTTTACCAAGAACACTCCCATACCTAGCAGCCTTAAGCCTGTTTACATCTTTCCCTGCTTTGCAGAGGAAGTTGGTAACCCCTTTGCACTGAAGGCAGACCCAAAAGCCTTTTCAAACTGAGTAAAAAATAAAAAGGATAATCAATAGCTTCTATAGAGAAAAAGAGCAGGCATGCAACCCTGAGGAGACTAATAGCAAGCAGTCGAGACAATACCTCAAAGGGGAATGTTACCGGCCCCCCTTTACATAATGCCATCCTAGAAGACAATAAAACATCTCAAAAGAGAGTTACAAGAAAAATGGGGAAAGGAAAGAGAAGCTTTGCAAGAGAGCAACAACTTCATGAAATATGAATTGGAAAAAGTAAAAAATTCTGAGGAACTGCAAAGAAACAGAATTTGTGCATTGGAAAAAGTAAAAAAAAATCTCAGGAAAGTAGGACTTGTGAACTGGAAGAGACAAAGAATTTGCAAGAAAGTAAGAACTATGAATTGACAAAAGAAAATAATTCACTAAAAAAAAACAGTGAAATGAAAAAAAAAAAAAAAAAATTCCGCAGAGCAAAACAACTCATTTAAAAACCCAATTGGACATATACAAAAAGAAGTAAAAAAAAAAAAAAAAAAAGCTAATGAAGAAAATAATTTATTAAAAATCAGAACTGAACAAATAGAAACTAATGATTAATTGAGACAGCAAGAATCTGCAAAGCAAACCCAAAAAAAGTGATAAATTGGAAAAAAAAAAAACTTGAAATATCTACTTGGAAAAATGACAGACCTGGAAAATAGATCTAGGAGAGATAATCTGAGGACTATTGGACTTTTTGAAAATTATGATAAAAAATGACTCTAGATCCTATTCTACAGAAAATCATCAAAGAGAACTGTCCAGAGGTAATAGAACCAGAAGGTAAAATAGGCAACGAAAGAATTCATTGCACACCTTCTGAAAAAGATCCTAAAATAAAAACTCCAAGGAATATTGTGGCCAAATTTCAGAACTATAAGATTAAGGAAAATATATTACAAGCAGCCAGAAAAAAATAAAAACCAATTCAAATACTGAGGTGCCACAATAAGGATCACCCATGATCTGGCTGCATCCACAATAAAGTATAGAAGAGCCTAGAATCTGATATTCTGAAAGGCAAAAGAACTTGGAATGCAGCCAAGAATACGCTACCCAGCTAAGCTGAGCATTTTCTTCCAGGGAAGAATATGGACATTTAATGAAACAAATGAATTCCATTTGTTTCTAAGGAAAAAAAACAAAATTAAACAAAAAAAAAAATTTATCTCCAACCACAGGACTCAAGAGAAGCAGAAAAGGTAAAAGGAACTCTTGAGAATTGTATTTTGGATATACAAAAAGATTAGATATATATTATGATTTTACTGATATAAAAAGGGGAGGTAGAAATGGAAAAGGGATAATGTCAAAAAAGGGGGAAGTGGAATAAAAAAGAGGGAAACTGCATCCCACGAAGAGGCAAAGGAAACTTATAATATCTGAGGGAATTTGAGAGAGGGAGGAACATTGTGTGAATATTACTGTCATAGGAGCTGGCTCAAAGAGAAAATGATTGACACACTTGTTTTACAGAAAATCTTCTCTCACCTCATTAAAAAGAGGGAGAATAAAAGGGAAAAGGAAAAAAAGTAATAAGGGAAGGGCACAAGAAAGGGGAAGATATTCAAAGAGGGTAGGGAGGGATCCTAAAGAGAGTGAGCGACGTGATACAAGTGGGGCACATAAGATTAAAACTGGGAAATAGGGCTGGGGGGCAAATAAAAGAAAAACATGAACTGGGGATATCAAGATGGCAGGAAATACAGAATTAGTCATTTTAACAATAAATGTGAATGGGATGAACTCTCCCATAAAGTGGAAGCAGATAGCAGAATAGATCAAAAGTCAGAACCCTACAATATGTTGTTTACAGGAAACACCTTTAAAGTAGGGAGATACATACAGAGTAAAAGTAAAAGGCTGGAGGAGAATTTATTATGCTTCAGGTGAAGTCAAAAAAGCAGGGGTAGCCATCCTGATCTCAGATCAAGCAAAAGCAAAAATTCATCTATTCAAAAGAGATAAGGAAGGAAACTGTATCTTGCTAAAGGGTAGCATAAACAACGAAGAAATATCAATACTAAACATACATGAAAAAAATTGGTATAGCAACTTGTGAAGGTTTTCTGGAGGCAGCCTTAATTTCAGTTAAAATAAATAATTACTCCAAAATCGCAGCCAGCTGGTAAAAATGCAAAAGTTTATTTCTCCTTCCAAAATAGCCCAGTTAGTTGAGACCTAACTCTCTGCTTGAGCTCTTGCAGCTTTGTCCTTGGGTTCTGCCTCTGCTTTCTTCAGCCTCCAGCCAGCACCAAGGTAGAAGATACAATGAATCCCTCTTGCCTCGAAGATAGGGCTTTCTTCCAGAGTCTCCTCTGGCCTTGAGAAATTCTTGCTTATATGCTGTGCACTGAGTACACACTCATCATTATATCACTGGGAAACCATTATTTGTTGTAGGATTAAATCATTGCTAAACTAGATTTAGCCATTGTTTCTATCAATTCCACTTAGTACCTTGTTTCTAGTTCTGGCCCAAAATATCTCTTTCTAAGATCAAATCAACTCTAATGGCTTAACAATTTGTAAAGATGCCAACAGCATCTAACTTCCTAAAGGAGAAGTTAAGAGAGTTGCAAGAAGAAATAGACAAAAAAACTGTAATAATGGGAGACCTCAACCTTGAATTCTCAGAATTAGATAAATCAAACCACAAAACAAATAAGAAATAAATCAAAGAAGTAAACATACTATTAGAAAAATTAGGCGTGATAGATCTTTGGAGAAAACTGAATGGAGACAGAAAGGAATATATTTTCTCCTCAGCAGTTCATGGAACTTATCCAAAAATTAACTATATATTAGGACATAAAGACCTCAAAATTAAATGCAGGAAGGCAGAAATAGTAAATTCTTTCTTTTCAGATAATGATGCAATAAAAACTACATTCAACAAAAAGTTAGGGGTAAATAGACCAAAAAGTAATTTGAAAATAAATAATTTAATATTAAAAATTATTGGTTGGAACAGCAAATTATAGACACAGGTAATAATTTCAGTCAAGATAATGACAACAATTAAACATCATACCAAAATTTGTGGGTTGCAGCCAAAGCGGTAATAGGGGAAAATTTATTTCCTTAGAGACTGACTTGAATAAAATAAAGAAAGAGAAGATCAGTGAATTGGACTTGCAACTAAAGGAGCTAGAAAAAGACCAAATTAAAAACCCCCAATCAAATACTAAATTTGAAATTCTAAAATTAAAAGGAGAAATTAATAATATTGAAAGTAAAAAAAAAAAGGAACAACAACTATTGAATAAATAAAACCAAGGGTTGGTTCTAAGAAGAAACCAATAAAATAGATAAGCTTTTGGTAGATCTCATTAGAAAAAGGAGGGAGGAAAATCAAATTAGTAATCTTAAAAATGAAAAGGTAGAATTTTCCACCAATGAAGAGAAATTAGAGAGATAATGAGTTACTTTGCCCAAATTTATGCCAATAAATTTGATAACCTAAGTAAAATGGATGACTACCTCTAAAAATATAGGCTTCCCAGATTAACAGAAGAGTAAGTAAATAGCTTGAATAGTTTCATTTCAGAAAAAGAAATAGAACAAGCTAATAATCAAATCCCTAAGAAAAAATCCCCAGGATCAGATGGATTCACATGTGAATTCTAAAAAACATTTAAAGAACAATCGGCCCCAATGCTATATAAATTATTTGATAAAATAAGGAATGAAGGAGTCCTACCAAATCCCTTTTGTAACACAGACATGGTACTGATACCTAAACCAGGTAGGTTGAAAACAGAGAGAGAAAATTATAGACCAATCTCCCTAATGAATATTAATGTTAAAATCTTAAATAAGATATTATAAAAAGACTACAGAAAATCATCGCCAGGATAATACGCTATGATCAAGTAGAATTTATACCAGGAATGCAGTACTGGTTCAATATTAGGAAAACTATCAGTATAATTGGCCGTTTTAATAACCAAATTAACAAAAATCATATGATCATCTCAATAGATGCAGAAAAAGCATTTGATAAAATCCAACATCCATTCCTATTAAAAACACTTAAGAGTGTAAGAATAAGTGGATTGTTCCTTAAAATAATCAGTAGCATCTATTTTAAACTATCAAGGAAGCATCATTTTAATGAGGACAAACCGCAACCATTACCAATAAGATCAGGAGTGAAACAAGGTTGCCCACTATCACCATTATTCTTCAATAATGTTTTAGAAGCACTAGCCTTGGCAATAAGACTGGAGAAAGAGATGAAAGGAATTAGAGTAGGCAATGAGGAAACCAACATATCACTCTTTGCAGATGATATGACGGTATAACTAGAGAACCCCAGCGATTGTATTAAAAAGCTATTAAAATATTTCATAACTTTAGCAAAGTTGCAGGATACAAAAAAAAATCCCTATATATCCTCAGCATTTTTATACATCACCAACAAAATCCAACAGCAAGAAATACAAAAAGAAATTCCATTCAAAATAACTTTTGATAGCATAAAATATTTGGGAATCTATCTACCAAAGGAAAGTCAGGAATTATATGAGAAAAATTACAAAAAACTTTCCACACAAATAAAGTCAGACTTAAATAATTGGAAAAAATATTAAGTGCTCTTGGATAGGCCAAACGAATATAATAAAGATGACAATACTCCCTAAACAAATCTATTTATTTAGTGGTATACCAATCAGACTTCCAAGAAAATATTTTAATGATCTATAAAAAATAAAAACAAAATTAATATGGAAGAATAAAATGTCGAGAATCTCAAGGAAATTAATAAAAAAAATCAAATGAAGGTGCCCTAGCTGTACCTGATCTAAAACTACAATAGTAAAGCAGCAGTTACCAAAACCATTTGGTGTTGGCTAAGAAATAGATTTGTTGATCAATGGAATAGTTTAGGTTCACAAGACAGAATAGTCAACTATAGCAATCCAGTGTTTGACAAACCCAAAGATCCTAACTTTTGGGATAAGAATTCATTATCTGACAAAAACTGCTGGGATATCTGGAAATTAGTATGACAAAATTTAGGCATGGACCCACACTTAACACCATATACCAAGATAAGATCAAAATGGGTCCATGATTTAGGCATAAAGAACAAGATTATAAATAAATTAGAGGAAAAAAGGAAAGTTTATCTCTCAGACTTGTGGAGGACAAAGTAATCTGTGGCCAAAGATGAACTAGAAACCATTACTGATCACAAAATAGAAAATTTTGATTATATCAAATTAAAAAGCCTTTGCACAAACAAAACTAATGCAAACATGATTAGAAAGGAAACAACAAACTGGGAAAACATCTTCAGAGTTAAAGGTTCTGATAAAGGCCTCATTTCCAAAATATATAGGGAATTTACTCTAATTTATAAGAAATCAAGCTATTCTCCAATTGATAAATGGTCAAAGAATATGAACAGACAATTTTCAGATGAACAAATTGAAACTATTTCTAGCCATATGAAAAGATGTTCCATGTCATTATTAATCAGAGAAATGCAAATTAAGACAACTCTGAGATACCACTACACACCTGTCAGATTGGCTAAGATGATAGGAAAAAAATAATGATGAATGTTGGAGGGGATGTGGGAAAACTGCGACACTGATGCATTGTTGGTGGAGTTGTGAATGAATCCAACCATTCTGGAGAGCAATCTGGAATTATGCCCCCAAAATTATCAAACTGTGCATACCCTTTGATCCAGCAGTGCTACTACTGGGTTTATACCCCAAAGAGATACTAAAGAAGGGAAAGGGCCCCGTATGTGCCAAAATGTTTGTGGCAGCCTTGCTGGTAGTGGCTAGAAATTGGAAAATGAATGGATGCCCATCAATTGGAGAATGGTTGGGTAAATTGTGATATATTATTATTATGGAATATTATTGTTCTGTAAGAAATGCCCAGCAGGTTGAATATAGAGAAGATTGGCGTGACTTACATGAACTGATGCTAAGTGAAATGAGCAGAACCAGGAGAACATTATATACTTCAGCAATGATACTGTATGAAGATGTATTCTGATGGAAGTGGATTTCTTTGACAAAGAGATCCAACTCAGTTTCAGTTACTCAATGATGGACAGAAGCAGCCACACCCAAAAAAAGAATACTGGGAAATGAATGTAAACTGTTTGTATTTTTGTTTTTCTTCCTGGGTTATTTCTACCTTCTGAATCCAATTCTCCCTGTGCAACAAGAAAACTGTTCGGTTCTACACACATATATTATATCTAGAACAGATGTGAGTGCAAGGGATAATGTTGTAATAAATTACCCTGGCATGGGTTCTGTCAATAAAAACTTATTGTGATAAAACAAACAAACAAAAAAAAAAAAAACAACAAATGCTAGCTTTGGCAATAAGAGTTGAGAAAGAGATTAAAGCAATTACAGTAGGCAGTGAGGAAACCAAATTATCACTCATTGCTGATAATATAATGGTATATTTAGAGAACCCCAGAGATTCTACTAAAAAGTTATTAGAAATAATCCACAACTTTAGCAAAGTTGCAGGATACAAAATAAACCCACATAAATCACCAGGATTCTTATATATCACCAACAGTCAGAGTTACAAAGAGAAATTACATTTAAAGTAATTAGTGATACTATAAAATACTTAGGAATCTATCTGCCAAGGGAAAAGCAGAAACTTGATGAGCAGAATTACAAAACATTTTTTCACACAAATTAAGTCTGATCTAACCAATTGGAAAAATATTAAATGCTCTTGGACAGGGTGAGCAAATATAATAAAGATGAAAATACTAATCCATTTGTTTAGCACTATACCAATCAGACTCCCAAAATCTATTTTAATGACCTAGAAAAAATAACAACAAAATTCATATGGAAAAACAAAAGGTCAAGAATTTCTAGGGAATTAATGAAAAAAAATCAAATGAAGGTAGCCTAGCTGCACAAGATTTAAAGCATCTGTTACCAAAACCATTTGGTACTGGCTAAGAAATAGATTAGTTAATCAGTGGAATAGGTTAGGTTCAAAGGACAAAACCTTCAATAACCTTAATACTCTAGTGTTTGACAAACCCAAAGACCCCAGATTTGGGGATAAGAATTTACTGCTTTAAAATAATTGCTGGGAAAATTGGAAACTAGTATGGCAGAAACTAGGCATCGACCCACACTTAACACCATACACCAAGATAAGGTCAAAATGGGTTCATGACCTAGATATAAAGAATGAGATTATAAATAAAGTAGAGGAACACAGGATAGTTTTCCTCTCGGACCTGTGGAAGAGTCAGGAATTTATGACCAAATAAAAACTAGAGATCATTACTGATCAAAAATAGAAAATTTTGATTATATCAAATTGAAAAGTTTTTGTACAAACAAAACTAATGCAGACAAATTAGAAGGGAAGCAATAAACTGGGAAAATATTTTTGCAGTCAAAGGTTTTGATAAAGGACTCATTTCCAAAATACATAGAGAATTGACTCTAATTTATAAGAAATCATGCCATTCTCATCTCAAGATGACTAAGAACCATTACTTTGAATTCCCAATCCCTATATTTTTGCCTGCCTGAAATTTGGATTTTCTTCACAGGCTAATTGTACAATATTTCAGAGTTTGATTCTTTTTGTACAGCAAAATAATGGTTTGTTCATATATACTTATTGTGTATCTAATTTATACTTTTATATATTTAACATCTGTTGGTCTTCCTGCCATCTAGGGAAGGGGAAAAATTGGAACAAAAGGTTTAGCAATTGTCAGTGCTGTAAAATTACCCATACATATAACTTGTAAATAAAAAGCTATTAAATCAAATAAATAAATAAATTAGAGGAACACAGGATAGTTCACCTCTCATACCTGTGGAAGAGGAAGGAATTTATGACCAAAGAAGAACTAGAGATCATTACTGATCACAAAATAGAAAATTTTGATTATATCAAATTGAAAAGTTTTTGTACTTATAAAACTAATGTGGACAAGATTAGAAGGTGTGATGGCCACTTATTTTAACATCAGCCAGAGTCTGGAATTCAGGTTAGGGGGAAATCATCAATCTTTATTCTTAGCAGAGATGAAGAAAGGTTGGAGGTAGAAGGGAATCGGCAGTAGCACTGGCAGCAGCTGAGTCAAGAAACTAGCTAGACCAGAAGCCACAAGACCAGTACCTACCAGAATTGAACCCAGCCAGCAATCTCTCCCAGCCTCTCTTCCTGCCCCTGTGTTGCCACCCAACAAAATTGTCATTTCCTATACAACACATCAGGATTTTCACAGAGAGTGGTGCAGGCCATTCTTTCTCCAAGCATGTATATTAATAGAGTGTAGTCCAATTTCTATTTAGCCTTACGTGCTTGGGACCTCAGTGCATCAACTCAAGCCTCAGCCCATTACATCTCCCACTTTCTTTTGTTTTAGAACACAGGTGGTCATGCCATCCTTGACTCCTCAGGGAGGTCAGAGCCCCCAAGGGGAAGTGATCACACCCTCCCTGACTTCTCAGGAAAGAAGGTGAAAGCACCGAAAAGGAGGTGATCACGACCCCCTGACTTCTCAGGAAGGGAGGTGAAAGCACTAAAAAGGAGATGATCCCACCCTCCCTGACATCTCAGGAAGGGAGGTGAAAAGCACCAAAGGGAAGTGGGGGTTGCTAGCAGGTTTCTGAAGGGTCTTATTAAGCACAAATCCATCAGCATGGGAGGTATTACACAAGCACATAGCAATAATGCAGATGCTATTAGGAATGACCCTCCCCTCAATCAGTGCAGGATCGATGTGGTGTAACAAACCTGAATTGTACACACAAGTAGCAGAATAGCAAATAATATAAATCAACATGTTGTTGTAAAAGATAGCCAGAAGTCCTAGAAGAGGGTATGTAAACAACAGTCACACATATGCCTTCTTTAGCAGCCACGAGATAGTCCAAAACCCATCTATTGTCCATTGATTCACATGTCCAGGAATCCAATGGTCCCCCTAAGTTTTTGAAGTCCTGAAAAAGTCCTTTTATGTGTTAGGGAATCCAAAGATTCCAGCAGATTTTGAAGTCCTGTAATAGTATTATCATTTCTCAGAGAATCCAATGATTCCTGAGAGTTTTCAAGTCCTTTGTCTCAGAGAATCCAATGATTCCTGAGGGTTTTCAAGTCCTGTGTCTCAGAGAATCCAATGATTCCTGAGGGTTTTCTAGTCCTACAAAAATCTTATGTCTCAGAGATTCCAATGATTCCTTAGGGTTTTTGAAGTCCAACAATTTTCAAAGTCCATGAATCAAACGCCATAACTGCCACACTCTTTCAATGGTGAGCACAATCAGCAATCGAATCACCCAATATTTCTTGGGTCTTCTCCTTTGTTTCAAGGGTCTGCTCCGTCTCTCTGTGATGGACAAGGCGAATACAGCTTTTTGGAGCCCATCTGATTCCTTCTCCACCTGTAAAGATACAAACAAACCCTCTCCCCTAAGCAGTTAGCCTATCTGGTCCTTTTTGTTCACCACTTTCTGGGTCTCTCCACATCACTTGGTGATTATCTAAAGATTGTGGAGCTGTTCTCACTGGACACTGCCCTTCTGGTGGGTTATAAAACCTGTCTGCCGGAGCCAGTGCATCTTTGTCAAAAATCAAGAAGTTAATAGTATAAAGGGTTAGATTTAGAAGTTCTCTAAGGTTACCTGTGGCTCCCCCTTTTTTTTGTTTTTGGAGGAGAGTCTTAATATCTCTGTTTCTCCTCTCTACTATTGCCTGTCCTTGAGGATTAAAAGGTATGCCAGTGGTGTGTAAAATCTATACTGTGCACAAAAGTGTGCAAAATGTTTGGAAGTATAAGCAGGATCATTGTCTCTTTTTATTGCTTGTGGCACACCCATAATGGCAAATGCTTGTGTGAGGTATTCAGTGACTACTTGGGCTGTCTCTTTTACTGCTGGTATAGCAAACGTGTATCCCAAAAAGGTGTCTACCACAGCATGGATAAAAGACAGATGACCAAAATATTTTTAATGGGTCACATTCATTTGCCAGATTTCATTGGGTGTCAAACCACGAGGGTTCTTACCTGGAGTCAGTGTAGGAGCATGGAAAGGTAGGCAAGCCATGCAGGCTTTTACTATGCTCCTAGCTTCCTCTCTTGTTATTCCAAATTGTAAACATAAAGCTCGAGCAACCTGATAATATTTAGAATGAGATGTCTGGGCTTCTTGGAATGAAGGAGTATTGACCAACATAGTTAGAAGGCTATCTGCCTTTGAATTGCCATCAAAAATGGGACTTAAGTCCATTATAAGAGTGGACATGCAAGATATAGATCTTACCTAGATGCTTTCTCACTTGCTCTTGAAGTTTCTTAAAGAGCTGATATATATTAGAAGCTACAAATTTTATTTGGGCTGTCGCAATTCTTAATATCACACCTACTGAATAGGCCGAATCAGATATTATATTTATGTATCCTGGATAATAAGTAAGAGCTAGAATGAACGCATACAATTCATTCTGCTGAGTGGACTGAAAAGGAGTTCTGACTACTCTCTTTATAGTGAGATCACGAGAGTACACAGCACAAATATTATGTTTGGATGCATCCGTGAAGATGTTGGTCCTTTAAGAGGAACTTTAGAAACGTTTTCTTCAAGAATCCATTGCCAATTATGTAATAGTCTGGTTATCTTTAGTGGAGACCCATGTGTAAAATTTGGAGCCATGGCTAATAAAATTTGCCACTCTGGGATGGTCTCACAGCACACATTAATTTGTGTATTGGTATAAAAGGTATATATTTTGTCAGGTCTTGTCCCAGATAATTGTACTGCTCGCTTAATGACTTTTAATAAAATTTTAGCCACAAGCACTGGGTAGGGAGTAAGGCTTTGTTCTGGTTGTGCTGGGCGGTTCACCCTCTCTATCACACTATCTCCTTGATGAAGGACTGCTGTGGATGCCTCTTGTGTGGCAAAAACTGATTTTTCCAAGGGTTTTTGAGTGACTCTTTCAACCACATTGGATAAAGCCAGTTCAACTTCTCTCAAAGCCTCTTGAGCTTCTTTGGTAAGCTGGAATGGTGAATTTAAAGCACTGTCTCCCCTTAAAATGTCATATAACGGTTGTAAGTGATAGGTAGTCAAGCCGAACACTGGTCGAATCCATTGGATGTCTCCTATCAATTTCTGAAAATCATTCAATGTGTTTAGCTTTTCTGTTCTTAAGGACACTTTTTGAATTGTAAGCACCTTAGGGTATACTTCATATCCTAAATATTGAAAAGGAGCATGTCTTTGAATTTTTTCTGCAGCTATGTACAATTTGTAATTCCTTAGTGTTTCTATGGTCTTTTGTAGATATGCTTCTAACATTTATTCCTCAAGTGCACATCCCAATATATCATCCATATAATGTAATACCATAACTTTTGGAAATGCTTTTTTTTTTTTTTTTTTTTTTTTTTTACTGGAGCAAGAGCAGCAGCAACATACATTTGACACATAGTAGGGCTGTTTTTCATTCCCTGTGGCAAAATTGTCCATTCATATCTTTTATAAGGCTCAGCTACGTTAACACTGGGCATTGAAAAGGCAAATCTTTTCATATCCTCCTTATTTAGAGGGATAGAATAGAAACAATCCTTAATATCTATGACCCAAAGAGGCCATTCTCTAGGCAATTGGTGGGAGATGGAATCCAGGCTGAAGGTTCCCATGTTTCCATCTGTTCCATTCACCTTTCTTAAATCTTTAACATCCTCCATTTTTTCCAGATTTCTTTTAACAAATCTGAATTCCAAGGACTTAGAAAGGTTTAAGTATCCTTGTCAAGCTGCTCCTGTGCTATATCTAATAAGGCCTAATTTTATCATTACCTAAGGGCCACTGTTCTATCCACACTTGTATCAGTTTTCCATTGGATAGGAACGGTGAAAAATATTGAGCCATCAACAGCAGCCCTGCTTAAAAAACCAAAATACTCATTTTAAATGCTAATTGCTGTAAATGTCTCCCCCCGATTGATGGGGATTTTTCCAACTTCAAAAGGAAAAATCCCGTTTTCTAAAGTCCATCTCATGGGCAGCACTAACTTCCTGCTATTGATCCTCCTACAAAGACATGAGGTTCTGCAATCTTTGGCCGTGCGGGTCAATTGGCACCTCTAATGACTTCGATCTGCACCTGTGCCCAATCTTCCAATGATGGCCATTTATATAGTTTGGAGCATAGGTCAGTCAGTTTTTACACTCTTCCAGTGTATTGCTGGATTTTGTGATCTGGAATCAGAATCTTGACTTCACTAGGTTGCTTATTAGGATTCTGTTGAGTAAATCTGATTACTTTATTTCTCCCGGTGATAATCACACATTGTCTCTATATTGGTATGGGATTTTCTACCCATTCCTAGTTTCCCCATCAGTGTGTGGATGGACACTGTTTTGTATGTACAAAAAGGAGGTGAAATGGTCCAAGTCTACTGTGCCTGGGGCAAGGGGTCCATAGGTTGGAAGGACAGTTTCACCTCTTCGGGGAATCTCAGTTGTCCCAACTGCATCAACTCTATTCTCCCTAACAATCCCTTTCTCCATTAGGTTGCTTCCTGGCTGATTGATTGTGTAATCCCTTTTATCATAGGCTTCCTGGCTGATTGATCATATCGGGATATTGGACTTCCTAGGCTCTCTGGGTAATTTGGGCTCCATCATGCCCCAAGTGTTTTTTGCCTGGGGCCCTGGGGCCTGTGACTCTCATCCCATTTCCCTGAACCTATCACATTCTGGGGAAAGGAAGCCTCTGTTGCATTTGGACATGGGGTATTGGGTCTTGTTCTCCCACCCTGTTTTTCTCCTCTGTCTCTAACCCAACGGGCTTTCAGATGCCCTACCTTGCCACTTAAGCATTGATGAGTCTCTCTGAGTTCCTTCCGAAGGGACCTTGTCTTCCCATGTTGGGATCTTGAGAATCTGCATCATACCTGGGTATAAAAGGCATTTTCCCACTGGGCACAGCGTCTTATGAACTCCTCTAAAGGACATCCTTGAGCAGTCCTAGTATAATTTTCTGCAAAACTCATTGATTTTTCCTTACCAAATTGCCTTGTCAAAATATTGTTGATGCATTTTTCCCCATTAGTTCTTTGATAGCAGTCTGCAAACTCCCACAAATTCAGCAAAGGGTTCATTTGGCCCTTGTGTTATTTTTGTGAAGGCCTCACCCTTTTCATCTTTATTGTTAATCGAAGCCCACTCTTTGATAGCTTTAGCAGCAATTTGCTCATATGCTGCTATGGAATAATTAATCTGTACTGTGACATCTGCATAGGGACCTACACTTGTTAGTAGCTCATAGGTGATTGCAGCATGAACTGCATTTTGACTATTTTGTTGGGCTTGTATCCTACAGAGCTCACTATATTCAGAAAACCACAAGTAATTTTGTCCAGTTTCTAGGCATACCCTTGCTATAGATTTCCAGTCATTGGGGGTCAAGATTTCAAAAGCCAAATTCTGTAATAACATCTTAACATAAGCTGATGTAGCCCCATAAAGAGTGTAAGCCTTTTTCAGGTCTTTGAGGATTTCTATGTTAAAAGGAGCGTAGCTTTGATTTTCTTGACCTGAGGAATTAAACTGTTGTATTACAGGAAAAATGTGGGGTTGGAGTTCTGCTACATCTCTCCCTTCCTCTTTGGTCTTAATTAGTCCCTGTTGCAATCTAGTCATAGGAGTAGTTGGATGCTGCAGGGCAGGTGCTGGTTCAATCACTGCTCCCCCCCCCACTACCCTTCTTCCCTCCATCCCGGAGGGTGGAGTTGATGAAGGAAAGTCAATCACCTCCTGAGGTGGAAAGTCACCACACCCTTGTTCACTTAAGTCTCCATGACTTGTGGGGATATGGTCATTGACCTCTTCATTGTCTTCCTCCTTAATATCAAGCTTCCCCATGTAGCTACTTCTAGCAGTTTTGTTCTTTCTTCTAGGGACAGAATTTCTTAGTGCTAACTGTATTATATTGTATAAATAGAATGCCTTGATGGAAATTGAATGAGGACTTCATTGTAATATGCAGAAACTGTTGTCCAACCAAACACCAGTTACCTTGAGAGATTTGCTCTTCCTCTATGAACCAAGGGGAGGTGCAGTTTAATGTACCTAGAAGTCTATCTGTCTGTTCCCAAGTTATAAGTAGCCCTTATCCTTCCATAAGCTTAAGCATGCTTTCTATAGCGCCACTCCTGAGTGTGGTTGAAGGGGTTGGGGGGGGGATGGGGAATCTTCAGCTAGCATTTTTCCCATTTCAGCCAAAAAAAGATTACTTGTTTATTTTTTAAGAAAATAAGTTCCCTGTTTGTCTGTTGTCTAATAGTTGTTTAACAACACTCACCCAAGTTCCTGGTTACCCGAGACTTCTTCAGTGAAGGTAGGGTCCTTGGTTCCCATGCTTGGGCACCAAATGTGATGACAGTGTATTTTAAAATCAGCAGGAGTCAGGAATTCAGGTTAGGGGAAAATCGTCAATCTTTATTCTTAGCAGAGATGAAGAAAGGTCGGAGGTAGAAGGGAACCGGCAATAGCAATGTCCGCAGCTGAGTCAAGAAGCTACCTAGACCAGAAGTCACGAGACTAGTAGCTACCAGAATTGAACCCAGCCAGCAATCTCTCCCAGCCTCTCTTCCTGCCCCTGTACCTCCACCCACCAAAATCTTCATTTCCTATACAACACATCAGGACTTGTACAGAGAGTGGTGGGGGACATTCTTTCTCCAAGCATGTATATTAATAGAGTATAGTCCAATTACTATTTAGCCTCATGTGCTTGGAACCTCAGTGCATCAACTCAAGCCTCAGCCCATTACAAGAAGGGAAGCAATAAACTGGGAAAATATTTTTACAGTCAAAGGTTCTAATAAAGGCCTCATTTCCAAAATATATAGAGAATTGACTCTAATTTATAAGAAATCAAGCCATTCTCCAATTGATAAATGGTCAAAGGATATGAACAGACAATTCTCTCTTTTTTTTTATTTTATAGCCTTTTATTTACAGGATATATGCATGGGTAACTTTGCAGCATTAACAATTACCAAACCTCTTGTTCCAATTTTTCACCTCTTACCCCCCCCACCCCTTTCCCTAGATGGCAGGATGACCAGTAAATGTTAAATATATTAAAATATAAATTAGATACACAATAAGTATACATAAAAATTATTTTTCAAAAAGAATCAGACTCTGAAATGTTGTACAATTAGCTTTGAAGAAATCAAAAAATGCAGGTGTGCATAAATATAGGGTTGGGAATTCAATGTAATGGTTTTAGTCATCTCCCAAGGTTTTTTCGGGCATGCTGTTCAGTTCATTGTGCTCCATTGGAAATGTTTGGTTTCTCTTGCTGAGGATGGCCTGATCCATCAGAACTGGTCATCTAATATTTTTTGGGTATATAATGATCTCCTGGTCCTGCTCATTTCACTCAGCATCAGTTCGTTAAAAGTCTCCAGGCCTTTCTAAATTATCCTGTTGGTTTCTTCAGAACAGTAATATTCCATAATATTCATAACCACAATTTATTCAGCCATTCTCCTTTGAAATCCATTCAGTTTCAGTTTTTTTTTTTTTATTTAATAGCCTTTTATTTAAGGATATAACATGGGTAACTTTAAAATTAACAATTTCCAAACCTCTTGTTCCAATTTTCCCTCTTACCCCCCACCCCTCCCTAAATGGCAGGATAATGATTTAAATATATTAAAAATATAACTTAGATACATAATAAATATACATAAAAACATTATTTTGCTGTACAAAAAATCAGACTCTGAATTATTTTCCAATTCTTTGAAAAAATCAAAAATGCGGTGCATAAATAAAGGGATTAAAATTCAATGTTGGATCATCTCTAGATTCTTTTTCGGGTATGCTAGTTCAGTTCATTACTGCTCCATTAGAAATGATTTGGTTGATCCGTTGCTGAGGATGGCCTGATCCATCAGAACTGGTCATCATCTAGTAATGTTGAAGTATATAATGATCCCTGGTCCTGCTCATTTCACTCAGCATCAGTTCTTAAGTCTCTCCAGGCCTTTCTGAAATCATCCTGTTGGTCATTTTTACAGAACAGTAATATTCCAATTTTCATATACCACAATTTATTCACCATTCTCCAACTGATGGACATCCATTCAGTTTCAGTTTTACCACTACAAAAAAGGCTGCCCAAAACATTCTCAATACAGGTCCTTTCCTTTCTTTATAATCTCTTTGGATATAATCCCAGTAGTAACCTGCTGGATAAAAGGGTATACGTTTGATAACTTTTGAGCATAGTTCCCAAACTCTTCCAAAATGTTGGATTCGTTCCCAACTCCCCAACAATCATCAATGTCCCAGTTTAATCCCCCCAACAATCATCATTATTTTTCCTTATCTTAGCCAATCTGACAGGTGTTATGTATTCAATTGTCTTAATTTGCATTTCTCTGATTAATAATGACTTGGACATCTTTTCATATGATAGAAATAGTTTCTTTCTTTCTGAAAATTTCTGTGAATTTGAATTTAATCATTCTGGAGCAATTTGGAACTATGTTCAAAAATTTTAAACTTGCATACCCTTTTTCCAAGTATTTACTGGGCTTTATCCCAAGAGATTTTAAAAGGAAAGGATCCTGTATTGCCGAATTTTTCCCTCTTGTGTGGTCAGAAACTGGAAAGTGGTAGATGCCATCATGGAAATGGCTAATGGGATTAAATATTATGGAAATATTTTCGTAATAAATGACCCGGAATGATTCAGAAAGTCCTGGAGAGACTTTTGAACGATGCAGTGAAAAACAGGACCAAGGGATTTTTCTAAAATCTATACAAATTAAATTCTGATGGATGGCCTTCCCAGAAGGATCCCTAGTTTCAATGGAAAACAATAATAACGAACACTACACCCAAAAATGAACTCTAAGAAATATTTCATTAATTCCCAATCCCCTATAACCCCTTACCTTTGTTTCCTTCACAGACAAATTGTCTTTTTCAAGGTCCTTCTTTGTGCAGTAAAACAATGGTTTTGGTCATGTATCATTTTTATTTAATTTCTTTAATATAAATACTACTGGTATCCTGCCATCTAGGAAGGGGGGAGAGGAAAAAAAAAAAAAGGTTTGGTTGTCAATACTGTAAAGTTCATCATATAACAAAAAAAAGCTGAAAAAAAAAAAAGATGACCAGGAGGATGAATACAGAGAGGCTTGGAAAGACTTACATGAAATGATGCTGAGTGAAATGAGCAGAAACAGGAAATCATTATACACTTCAATAAAAATACTGTATGACGTTGTATTCTGATGGAAGTGGACATCTTTAACAAAGAGATTTAATTCAGTTCCAATTGATCAATGATGGACAGAATCAGTTACACCCAGAGAAGGAACATTGGGAAATAGTGTGAACTGTTTGCATTTTTGTTTTTCTTCTCAGGTTATTTTTAACTTCTGAATCCAATTCTTCCTGTGCAGCAAGAGAACTGTTCTGTTCTTCACTCATATATTGTATCTATGATATACTATAACATATTTAACATGTATAAGACTGCCTGCCATCTAGGGGAGGGGGTAGGAGGAGGGAAGGGAAAAGTTGGAACAGAAGTGAGTGCAAGGGATAATATTGTAAAAAATTACCCATGCATATTTACTGTCAATAAAAACTTATTTAAAATATCACCCTTTATTTTAAGTATTTATTAAATTATATACTCATTTGAGTTTACTTTGATATCAAAATGTGAAGTATTGGTTATTGTGCTTTGTGTCTTTCAGGCTGCTTTCTACTTTTCCCATCAGTTTTGGTAAAAAAGTGGGTATTTACTGCAAAAGATTGGATTTTTGGAATTATCAGCTACTGAGTAACCGTGGTCAT